>NW_027528369.1:6923321-6951579 GCF_008692635.1 Crocuta crocuta | reverse complement strand
CTACTGAAGTGCAAACTCTTCCTTTCCGACACATTCTTGCCTGTACCCCAAAGGTGTATAATGAAGACTGTTAGCAATGCTCCCACCATGCTTAGGGCGGTGGGGCTGCGGACACGCACAAGGTCGCAGTGCCTGCTCTCCGTTAAGTCTACAGTGGAGGCTGGCATTGCCCACCAGAACTTTCTGTGATGGTGACAAGATTCCATATCTGTCCTGGCTGATGCATTTTTACATTTTCATTTCAATTAATGGAAATTTAAAAAAAAAAAACCTGCCCATGACTAGTGGTTACTGTGTTGGGCAGTGCTCCTCTAGACCCAGAGGAAGTGCTATTCTTTTTAAGTTTGTTTGTTTATGTAGAGGGTGAGAGAGTAGGGGAGGGCAGAGGGGTAAAGAGAGAAGGAGGGGAGAGAGCGGGGGGAGGGACACAGAGAATCTTAAAGAGGCTCTGAGCTATTGGCGCACAGCCGGATGTGGGGCTCAAACCCATGAACTGTGAGATCATGACCTGAGCTGAAATCAAGAGTCCTATGCTTAAGTGACTAGGCCACTCAGATACCCCAGGAGGGGGACATTTTTTTAAAATTGTTTTTTAAATATTTATTTTTGAGAGAGATGGGGGAGGTGTGGAGTGGGCAGAGAGAGGGAGACACAGAATCCGAAGCAGGCTCCAGGCTCCAAGCTGTCAGCACAGAGCTTGACGTGGGGTCCAAATCCATGAGCCATGAGATCATGACCTGAGCCTAAGCTGGAAGCTCAACCAACTGAGCCCCCCAGGCACCCCGGGAGGGGGATATTCTTCAAGGAGACATATGGTGCTTAAAGGAGCACACAGCAAAGGCCAGGTAACGACTACAGGTACCTGCAGCCAGAGGCGGGAGGAACAGGAAGGCGGTGGAAGACTTTGGTCTCAGGAAGCCTCAGGAGGAACGGCTTGTTGTGGTGTTGTGGTTGTTTATTTTTGAGAGGGAGCCCAAGTGGGGGAGGGGCAGAGACGCCCAAGCAGGCTCCATGCTGCCAGTGCAGAGCCCTTCGAGGGGCCGGAACCCACGAACGGGGAGTTCAGAACCTGAGCCGAAGCTGGATGCTTAGCTGACTTAGGGAGCCCCCAGGAAGAACAACTTCTTAAAAGCTGTCACCCTTAGCCTGATTCCTGGCAGAAGCTACAGCGTGGAGAAGCAGAGAGAAGACATTTCTAACCCAAGGGTTTGTTTCATCCAAGAGATGAGAGGAAAATGCAGAGCCCATTAGGGAAACCCAGCAGTTTCCATGGGGCAGGTGGTGCTTGTGGAAGGTCAAGGGTGACCCCGGGAGTCATTTCCGTGGGATGACGCCATGCTGGGAACAAAGAATTCCAGGATGGGAGCAGCTCTGGGGTGGGCGGAGGCGGTGAGGGGCAGAGGGGAGGCCCTAAGTTGGTTTACTATGCTGTGTTCGAAGGACCAGGAGTCGCTCCTACTGAGAGGAGGCCGTGGGGAGCTGCAGAGGGACATGCAGCTCGGGAGGGGGGACCGAGGGGCACACGTTGGGGGACATGAACTGGGCAGGAGCCCACGCCCCACGTACATGGGACCGCAACCGCCAGCTTGATCTGACTGTCACATCTGATGCCACCGACTGCCCGCATGTGGAAATTGGGCCTCAGATTTCTGGGAATTGATTTTCAGGAAGGCTGGAAGTTGGAAAGTTCAAAAAAATGAGGTCTAAGTATTTTGACGTGGCCACTAACGTGCAAACCTGAAAGCATCCTCGGTAAAACCAAAGAGTGAGGGTGCGGACTGGCTGAGGTCCCTGGGTCACCTGTGTGTGACATCTGACCTACATGACGGGTGAGGGGTCCCAGTGACGGCCTAAGGGTGAAGCAGGAGAGAGGGGCTCTGGGGGAACATGGCGACGCACGCAGCAGAGGGCTCGGGAAAGAAGAGAAGTCCAAGCCATCCAACTCTGTGATCTGGAACAAAGCCACCTGTTTGTCTGTCCCCTACCTCCCTGCCTGCCCTTCCTTCCTTCGTCCCATCCCCTCCCGTCCCCTCCCTCTGGAAGACGGGTAAGGATAGAGTCTCATCACGAGGGCTCATAGGTAAGTGCTTGGCGAGGAAACTGAGGCACTGAGTAGAACGAATACAAATAATTCCGAAGGATGCGTGCGGCCTTTAAGAGTGTGTGTTTTCGGCTCACAAGATATCCAAGTTCCCCTTCTGGATTCCCCCACCCAACCACGTGTAAATGCCTCCTTTCCACCTCTCCACGTAAGGTGCCTTTGCCGGAAGCCCCACGCCACCCCTCCTGTGAGAGCCGCATTCGATTCTCGATGGAAAAGATGTGTGCCTTTCAGCTCACCTCTCGGTCCAGCAAGGCAGGTGACACGACAGTGACGATGTCCCCCTTTTCAGGATCAATGTAGAACATGTTTGGCGATGGCTTGTCAGGCGTCTGCTGACGGATATTGTACCGCAGGAGGGCATTATCTGTGGCCGGGTCGTCCGCATCAAAGGCTGTCATCCGCATCACTGTGGTCCCTAAGGGGGCAGGAGAGACGGGCAGGAGACGGTCACCCAGGGGACAGTGATGGGCAGNGATGCACCAGCCACTTTCCAAATTAAAAAGGAAAGCATTTCCAAAACCATGTTATATTTTTGCTGTTCTCTGACTCTCTCTCCATCACATTAAAAGACCTGAAATAAAGAAAAGAAATCTTCGCCGTTCAGCAGATTGACAGCTTCATTTTTCCTCCTGTGGATATGCTGTTTATTTTCACAGGCTTTCATTCAATTGTGAATGTGGCTGCATGACAATGGCCTTTATTTTCAAAGCTCTTAGTGGATGCCTATTACATGTGGGGCTCCAGGCTGCGTGATGAGGAAACAGAGGTGAGAAAAGGCATTCTCCTGTGTCCAGCAGGTCAGAGATTAGGAAGAGCGACAGCAGATTAAAAAAAAAAACAAAAACGAACCATCACAAATGCATTGAGAGGCAACATTATGAATACATAAGAGAAGAACTTCATCTGACCTGGGGCTCAGGAAAGATGCCAGTGCAGGCACCTAAGGAGTGAGTAGGTGTAAGCAATGTGAAGGAGGGAGTCCACGATGGGGAAAGGGGTTCCAGTAAAAGGGAATGTGAGCAAACATCATTTGAGCCCCCATCGTGTGGCAGCCACTGTCGGAGGGACTTCAGATACGCAGATGATATGGATCTGAAGGCGATGTGGACTATTTGACTATGTCAAAGGTTGATGAGGGTGTCAGATACTGGGTCTTGCTCACACACAGCTGATATGAAGAATTGGTGTCAGCTACTTTGGAGGACATTTGAGTAGCAACTAGTAAAAAAAAAAATACTTTTACCCATTTGGCATCTACTGCCAAGAAATACTTGCACGTGGGGCACCTGGGTGGCTCAGCTGGGTAAGCGTCTGACTTCTGATTTCAGTTCAGGTCATGATCTCACGGTTTGTGGGATCAAGCCCTGTGTCAGGCTGTGTGCTAAGAGCATGAAGCCTGCTTGGGATTCTCTCTCTCCCTTTCTCTCTGTCCATTCCTCTCTCACATGCTCTCTCTCTCAAAATAAATAAGTAAACTTAAAAAAAAAAAGAAAGAAAGAAACACCTGGATGTATCAACAAAGGGTTCTTGCAAGGATATGCACCACAGGATTATCCATCACTGTGAAAGATTTGGAAACAACCTAACTGTCCACACAACAGAGGATGTGCTAAAATGAGGGGATTCCCCACACTATGAAAAATTTTGTAGCAGGCAGAAAAAGGTTATAGGTCTAATGTGTTCTAACATGGAAGGCTGTCCAAGATAGAGTACCATGTGAAATGATCAGGTTGAAGAATGTTACTCACAGTACGGCATCATTTTTGTGGACCCACTTCCACACAGAAAATGCCACAATATGTTATAAATATATTTTGCAGATACAGTTTATGCCCATAAAAGCATAGAAGGTCTATGAAAGTGGACTTCACATTGGTGAAGGGGAGCAAATTTTGCCACTCCAAGATATGCCTCTTTGGCATATAGATTATTTTAAGCTGGTTATTTTTAAGAAGCTGCAGACACAAGAGAAGTTCTGAAAATCAAAAAGTTACACCTCTTGTAAGGAACATTTCCATCTGTAAG
Source organism: Crocuta crocuta (assembly GCF_008692635.1). Taxonomy (NCBI): domain Eukaryota; kingdom Metazoa; phylum Chordata; class Mammalia; order Carnivora; family Hyaenidae; genus Crocuta; species Crocuta crocuta. The sequence continues at coordinate 6,947,450 of NW_027528369.1, read as the reverse complement.
GGAAATCTTCATTTATAAGGGTGTTACCCTCACTGTACCAGTATGAGAAGGATGAGTCTAAATCTTGAGAAACTGTTATCATTGGAGCAGGCAGGGACTAAAATCTGCATAACAATTCTACCCTCACTGATTGTATTTTTCCTGGTCACCTCCCGTAACTCACCCCTCCCCCCACTTCTCCCCATCTGTAGCTGAAGATGGTATTTAAGGTTATGGCTTCAGGCATTTCAGGAAATTATTCCATTTGCCGGTCTCTCCCATGTACATAGGAGGTATACAGGTTGTTAAACTTTTGTTTCATTTTCTCTGGTTTATCTATCTCATGTCAATTTGAGTCTTAGACCAGCCAGAAGAACCCTGAAGGCCAGAGAAAAAATTTTCCTTCCCAACAGTGGTTATATATGAGAAAGTACAAGGGGGATTGGGATTAAGGATGGTGAGGAGGAGGTTAAGATTTTGGCCCAATCTATAATGTTTTGATCATTTTTTTACAAGGAGAATGCATTACTTTTGTGATTAAATGTTAATGTAAAAGGATCATAATTATAAATACTGTTAATCTAAAAATAAAATAGCCAGTATTTTACTAGCAAAATAGGTTATTCAGGAATAGCAGAGAATTACAATTCTGGACCCGCAAACTACTACTACAAAGCCATCGACAAGTCCAACAAACAAAGGAGAATGATGTTATTTTATCAAGAAGTAAGAAGTTGGGGAGGGGTTGTTTTGAAAGAAAGTCCACTGGAGAAAAGCAAGAGTTCGAAGTGATGACAGTTACTCATTGGCTGAGTTGTAGGGGTGGTCGATTTCTTGTGCTAGATGCAATGTGCATCCTTCCCTGTGGGGACCTGTAATTGATAATTCTTTCTTGTTGAGGGTTCTTCTGTTGTGTCTGTAATTGACAATTCTCCTCTAATTGACATGGAGCGGTGTGCTCGCCTTCCCAACCTTCCCCTTGCCAGCCCCCCACTTTAGTAAGGTTTCCTTGTATTGATTTCACAAGCCCAAAAGAAGCATGGGGTAGAACAGAATCAGGCATATTTGCCTGAGGGTCTTGACAATTGCAAGCCATGTATCTGGCTCAGGGCGACCTGCCCAACTATAATTTTTCATTGCAGTCTACTCTTCTAAGAATATAGGGCCCACCTGTGGATTCTGACCCCTTCTGGACGCACAAAATGTGAACTATCGGGTAAGAGATGAAAGCAGTCCAGTCCAGTAGTACCCCGCAGAAGTATTCACATGTGGAAAATATCGAACCTTAAAGCAAACATGAAATTCATCTGGCTTAGCTGCCATCTTTTTACTCCTTTTCCATCTATAACAGTGCTTCTCAAACCATCCAAAGTACTTTACTTTTTCTCACAATCGGAAACAGATTAGCAGCCATTAGCTCTGATTGATCAGGCAAACAAGGGGATCTGATCACCATAAGGCCGGATGGATTTCTAGAGCAGTCTCAGTGCTGTCATTAGGCTGGATACATCAGGCACATTTTCTATTCTACAATGTTTCTTTGCCCCTCTTTGTTTCCTTGTTTCTTTCTTTTTTAATAGTTTACTGTCAAGTTGGTTTCCATATAATACCCAGTGCTCCTTCTTTGTTTCTTTGTGAAATTGTCGCAAGGCAAACTTCAGGGTCCAGGGCAAGAAGAGATCATTCTTGGGGGCGTCTGGGGGGCTCAGTCAGTTAAGTGTCTGACTTTGGCTCAGGTCATGATCTCACGGTTCGTGGGTTTGAGCCCCACTGTCTGGCTCTGTGCTGACAACTCAGAGCCTGGAGCCTGCTTTGGATTTTTTGTCTCCCTCTCTCTCTGCCCCTCTCTCGCTCATGCTCTCTCTCCCAAAAATAAGTAAACATTTAATAAATTTATATATATAAATTATATATATAAGAAATATATATATATAAATTATGTATATATATATGTGTGAAATAATTCTTGGCTTGTGCCCCTACCTTATCTTGCCCTTTGCCTTCAGAAAATACTAGCAAACAGTTTGGCACTTTGTTTCCCATTGACACACGCAATAGAATCAGGGTCTTTTTCTTAACCTGGCGGTCCAGACAGCCATTCCCTGTCTAGAAGGGTGACACTTACTTGCCTCCTTGGTCTAGGAGAACATGATACTTTCACCAGGATGGCTTCAGAAACCAGAGGCAGCCCTCAGGCCTATAATCTCGCCACGGACATGCTCAGTGAGTTCCTTGTGGCCAGAGGCATGAAGGAGGCCTCAACGCTATCAATTCCACAGGAAATTGTCTCTGGTTAAGTATGTATGACCCAGCGCCTTGCACTCTGTTAATGTCTAATGAATGCTTGAGTGATGGGGTCTTTGCCCTATTTAATCTGCTTTTAATCGAAGTCCAAGATGAACAAGGAAAATCATGCATAAAAGTGAAGCCGTCAAGGCTTGCATGTGGCATGGCTCCCCCTAAAAGGATGAGGGGAAGGAACAAAGACCTTGAGGCTCATGAATTTTCAATTTTCACCAGGAAATTCACTGATGATGCCTTTTTTGGTGGTTATTGTTACAGATTTAATAACATAACACAAGGCTATACTGGGATGCTCCCAAGTTACCTCGAAAGTGCTTTTTCTTGTACGAATCATTGGGGAGCAAGTGAAGTTGATCTTATGCACTGCCTTCGTCCCAGCCCCGACGTGGGTACAGAACAGGATTTATGTCTGCGGCCCACCTCCATGGAGACTGAATAATGTCTAAGTCACATCAATACATTTGTAGCATTGAAGAAGATGACCTTGCGGTGATGTTTAGGTTCAGGTCTTGCTGTGTGAACACAGGCAAGTTATTCAGACCTACCCAAGCCTCAGTTTCTCCAGTTGCAACAGGAGGATATTAGAAACACTTTCCTCTTTGGGCTCCATAAGGGTAGTATGGGATACTGTATTAAAGAACTCGGTGTAATACATTAGTGTTCTGAGGAGGATGCCTTTTCTTACCCAACCTGCCCCGGGTTCTGAGGCATCATGGTGGTGTAGGCGACGGCCTCAGACCACGGAGCCATCCACAGAACCCGGTACCTGCCGTGGTGAGCCCAGCTGCCCATCATCCCTGAGTCACCCTGCCTCACCTTCTCCCTTCCACCCTGTCCGTGGTCTTAGTTTGCCGACCTGGGTTTCTACCGTGAAAATCACAGCTTTATACTAACACAGACACGTGCACACGTGTCCACACACACGCACACTCAGACACACATTCTGTAGGCTATGCTGTGGTAGGGTCCCCTCCCTAAAGAAAGAAAAAAAAACCCCTCAAGACAACCTGGCTATACGCATAGGTGACAACATCCCTCACAACCTATAACATGAGACCACTTAATCAGACTATGTGTTTGTCTGTTACCATATATGGAAGACAAAGAAATATAAAATACATAAAAACAATGCCTTGTGGTGTTCGGGGCTCAGTTCTTCAGGTACGAACCCAACTGAGCGGCGTCAGCACAAATAAAGTTGCTTCCTGGAAAGAAAAGCCTCAGTGTCATGACTCTCTCTGTGAGGATCCTGCTACAATGTTGCAATGCTCTAGTTTTCCTCTGGACTCAAGGTTCTATCCTGAGTCCCAGTCCATCCACTGGGCCCAACACCCTGCTCTTTCTAGCCCCTCCCCTGGGGGCCCTATAATGATTTTCATACTTCCAGGTTCTTCCATGGCTGGATAAACCAGCATTTCCTGGACTGTATCCAAGGAACTTTGGTTTCATGAGCTCAGCAGAGAAACCGACTTGGGAAATACGCAATCACCACCGTGAAGCAAGTTTCTATCTTCATTAAAGACGTCTCCTGTCTTTAATCAGCCAACCTGTAGCATCAATCTCCAAGAGAGAACCAAATCTGCAGCACTTCCCTAACTTCTCTGTTGACGAAGCTTCTTCCCTTTAAGAGTGTCTTTCTGTGATCAGCCACCTGGTCCTAGACTTGAGCCCTTGGAGGGAACAGACTGTTCACAGCTCATGAGCTCAGTGTCTGACACGCAAGAGGTCCTCTATTAAAGTTGTGGAGAATCGCATTCTTGCAATTCACTCAAGCTTTGTCTTATTTCACAATAACCAAAAACCATGAAGAACTTGTTACTGAGAAGAGTGGACAACACTGCTTGCACTTTTTTCACAACCAGGCATGCTTCACTACCACCTCTGAATATTTTTTGGGGGTCCTTGGAGGCCCTTGTTGGAACTGGATTCAGCAGGCTGACGCAGCAGGTAGATGCCAGGAGAGCTGTTACAGTGCCCATGGCGGGCATCCGTGCCTTACCCTTTGCCCGAGCCCACACCCTGGACTCCCAGAAGGGTTCACTCACTTCCATCAGCCCAGAGGCTTTGCCATCCAGGCTTATCTCATGCCTGTGTCTGTTTCCCGATGGCAGAGAAAAGATAATTATATGATAGACGCCCGTGTGGTTCTCTGAAATACATTTCTGCCTTCTCCCCCATCATAATATTCTCCTGAGTGTCAAAATAAATGATAATCGCCCTGTCACTCCCAGATGAACTAGCAACGGCCCCTCAAAAGCAAATAAAAGAATTATAGGCTGTTAGTTGAAAGTCTCAAGTCGGCCTGTCATTTTCTTTGATTGAAGGACATGGCCGCCAACAGGACAGGCTGATAAACAATTATGATAGTTTTGGCTTGGTCACATAGTCCCTTCCTCTTGGCCGCATGTCTCTGATTACAGAAAGTGCCACCTGGTGTTACGACCTTAAATGCTGGTGTTCAAAGTTTCGCTTCCCGGTGACTTTGCGCACCTGTGAGGAATGGTGAGGAGACCCCAAGGTGAGGGGCTGCTTTCAAAATCTATGAAAGGGCAGCCAGCCTCAGATGGGAGGGGAGGGCTCTAAAATACAGCTCACTCCGTGCCACAGGCAACGCAATGGTTCTGTTCTTGAAATTTCTTTGACCTCATCCCCAAACACCTCCTTCACGTGATCAAAATTATCGGACTCCTTTTTTTAAAAACCATATTCCCATAAGCAAGTAGTATATTGAGACAGGGACATTTCTGAGAGCCTGGCTTGGGCAACAGCACATTTTCCAGGGAGAGGCTTAATCCAAAACCCAAGATGATCAGAGATGGTGGACGTCATCAAGTGAGCCCCCTACATGTGATGAATTGGCACGTCATCAAAAAGCTCCAACCTCACAAGAGGTAGTGCATCCTGATGGCACCCGGACACCAATCTCCGGAACTAAGTGTCCTAAGAGATGTGTGGCGAAGGTTACTCAAAATGAGGGTGTGACCTCTGACATTGGATTGCCTGACTTATGCCTTGTGTGTTTATTCCCACGCACAGGAGAAATGTCCCGAGACGTTTAGCACCTCAACTTGTGCATCTAGGTGACAGGGACATGGAAACCTCTGGGACTATGTGTAGTTGGAGTGACACCCATTTGGAAATGAAATCTATTTCTCTTGAAACTCTTCATTTCGAAGGTGTTCTGGGCATCCTGGTTCCAAACGTCCAACCAGCGACTGCAGATGTGGGATGCCACCAAACTGGCCAGCTTTTGCCTGGGACTGAGGGCCATTCCAGGACGGTCCTGGGCAAGTTTGCTTTCAGACACAGACACATCTCCCGGCCACGATGGCCAGAGCACAGACATGAGAAGTGCTGCCGAATGTGCCTTGAGCAACACAGGCCCCAGCCACTCATTGGACTCACTCTGTCACATCATAGTGGGACTGCTTCCTGCCAGGCAAGGGATACAACCCAGCTCTCTCCTACTGAAGAGAGAGAGAAGCAGGTGTGCAAATTCAAAGCAGAGCAGGGTTAGAGTGTGGCATTACCTCCTGGTCTCACCATGGATGGGCTGGGCCTCCTTGGGCAACTTCCTTTGCTTCACCAAACCTTCACAGTATCTCCCGTGATGGGCTGTTGTGGGCATTGAATGCACAAATGCAGTGTTTCTCAACCTCTTTTTTTTTTTTTTCCCTATTCCCCATCCCTCCCTCCCCGAGTCTTCTTAGACCTTTATTCCCCCTATTTTCCATCCCCGCCATGAATGCACTGTATATCTATTCATGTACTATGACCCCTTTGGAGGGTCGCAAACCACTGCACTATCCAATATTTTTAACGTGCCCCCAAGCACCAATTTTCTCCTCCTCGGGGTGATATTGTCCCCACTGAGAATGTACAAATTAATGAATATAAAGTTCAATGCCCAGACGATGGTAAATACTCAAGAGATATTAAGTTTTATTGTTATTTTTATTGATTGCTACAATTTTGCCACTCAGTTCTGGGGGGACCCACTACTGTGTATGATGGTGATGAGCGAAACCTTGTGGGACGCAGCCACTTACTAGCTCTAGGACACGCACTCAGCATCTGCCGAAGCAGGGATTAATTAAAATCTCATAGGGACACAGCTCTTTTCTTCCCTTGGACAAGTCTGGAGACTTTTGCTGAGTGCAAACAAGCGTGAATCAGCTTCCTCTGGTCTCGTCAATGTTTTCCGCGTACACGGGGATTAATAGGAAAACTGTCAAATGATTAGTGGACAAGAGCTAACCACAGCAATTTGATAGGCATCCAGAGGCAGCCCCCATTCCGCAGTGCGTGCATTCCCAAAAAGTCACCCATGTAATGAATCATAAATAATGTCTTATTTTCCCATTGACCTACATTAGCATTTCGCACCTGCTTTATCTTCATTTGAGGGGGGTGTCCAACTGGAATCTGCTCCTCATAATTCACTTGAAGTTTTTCTGCTTATCTCTCCGACACTGTGCTAGCGGGTGCTGTAGGGAAGAGAGGTTGGCTCTCTGCTCTGGGTGTGGAGACTATTAAAGAAAGCCATGCTCAGAAGTGGAGAGAAAAGGGGACATTTAGTCACTTTGTTGCTTCTTTGTGGGGGCTTCCCTCTCTTCCCGCCATTATCTAGAGACTGTCATTCACCAGCACCAAGTCCTTATATTTTGAGTATGGTGATCAGGCCGTGCGTCAGATCCACAACGTTCTTGATAGTGAAAGTTTTGATGAGGAGGTCAACGACCTGTAGCCTTTCCTCTGACAGTAGCTGGGCCCCATTGGCTCTGATGGTGAGACTCTGACTCCATTCCCAGAGTGAGGTCAGGGAGCTGGGCCAGGAGTGAGAAGCTCAAATGCTGACCCAATGCCCACATGGGTAACTTAAGGTGGGTAGAGTGATTTTTAGACAATTGGGAGCAGTGTGGACTGTGGCCAGCTGGAGGGTCTATGTCCTGCCTAAGCGGCGGCCGCCTTTAGCTTCGGGTAATTGCCACATTTCTGAAACACAAGTCTGGAGAAGCAAGACCCTTTGGTTTTTCAAGAAAAGATGGGGTTTTGAATTTGCATGCAAACTATCAAAATAGTTTGATAATTTCTGCGTTGGACACCAGTTCAAAAATTTAAAAATAAAAGATCACTGAGTGCGACAAGGAACGCCAAACACAACAGGTTATGGCTCACCCGCTTTCAGCTTTTGTTGCTATCAGTGGAGCCAATTCTTTGCCCCAAGGACATGAGCTAGATGTTGTTAATGTGTCTGCCAGTGATAAATTACAACTTAAGAAAAATGGTACACCTGCTATAAGGGTCTCCCTTCTTCCTTCAGCCTCCCTTTTGGAACAGGAAAGTTCTCTCCCATGGTTCCAGGACCCAGCAATATAGGAGGCAGTAGACACACGATGAAATCACATCATGTGATGCAGATCTCATGTTTGATCCTGTACTGACCACGGGAAGTATGTCATACTGGAAAGCCCATTGTACAGGTGACAAAATGAAGACGGAGAAGGCCACCTAGCTAATTATCCCACGGCCAGGATCTGAGCTCTGCTTTGCTGAAGGGACCGTGGCACAAACTTAACACTCATTCTTCCTTTGCTCCTGGTTTCAGCTGGCCACACTGCTGAACAGCCCGGGTACTGGACACCTCGGCTTCTCCAGCAGCTAACCTGGCCATGGACTAAGCCTTGTGTGTGAGGTCCCTTTAAGGAACCTCAACCAGGAGATGAGCACTTTTGTGGCACCCCTCTCCTCACTTCCTGTTCCCTGCATTGCACATGTGATGACGATAGTCTTAGCAGCCATCTTGGACCATTAGATGGCCCTTTGAAGAGAAGCCACATGATGGGAAGGTAGAGCAGAAAGACAGAGGCATCTGAGGCCCTGAGGCCCTGATGACTATGGGGCTCCAAGGGAAGCCTGGAATGTCTCCCTCCAGCTTTGTTTACTTGAGCAAGAAAGAAATGAAGAGAAAAGTAAAGCCCATCTTGTTTGGAGCTTGGGTTTACTGTTCCACGCAGCCACAGCTAATCTTCTCAATAAAGGCAGGAAGTAAAGATGGAAGAAAAGAAATAAATATATTTTATTAAGTAGCATTACCCTAGAAAGTGAGTTTTGTTGCTTTAGCCTAGAGCTAGATGACATTATTTCAGAGACAAGTAGAAACATTCAGTCAGTTCCTCATGCATTTTCAAATATTTAGACAGGTTTCCACTTATCTAAAGTGTCCTGAATCCAGAGACCGTCTATCAGGAGGTAAGAGTGGCCTATTAGTGGTGTCCATGAGCTACACCTCCTCTAAACAACACTCATGTATTGTCCCTTCCACATCAACTGTGGGCTTAGGCACGTGACTTCCTTTGGCCAGCGGGTCACGTGGAAACACAGAGAGGCACGAAAGTGCTCGAGCACTGGGACCTGTCCTCCGGGGGCCTGGCTGCCGTCTGAGGGGATCTGGGCTTCCCGGCTGGAGGAGTCACGTGTCTGTGAGCTGATGCTCCCTGGTGTCACCCCTAACTAAGCATCAGACACGTCAGCCAGATCATCTAGCCCCAGCGGAGCTCCCAGAGGTCAGCCGTCACATCTACATGTGCAAACATCAGGCACCGCCACTACAAGAACCATCCGGCTGGACCCATCCCGACTTGCAGAATCACGAACAAATAGTTGTGTTTTAAGCCACTAAGTTTTGATACATTTCATTTTACAGCAATTGATAACTGGCAAAGAAATAGAAGCGGACTGATCATCACACACAAGTTACAAAATACCAGATAACTTAAAAAAGTAGAGCTTATTTTAGATGTGGGAGCTTCCATTTAAAATAACCAACTATGGGGACCTGGGGGGCTCAGTCGGTTGAGCATCAGACTTCAGCTCAGGTCATGATCTCATGGTTCATGGGTTCAAGCCTGGCATTGGGCTCTGTGCTGACAGCTTAGAGCCTGGAGCTGCTTCGGATTCTGTGTCTCCCTCTCTGTTCCTCCCTTGTTCGTGCTGTCTCTCTTTCAATGGTAAACATTAAAAAAATTAAAATAACCAAGTAGCACAGCACATTCAGAGGGTGCACCAAAGTAAAGACGGATAGCTGCAGGCAAAGAAATCAAAGGTCGGGCTTGGGGTCCACTAAGGACGTCACCACTATATCACGCGATATGTTGACCACTGAGCATGTTAGTTCACTAATGATTTCCACCACCGCCCCCCACCCCCAGGACAGAACAGAATTAAACCAGCACAAAGTATATGCTCCTGTGCAGGTTTGAGCTGGTTCAGTACCTTCAAACAGGAAGACAGCCCTGTTCTTACAAAGGAGAACACCTTCTATGGGAGACCGTTGCTCATTCCTTTAACAACGGCCACCAGCATCTATGCGCAGCTGCAATTACCACGGGCTTAGTCTGAAATGCGATAGACTTCTCTGCTCAAATGTACCTCACCTCCCTGGAGCTAGCTCGTTTCTGAAGTACAAATTGGCAGTCACGTATGTAATAAGTTATGATGCGTTGAGCAATAACTATCTCCCATCTGTTTTCAGAGGTTGTTTATTTTTATACCCATGAAGAGATGGTGGCGACAGAACCACCCTACGATTATTTGAATCCTTCAGTTCCTCCTTGCCCATCGCTCAATCTTCACAGCACCTTTGCCCTACTTTTCTGGCAAGCTGCTGCTTAACTCAGCCACGGAAGGCCAGATTTTAGGCAAGAAAACGGGATTTTTGAGACATAACACGTGGCTAAAACTTTATCATGACTCACTTTATTGTCTTGAGTAATCTTCATCTTATCCAGAACGTTAAGGTAATATTTTTTTCAAAAACCTTATAAAAATTCTGTTTAATCTTTTTACCTATCACACCTTTTTATGCAGCTCCTTTTTAAGGGATACAGGGTACTCTGTGAATGATCTCATTTTGCCTAAAACACTTCAAAAAAAGGCAATGTTAAGTGGAACCTCTATCCCTAATATTCCAAGGTAATAAGAAATCTTTGCATTGGATTTGCATGAGGTGGCAAAATTCTCAAATATGAAACTATATTTCTATGCAACTCTAGAAGAAACCAAAGGAAATTGTGTATCTTTGTTGTTATTGTTGTTTAACCAATTTAAGGGATTATTTTACAAGTCATTTTAGATTTCCTTAGAGCAGTGGATTTCCACAGGGGGTGGTTTTATCCCTCAAGGGATGTGGCGCAATGTCTGGAGATATTTTTGGCGGGAGCGGCTGGGACAGGGTGTGTGGTACCCCTCACCACTGGTGGATGCAAGTAAGTAAGGCCTCTGTGATGCCCAGGACACTCCCACCACAAAGAATACACAGCCCTCGCTGCCCACAGTGTGTGGGCTGAGAGACCCCAACTTAGCGTTACTGAGGCCAGGTGTCTGATAGTAAAGGCACTTTTAAAATCCCAAATTCAAAGGGACACCTGGGTGGCTCAGTCGGTTGAGCGTCTGACTTTGGGTCAGGTCATGATCTCCCAGTTCGTGAGTTCAAGCTCCGCATCAGGCTCTGTGCTGACAGTTTGGAGCCTGGAGCTGCTTCAGAATCTGTGTCTCCTCCCCTGCTCGTGCTCTGTCTCTCTCACTCAAAATAAACATCGCAAAAAATAAAATCCTGCACTCAAACACCTGAAACAATTTGCCTCCAGAACTCTCTTCTGGATTTGAAGCTCACAGCACAGAGATACTGTCTCTTCTCTATTTCCCACACGGTGGCTGAATTACCAAATACCACTGAACATGCAAATATACATAGGATATAATGTTTGCGACTACGCTAATACGAACGTTATTTAGTTTTTCTGGTTAAATTCTGAGCAACTCAAAGCACGGAAATCTTCAAAGGCACCACGATAATGCTTTGTGTGTAGTAAGAGTTTGGTAAACATTTGCTGACTGCATGAATGAATAAATGAATGGATAAATAAAGAATGAATATTTTCGTGATCATCATCTCTCTTCCATTACAGCTTGAGGTAGTGATGAAGCTGGAAGAGGAAACAGGTAAATAATTCATGCCTGACTTGCACTACATATGAATTTCCAGGTAAATTCTGAACAGTGGGACCCATTGTCCCTATCATTCAGGTCTATTTCAAGGGCAGAGGTGAAGCAGGGTTGCTATTTAGGATCACGGGCTATATGAGGCTGGCCTAGACCCACCTACCAGACCAGTACTGCACTTTCAACGGCTTAACACATGGGGTTGTTTTCTCCCTCTGATTCCGACCGTTTGGGGGCACCCTTCAAGGACAGTCCCTTTCCCAGCTGTGATTTAGGAACCCAGATCCTTGTACCTTGTAGCCCCACACTGGGACCCAGGGGTTTCCCGAGATGGGAGGGCAGAGAGGCGCAGAACCAGAGGTCACCTTGTTTTGTGCTTTTTCCAGAGAAGGCTGCGATTCGTTGGCCAGATCTGGTGTCTAAGGCAAGCCCAGATGCAGGGCCACCTTCATGGGCAGGGACCCATGTAGCCGCCCAGGGTGCTGTGCTCTGAAGGGCGCATGCTGCTGTCACCTTCCTGATATTCTTCATAATTGTTGGACAAGGGGCACTGAATTCAGTCCACAAATGATGCATTCTGTCCTGGCAGGGAGCCAGGCGCCAGATTGCCAGGGGCCTGGGAAATGTACAGGGGCACCGAGACGCCCAGTGGGCAGTGGGCATCTCGGTTGGAGGTCCGTTCTTCTGCCAGCTGGGCCATGGAGCAGAGGCCCCATCATCAGGGCTGCAGTTGCCACTGCTGGAGACTTCCTGCGCCCCACCCCCCGGCAGGCTCATCTCAAGAAGTAGCCTAAGAAGTCCAGCCCGCGCAGGGGGCAGCTCCTGCCTCCCGGCGCTCTGGCTTCCTGGCCCTGGCAGACCCGCCACACGCCACACTCTCTTCTGGCTCTTGGCTCTTGAGTGCACTGTTGACACCAGAGAGCAGCCATTCTCTTGGTCTCTGCCTCCTTCCTCTTTTTAATTAGACTTCTAATTCTGTCTAACTGGCCTTGGAAACCTGGGTCCCACCTGATATGGGTCACACGCCGGCATGACGTGGAGGGAACGGGGCATGGGACCAAGTGCTGCAACCTTGGCTGTTTATCTGAATCACCTAGAAGGTTTAAAAATACTTCTGTTGCCTGGGGGCACCTGGGTGTCTCTGTCAGCTAAGCGTCCAGCTCTTGATTCAGCTCAGGTCATGATCTTGCAGTTTGTGAGTTTGAGCCCCTGCATTGGGCTCTGTGCTGACAGATTCTCTCCTTCTCTCTGCTCCTCTCTCTCTCTCTCTCAAAATAAATAAATAAACTTAAGGATAAATATCCTGTTGTCTGAAACCCACCCCAGAGATCCAGTCTCCTGGCCTGCTCGGGGTGTGGAGAGTGGAATCCTGGGAATAGGTGGGTGTGACAGACATAGACTCTCCTGCCCTACTCACTATGTGATGTGGACAATAGGTGCAAACTTACACAGCCTCTGTTTCCTCACCTGCAAAATGGGCAGACACCTGCCACTGTGTAATGGTGGTTTGCAGATGCACATAAAGTATCGGAGGCCTGGATGAGGGGGGGTCTTTGCAGTAATTCCACAGAAAGAGACAAAAGAGTGTGGACCTAGTACATGCCAACGATTCTTATGAGAGCCCTGCCAGGGGAGTGAGGCCATTCCTATTTTTATAGAAGGAGAACAAGAGGGGCGCTTGGGTGGCTCAGTCGGTTAAGCGTCCGACTCTTGGTTTCCACTCAGGTCATGGTCTCACAGTTTCATGGGTTCGAGCCCCATATTGTCAGTGCAGATCTCCTTGGGATTCTCTGCCTCCCTCTCTCTCTGCCCCTCCCCCACATGCACTGTCTCTCTCAGAATAAATAAATAAACTTGAAAAAAAAATAGAACAAGAAGTTCAGAGAAGTCATTAGTCATTTAATCTGCCCAAGCTCACTGCTGGCCGGGGGCTGAGCAGGCCGTCAGAAGGGCACCCAGAAGACTGTCCGTGAAGGAGAGCTAATGTCTGTTACGAGGCTGTTCAGGGCGCTCAGCCACAGGATCCGCCCAGCAACTCTGAGGACTGCCCCTAGCCCTAGTTTATGAAGACGGGGGCAGAGGTGGATAGAGGTGAAATCGCTTGCCCATCGACGGAGTGGGCCTGTAGGTGAGCTGCCGAGCCAAGATACCAGCCCTTCCCGCTCCTCTCTGCCACAGCTTCTGTCGCTTAGGCATTTCTAATTGCATTTTGTGGGTGGAATTATTAATTTGCAAGAACTCTCCCTGCAGACTGGCTACAGAACACCTTTGCTCTGACCCATTAGAGCCTGTCTGGGGCATCTCTGAGCCACACTGAGTGCACAAGGGATCATCAGGGCCTGCGTTCTTTGAGTCATGGTGCAGAACAGGTGATCAAAGACCCTAGCACCTCACCTGTTAGGTAAATAACCTGCCGGAAGTCACAAGCATGATCAATGAGGGGCTCAGGGAGGTTTGCATGGGGGCGGGAGGGCTGGTGATTACGGCAGTTATGAGATAAAAATGAGCCGGGATGCTGAAATACGGCACGTCTGAGACTTGAGGGTTGGCGTTCAATGGGAAGAAAGCTCTGGCAAATTGCTAGCGGAGTTATAATGTTGCTGATTTTGCAAACATGTGTTCTTCAACTTGATAAGTAAATACATATTGGGTAACATGGTGATGTTGCAAGCTGTTGTTTTATGGCTAGAAAGTCAGCTGCCTGTGATTGATGCTAGCAATGAAAGTATTTATAAAATAACACTGAATTAGAAGCAGTCACTTTATGAGTCTGGGGAAATGGATCTTTTATGAAGAATAAAACTTGATGAAGGAGCTTTATCAGGGTCGCACAAATCTGAAATTAAACGTGCTGGGATGGAGATCTAAGAAAGAGCCCTTGGATGTGTGGGCTTGCAGCCTGGGGAAGGGTGGTGAAGCTTCTCCCTGATGACTGCTTCCACTCGGTGTCACGTGGAATCAAAGAGTCATTTCTGCTCACCATGCTCATTTCTTTCCATGGTGAATGTCACTCTTAAAGAATCATCACCTATCCCAGGCCATCAGGACACCACTCAGGGAATACCTTGGATGTATAAAACTCCACGATGCACATTGGATTCACGTTTGTATGAATGCCACAGAGCCAGGCACATAGTAGGGGCTCAGTAAATATTTAGCCATGAAATGAATGGAGACTAGATCCAACAATGGTCTGGTTCACTCTGTATGAATGTTTTCTCATTTCATTTGTGATTTTAAATGGTTTTCCCCACATGTGCATTTCTAATGGTGCTGCCTTTCCAGATGGGAATACTCTCTTCTTGAAAGTAGTCAGGGGAGAGACAAGAGGTATCTGCTCCCCAGGCTGAGAGGGCCGGCAGGTACATGACTCACATGCTCCCCTGGAAATAATGGTACTCATCTGATCGGGGTTGTTGGGCGGATTAGAAGCCCAGAGTTCTGTGTTCTCTGAGAATATCATTGTTTTTACAAGACAAGAGGGCTATGGTTCAGAGGCTCTACTTTTGGTAAAAAAACAAAAAAAAAAACAAAAAAAAACAAATTAAAAAAAAACTAGAAGGGAAGTCTTGGATGAGTGCAATGTTACTATGTAACCGTTCTGTTTTTAATGTAATCTTAGGTTGCATAAATAGAGGTAGACTATCAAGTACAAGGAAGGTGATCATCCTCTTAACTCAATATTAAGCCTCAACAATATTTCAGGGTCAACGCTGTGCACTAGGTGACCCAGAGATCATTAAAACACAGCCCCATCTTGTAAGTGGCCAAAGTGATCTTGGTTTTTCCCTTAGCCTTGTGTGTCCTCTCTGAAATTCCTCCTGTTAGCCGAGGTCAGTTCATAAACTTCCCATGCAGCCCTGCGAAGGGACAGCTGGGGTCTGACGTCGTGAGTACGACACGGCAGAGAGGGTGCTGTGCTCGCACAGGGCCACCTGCCTTTCTTGGCCCTTCAGCCCCCTCTTCCATCTTCAAGGCCTGTGGCTTAGCTTCGTCAAATCCCCTTCTGAATCTCTGGCCTCTGCTTCCATCACTACATCCCTGTCTCTGACTCTGGCCTCCTACATCGTGGCAGTGCCTTTGTGGCACAGGAAAGCAGGGACAGTGATGGAGGAAGAGAGGGCGGTGTGCCATCCGGGGTGAGGTCACTACAGCCAAAGGCCCAGGAGAGCCACACAGATCCGCAACGGGACAGCGTGTGCTGTCGTAGGCGCCTACTACAGAGCAGAATCGCCCAGAGCCTGTTTGCAGACACGTAAAAGAGATTTATGACAAGTGCATGAGTCCAACCAGACACCCCTGAAGGCCCGCTTCATAGCCCACCAGCCCATGTCACCTTGGGGCTTGGAGACACCACAGCCGCCACGTCAGGGTGAGAGGGACCCTTCACAACCTGCACAGTTGAAGTGTCTCCTATTTGTCAGACGTCAGATGTGATTTCGTGGGTCGGTGCTGTCCCCGCCCAGGAAAGAAGGGATTCTGCCCGTGTGTCAGGAAGCTTCCGTACAATTGCACTCCGCTCTATTGGGGCCGCTCTGTAGCAAGTGACACATCAGGACAGTGGACACTGAGAAGAGGGGTAAGACAGTTGTGACCCTGAACTGGCCTGCATCCCACTGCGGGGAGGGCCGGGAGACTGCTATGCAAGGCTATGCTGCAGCGTGATGCACTAGGCCAGAACCACGTTCAAGGCTGCTCTGAAAGCGTCATGTGCAAGACCACTAACGAAAGGCGACCTGAGAATGTCATCTCTGTTCCCTGCTGGGATGCAGGGTGGGGGCGGTCTCCACTGCTTCCTCCTGCATTACCCACGGGGAGAAGCCCTCCACCCCAACTACCCAATGACCACGTGGCACTGGTCTTCAGAGCATTTCCTTCCACAGAACAGCCTGCCCACGTGTGCAGTACACAGATGTATTACAGCCTGAAAAAACAGCATCTGTGGCTGCTTCCCAACTCTTGCACTTGCCAGGAGAACTTAAAACGTTTAAACGTTTTGAGGAGCCAGGACCTTTGGCGCTCTGTCTGCAAGTCAAGTTGAAAAGGCACCAGGTTACGAGTCTGGAGGAGCTCCCATAAGCCAACCCCCGCCTTCCACCTTCCTGAACATTTCATTTCTCCTGAATCTAAGCCCAACACGCGCTGCCCCAGAAACGCCCAGCTACACTGGCGAGTGATCGCCGTCCCAAAGTCCCAGCTCAGTAGGAGGAAGAACACCAAGATGAGAGGCAGAGTCCTGTGCACCAGATACGCCCTGAGCACCTCGTTTCCCAGAAGGTGCGCAGCGAGAAGAACAGCCCTGTGGGCCTGGAAGAAAGGAGTCAGCTAGCAACTGCACGAGACGTTCGAGCTTATCCTGGGGGCTAATCTGCAGGCGGCGAATCTCACCAGGGACAGAAGGAGGGAAGAGGGAGGCGGTAAAAGCAGGGGACAGAATGGGGGAAGCAGAGAGGCAGCAATCTGAACCCTCTCACTGAGCAGAGTGAAACCCCAGGAGGATTTGCATGTATTGCCTACAGTGTGACCAGGTTTCTGTCCCCTCCGGGCTTGTGTCCCCGTGAGGCTGATGGCTCCACGTTCACTGATTGCGTTACTTTTGTAGGGCAGCTGTGGGAAATGAGCCCATTCTGAGCAGCTTGAGACCACAGAAACGTATCCTCTCACAGTCCTGGAGGCCAGGAGTCTGGAATCAAGGGGCACGTTCCCTCCGAAGGCTTCCGAGGAGAATCTGCTCCCTGCCTCTTCCAGCTTCTGGTGGCTGCCGGCTTTCCTTGGCTTGTGGCCACATTTCTGTCCCTGCTGTGCACACACTGCCTCCTCTGCTCGTCTGTATTCTCTCTCTCCCTCCAAAGATCTTTGTGATTATACCGGCGCCCACATAATCCACAGTGGCCCCCTCATCTAAGATTCCTTAACTTAATCACATCTGCAAATGCTCTTCCTTAAAAATAAAAAAGCAGGGGCGTCTGAGTGGCTCTGTCAGTTGAGCGTCCGACTTTGGCTCAGGTCATGATCTCAGGATTCATGAGTTCGAGCCCCACACCAGGCTCTGGGCTGCCAGCACGGAGCCCGCTTTGGATCCTCTGTTCCACCCCCTGCCCTCTGCCACTCATGCTCTTTCTCTCAAAAATAAACATTAAAAATTTTTTTAATTAAAAAGTCACATTTATAAGTTGTGTCAGGACTTGATATCTTTGGGTGGCTACAATTCTGCGTACCACACAGACTGCTCTTGAAATGTGGGGAGCCGCGCTAAACCCCACAGCACAAGCCTGACCTCACAGAGGTTCCGTTCGTATCCCCATGTTGTCCGTGAGGGAAGAGCACTGACTGGCTCAAGGTCACACCTCCGGCGCCTGATGGAATCTGACTCAGAGTCTGTGCCGCACGTGTGCTCTGTGGCCGAGAACGGGGCAGACAGAGGCAGACAGCAGGGGCAGGGGCCAGATGGGAGAAACACGCATGTGTCTATCACCTAAGGAATGTTTCGGGATCAGTTCCTCGAGAATTAATTCAGCCAAGAGCAGCCACTGGGCCTCTGCCCTCAGAGGTCGTAAATTGCCTTCTTGGGGTCAGCTGATGATGGGCGTGGTCTCCAGCCTCGATTCCCAAAGACACATGAGGGGCCACCTCCTAAATCTCAAGGTTTCTGATCCCACAGAAGCGGCATTATCTTTTCAGAAACACATCAGTGTGGCTCAGGAAGATGAACGTGAGACACTCGCTCACACTTAAGCTCTATCTGGGCTCTGCTAGATTTACAGGGAAAGAAATAGCTCCATCACAGAGGACACATGCTTTTTATTTTTGTAAAAACACAGACAAGCTTTCCCTCATTTCTTTCCAATCTTTAAAGAAAGAAAAATGTGTACGGTATGTTTTTTTTTCTTCTTTGAACCACAAAGTGTTTGAGCAGAAAGGTTTTGCAGTTAACTGAGTGCAAGGGGCTTGATAAGAATGTTCCTTGAATGTCAGCTGTTACAGGTTAGATTCCTTCCCTGTGCTGAGGAGCAAGTGTTAGGGGGAGGGTCAGAACCCTCCACCCCTACCCTTGGATTGTGTCCTACTTGGATCATGACTGGAATCCTGGATCATGCTGGTCCTCATGGCTATGAAGCAAGGAGACACGCTAGAGGCTCTCAGGGGGAGAGGGGATGGCGGGTAGTGTAGACAGCAGAGTACTGAGGTCTGAGGATGAATTGTAGGAACTGGGTCTGTCTTGCCCAGAGTCCTTAAAAAAATTTTTTTTAATGCTTATTTTTTGAGAGAGAGAGCACGAGTGGGGAAGGGGCCCAGACAGAGGGAGCCATAGAATCCGAAGCAGGTTCTAGGCCTGAGCTGTCAGCACAGAGCCTGAGGCGGGGCTTAAGCCCATGAACTAGGAGATCATGACCTGAGCCGAAGTCGGACGCTTAACCGACTGGGCCACCCAGGCGCCCCTTGAGTCTTAAATCATCTTTTTAAGACTTTAAGGGAAAAGATATAAATAAACAAAGACAGGAAAAAGCCTAACCTGACTGGGGGAGGGTGCCCTAAAATCGGGCCACATCACCTTCTAATACTCCAGTGGTTTCTTAAATTTAAGTCAAAATGGAGTAATTCTGTGTGAATCCCAGTTAGGACCAGTGCGTGGGGCTTGGGGAAGAACCTGTGTGTGTGCGTTGAACATGAGCTCCCATCGCTGACCTTGTGTGTGTGGGTTGAAGGTCCCCTGCCACGGGGGTGCCAGGAGGGAACCCCGCCTTGCGGGAGGGGAAGTATCAGACCTCGGGCAGGGGGGAACCTCAGCTTGCAGCCTCTGTGGTTCTGGTGGGCACAGAGCTGTGCCAGCAGTGTGCCCAGTCACAGCGCCGAAAGGGCCTGCATGTGGGAAGCAGAGTTTGCTAGATGTTTCCATAGCTGATAGAGCTGAGGACTGTGCGGACCGCAGGCAGAGGACAGAAAGAGAGGAGCTGGAGAGCCAGTTTTGCGTCAAACCTCATCCTTTTCTTCCATAGAAAGGCACACGAGGTCACCTGCAGACCATCCGTTAGGGGGTGGGGAGGCCTCCTTTGATGGTTCTGAGGAAGCGCCCTGCTGTTACAGCCTCTCAAGCACCGACACCTCGCTCTCCCTGTACCTCAGAGTTGCTCTTATTGATGGAAAATGCAGCTCCCATTGACCTGAATCTTTATTTAAGCCCTTGTGAAAATTTCCATCTTCATCAACCAGGCGAGTGGCTTGTCTGTTACCCCCTCTCCTGAAAAGGCTGATGTCACGTCTATGTCCGTGGGGACACAGTGCTTCAAAAGAGCTATTCCAGCTCTAGATTCAGATTCGACTCATGTTTACCGAAACCTCCTGCCCCCGGCATGGCTCATCTCACTGATGCTTTCAGTTCTGTGAGATGACCCAGTTCTGTTCCTTCTGCCTCCTGTGAGCTTTCGAACGCAGTCGCAGCTCTCACCTGCCGTACGGCTGCGAGCCTGTCTTCTCTTTCAACCAGGCTCCAACCATTACCCATCTTTACGTTTCTTCCAGGGTGTGGGGCTTGTCTGCTTTGTATCGCCGATGTTTGTGGAGTAAATGAATACCATGTCTGGGATGCCCAATTTCTAAAACGAGCAGTTGTGTCATTCCCAGGCTGGATAGACTTCAGTGGCTCTTGCTAGATATGTAAAAATTCTAGAACACAACATAAAGAGCTTCATGAGCTGGCCGATGTTTCCCCCAGCAGACTTGTCCCTCCCCATCCCGCCATACTGACTGTGGTGGCCACTCCTGCCATCAACAAATGCCTCCGGTTCTCCTTCTGGCATTGGAAGGACTGTCTCACCTCTTCTGTTGGATTTAGGTGTGGGGTATGAAGTGCAGGCACAAGAAAGGTGTGTCCCTTTCGAACGGAAGCATTAAGAGAGGGTGTGTAACATACCAGGCTCTCTCTCTGCACCCTCACTGCCAGTGTTCTAGAAAGCAGGTGATTTGCTCTGTCGGCCTGAATTCCAGGGACAGGGTGACATGGAGAAAGGCCCCCAAACAGACTCTATTGGATATAATCACGAGAAGAGAAACCAAGCCCAAGTTCCTTCCCTGTGCAGAGCCGGGACCCCGGTGACAGCAGCCTCTTTCCTAGGGGTGACGCCAGCAGACAGATACGTCCTGCTGAACAGACCAATGTTTCCAATGCAAGGCGGTCATCGCTGCTTGCAGGAACGGTGCGGCAGGTTCCTGAAGGGACTGAACTTGGCCATCTGCCCTGTGTGCTCCACAGGCCCCTTCAGACTCAGGAAATAAAAATGGTTTCCTCCCCCGCCCCCCTCATGACTTCTCTTTGGTTCTTCTTAGAGACTCATGGAAGCCAAGGGACATCAGAGCCATGAAGTCTACCTTCTAACTGAGCACAGTTGTAGGAAGAGGGAGTTATTCAGTCTCTGAACATTCCAGGGACCCAAGCTCTCACCTTACAAGGCAGCCCACTCTTTTTTGGGGGGGCATCTTTGACTATTGGGGTGATTTTATACACAATGAGCTGGAACAAATTTGCTGGAAGCCTCTGGTTCTGCTCTGGCTCTTCCAAATCCCCCTCCAATGAACTGAACACTTGTATGCTGACATGCCTTCCATTACTAGTCACTGTCGTCTGAACTTACTACAGTTTGTCAACCTGCCATTCAAATCAAGGTGCTAAAAGCAACATATGCAAGATGCGGCCGGACCCATGCTGGCTTTGGGAGGGTAATCACTGCTCCTAAAATGGAAATTCGTTCTCCGAGCAAGCATTTACACAAAAGGTTCCTTTTGAGCTTGTGGTTGACTAAAACCCCAACAGTGCTTTCACATGGAGCACTGTTGAACACAGGGGATCTCACCTTGATTTAGCGACTGGCTTTGAAGAATCTTAAGGTGAAGACCTTATGTTCATCTCTGTGACATTAAATCATCAGTTCATGCAATGTGTCTCTGCCTTCAGGAAATGATTCAATTATCTGAGATATCAGCTATCCCTTGTCTACACTGGATGATCCATGCTTTTGGTAAGTTATTGATACAGATGTTGAAGGAGAGAAGGTTAGTGCCAATAAATGTAAATTTAGCCCATGTTTCTCTTCTCTTTCTTAAGTTATGAATTATTTCCTACATACATAGGAATATGTGTCAATACACATACACGTGTATGCACGAACGCATATGACATACCACAAGGCACGAGAAACGGTTCAATCCGCTTCTGCCCAGCACCGAGCTCCAGAAATACCCCGGACAATGCCACCATAGCTCTGCATGTTTCCTTCCATCCCTCCTCCCGTCAGGAATTTGGTGTCTCTTAATATATCGTTTTGCTTCATAGTTTTACTCTTTGTCTGTCTCTAGATATATTCTTTGCGTGTGTGTGTGTGTTTCTGAATTCTCCATAACTGGAATTGTACTGTATGTATTTTTCTGTAAATTGCATTTTTCATGGGACAGTAGGCTCTGGAGATCCATGGGCAGCGTGGCTGGGCAGATGACCATGCCGTTGTTTATTCCATCTGCTTCGTTAGTGAGCATACAGATGTCCTCTGTTTTTGTGACTGCTAGCCATGCTGCAGGGAACAGCCTTGTCCGCGTGTCCAGGTGTACCTAGAAAGTTCCTTGCAGGTACAGGCCCAGGAGTAGGTGACACATCTTCAATGGCAGCAGATAATGACAAACAGTTCTTCAAACGGTCCCCAATGACACTCCCAGCGGCAGTGGGTGAGGGGACCGGTGTTTGTACTTTATTACCAGGATGTGCTATTTCCAGACTCGATATGTGCCAGTCAGGTAGCCATAACGTCATACCTAACTACAGTTGTTCTCTGAATTTCACTGATGGCCAATGACTCTGAACCCACTTTTAATACATTTTTAGTCATTTATGTTTCTTTTAATTTTAAACTTTTTTAATGTTTATTTATTTTTGAGAGACAGAGAGACAGAGCACAAGCAGGGGAGGGGCAGAGAGAGAGGGAGACACAGAATCCAAAGCAGGCTCCAGGCTCTGAGCTGTCAGCACAGAGCCCGATGTGGGGCTCGAACCTACGAACTGTGAGACCCTGACCTGAGCCGTGGTCAGACACTTGACTGACTGAGCCACTGACTGAGCCAGGCGCCTCAGTCACTTATGTTTCTCATTCTGTGAGATATAAAGGTCTCTTTATATCTCTTACCTCTCTTAAAATTTTTTTTCTTTATAGCTTACTGAGTTTAGGAGTTCTCTGTGTACTCTGGTTACTTTCCCTTGTCAGTTAAATGTGTTAATTGTTCTCTAAGATAGTGTCTTGAAATTTTACCTTTTAAAAAATGGTGTCTCATTTTTAAAAAATTATTGAGATTTCATAGGAGAACTTGTCATGAGTCAGATCAAAGTCTACACGTATTATGCCTTGAGGATTCCTCTGTTTTACCAGGTGAGTCACATTACTGAAAACTATATGCTCATGTTCCGTTTTTTTTCTTCCAGGATTTTATTTTAATTCAAGTTACTTAATATACTGTATAGCATTGGTTTCAGGAGTAGAATTCAGTGATTCACCTCTTACATATCATACTCAGTGCTCATGATCCATTTTTATATTAACCCATCCTATACGTTTTCTAGAACCCAGGGGAGGTTCACCGTTTTGGTTTCTAGACCCTTCTTTTCACCTCTTTTGTACCCCAGTTGCTCACTCCTCTCTTCCTGTGATGTGGCGAATCTTAACACGGGTTTTCCTTTAGCATTTCCATAAAACCATTATAATTATCAAAAGCTCTTCCCACCTCTTCCTTAGCAAGAGGGTCAGAGACCCATGACCCT
This sequence comes from Crocuta crocuta, assembly GCF_008692635.1. Taxonomy (NCBI): domain Eukaryota; kingdom Metazoa; phylum Chordata; class Mammalia; order Carnivora; family Hyaenidae; genus Crocuta; species Crocuta crocuta. The sequence continues at coordinate 6,924,367 of NW_027528369.1, read as the reverse complement.
GTCAGCCGTTTCTCTGTGGCTCCGGCACAGCAACGGCAAAACCAAACAATGGAAGTTTAATTAGTTAGGGTGCTTCAAGATAAAAATGCAAATACAAAAGTTTTCAGTTCTACCTATTTATGAGCCCAAGGCAAAATTAATTAAAGTCAATGGAGAGAAGTAAATAAACATTTTGAAATAAAGGAAATAAACATTCTGAAGTATGAGGTTAAGGCTCATGAAACATGAGAGAGTCAATTATTTATAGTCATGTGTTTCTGCCTGATAATATAATCGCGTCTCCTCTGTCCCCTCTCCCATTGCCAAGAAGAAAGGTTTTAGAGCTTTCGGAGTAAACAGGTGATGAAGACAGGCTTCCTATCCACACCACGGCTACATCCCAGCACTAACAAAATCATTTTGGACAAAATACCAGTGGATTTTTTGAGTTCTGTTATTTTCACGATGAAAAGATTTCCCCCCGTTTTTATAAAACGAAGTGCCTAACTTGGCTGTGTTCAAAAAACAAAGGGGGCTGCTATTGGCCATTTTGATATTTAAATGAGATTAGTCAGAGAGCAGAAACCAAGAGTTTACATTGGGATTTCCAGGAGGGCTGTCAAAGAAACATAAGGAATGTGTGAAAAAGGGCCACTTCATAGTCTGTAAACACGGCTACTGCCAGGTGCCACTTCCACTTCTCGACGCTGTCCTGGGGGGTGGTCCCCGGCAGCCCCGGGTTTTCTCACCATTGGACCCTCATGTAAAACGGAGGTCTCATTAAACCTGGGTTTGGTCAGGGGAAGAGATGATGGGTGTTGGAGTCTGGGAACGGGGGGTCCGAATGTTGGAAACAGGGAGTCACGCCATTGGGAATCGATCCAATAGGGCAGAGAGTCTCCACAAAGGAGACTGATGTCTGACGGCACAGGCTTCAAAACAAGAGGAAGAAACCGAGAATGGGAAGTGAGTCAGTGTTAGGAAGCCATTTTCAAAAAGACAGAGAGTTTGTATTGTCATGGAAACACGACCACTACTCCCCTCCCCCCAACTTTTTTTTTTTTTTT
>NW_027528369.1:6863401-6923292 GCF_008692635.1 Crocuta crocuta | reverse complement strand
TTTGCAGAGGGTTGGGGAGAGACCAGTTATAAGATAAACTGTATTCCATAACTCCATGGTTTTGTAAAATCAAGTCAAAACAAAGTGCAGGCCTGTGTGCTCATGTCTGCTTAGCCGAGCAGGGGAGACGGTGGTAGAGGAACGCAGGCCTGGTGTCAAGGGCGATGACATTGGGCAGTGCTGGGCGGGGTGGGGTTCTAGGGGGTGGAAGGCTCATTTTTATTTAGTCATTTCTACGCTTTGACTTGTTATCACAAGCCTGCGTTCATCAGGCTGTTTAGAGACTGAGACAGGAAAGTGAATAGCACTAGACAGGCCAGCAAAGCGAGAGCCCAAAGAATCGGGCATCAGGAGCCAGAGGGGAAGTGGGTCTGGGGCCTGGACAGACCGGGAGCCCGGATCCAGCAGGAGCAGATGCGGCCGGGACAGGCATGGAGGTCACCCTCAGGGCTCCTGGAGGCTCCCCACCGGGAGGGGCGCACGCACCACCAGGGCTTGACTTTGCCGGGCAAAAGGAAGAAACAGGAAGTTTCTTCTCCAGGCCAGGCCGGCCTCACCCTTGCGTCCAGCAAACTCCCCTGGTGATTATACAACGGCACACATTTGGGGAGCTGCCTCAGGCCTGTCAAATCGGAATTTGGGGGAAAGCCCCCAGCATTTGTGTTTTAAGACGTTCCCCCAGGTACTCTGTATGAGGAAGGTCTGGCAATCACTGGCCTAGCCTGCTGGCTTCCTCCTCCCCAGATCGAGCCCTGCACCCTCTCTCCAAGACACAGTCCTCTTATGCTGCGCCCCTGCTTAATGTCACTGGTAAGGCCATCCTTGCTGAGCGTACCGGAGGCGGCTGCTGCTGCTGGTGATAGTGATGATGATGATGATGATGATGAAGAAGAAAGGGAGGGCAGGAGGGTGAGGTTAACAGCTGTTGTGGGGCGCCTGGGTGGCTCAGTTGGTTAAACGTCCAACTCTTGATTTTGGCCCAGGCCATGATCTCCTGCTCTTGGGTTCGAGTTCTGCATTGGGCTCCAGGCTTACAGCACAGAATCGGCTTGGGATTTTCTTTCTCCCCCTCTCTCTGTCTCGACTCTGCCTGTGTGCTCACTTTCTCGGTCTCAAAATAAATAAAACTTTTAAAAACTTTAAAAAAAATGACAGCTGTCATTTTTTGAGACTCTGTGCTGAAAATGGGTCTGGGTGGCAGATACCTACTTTCCCTAACTGAGGGCCAGGGGAGGTAAGAGAAGCTTGGGGGGATTAGGTGACATGCCCAGGGGTTGTGCAATGAGTGCTGGCAGAGTCAGGATTCGAACCCAGGTCCCACCCGACTTTAAAGCCCATCACCACCCGTGGCGCATCAACGACTTCCATAGCAATAGATCCTGACATTAACAACACTGGTAATAAGAATAATAGCTAACATTTACTGAGCACTCAGTTAAGAAGCTGGCCCTTGTTGCTGAGGGTTTCATGCGTGCTCTTTGATCTAACCCCTAAGACACCTCATGGTGTGGGTGCTGTTATTATTCCCATCTAACAGATGAGTAAGCTGAGGAGGTTAATAACAGCTTGCTGAGGCCACGCAGCACACAAGTGGCAGAGGCAGAGCTTGTGCCCAGGTGCTTTGACTCATTCTCTATTGTCCATCACCTACAAGGAGGAGCCCAAAGGCAAAATCAGGCCTTGTCAGGTCCTTGGTGATTTGCTGACCCCGCTCCCTCAGGGTTCCGCACGTGTATTTCCCATACATCTAATTACGTGCTGCTCCCTGAACGTGCCGTGGACTTGTGCAAATATTTCTCCGCTGTCTGAATATCCTTCCTCCCATCAGCCCACTTGGTAAACTCTCGAAAGGGACTGAAGTATCTAACACTTCCCTGAAGACACCTCTGAGCCCACGCAAGGAAGAACCCGCGTTCCAAGAAGCTGCGGTTTCTCTGTACATTGACAACCTCTCAGCCTGCTCAAGCTGCTCTCCTGTGTGACTTTCGCACCAGAGTCTGAGTTTCCCCAGAGTCAGGGGCTGCGTGGACTCCTTCCTACAGCCCCAGCACCAGACACTGGGCTCCACTGCTCTCGACTCACCCTTCTCTTTTTCCACACATGTGGCCCTGGGACCCTCTGCTGTTGTTAAACTTTCAAGACACCCTGAGCCTCACATCCTGACGTCCCTGTGTCACCTCGTGGTTTCTGGAGAGCAGGGGATGTGTCTGCCATGACGGCTGCTGGGTGAGCAGCGGGCACCCTGGGTCTCCGCGCATCCTCACCTCTTCGTCGGTACCGGGCACGTGGGGGACCACAGCCGCCCAGTCTTGGAACAAGCCAGCATCAGAATGCAGACCAGAAAGGCCCAGAATGATGGCCACCTCCCTGCAGCGATGAGGGTTGTCTGTGAGCCCTGCTGCGTTCATGAGGACAGGACGGCTGCGTTCGTCTCTTCCTCAATGTGGCCTAAGAAACTGACTGGACGCACAAGCCTGTCATATTTTCAGAGCCAGGAAAGGTGAAATTCCATTAGTGGTTTGTTTCCAGCTAGCGCGGGACTGCCCATCCACTTGAAGGGATGCAGGACAACTGGAAAGCAGGGGCAGGCTGCTCCCCCAAAGCCACTGACGAGAAGGATTCGTCGCAGGGCCGTCCTGCAAAGCTTTGCTGCTACCAGAAGGCCTTTGGGGGAAAATGCGAATGGGAGCGGTAAATGGGAAGGATTGTCTTGTAGCAAGGGCATGAGCCCCCGAGAGAGAAAACACAGAGCACATACTTAGAGAAATGAAAATGTAGAGCATGGTGTGCCAGAATGCACCTCCAAATCCCAGGGGGTGGGAGGGATGGCTTCTGGAAGCCAAAGAGGGACAAGTCCATGAAAAGGCGAATAAGACAGAAATGGGTGGGGTGGGGGACGTCTCCCAGACCCCCGGTGGATCAGTGTTCACACCAGGCTTCATGCATTTTATTTTTTTAATGTTTCTTCATTTTTGAGAGAGAATGCGAGCCGGGAGGGGCAGAGAGAGAGAATCCCAAGCAGGCTCCGTGCTTGTCAGCACAGAGTCCGATGCGGGGCTCGAACTTACAAACTTCGAGATCATGACCTGAGCTGAAATCAAGGGCCGGACTTGTAACTGGCTGAGCCACCCAGGCACCCTGCAGGCTTCATGCATTTTAGTTGCTCAGAAAGTATCTTTGTTTGAATGTCCAGCTGCCACCCATTAGGGGCAGGGGTTACGGGGAACTTGCTCGGGTCATCATGCTCCTCGTCCCACTGCCTGTGGTGTGAGTGGTACTGCACGTGGATGAAGAAGCCGAGCTCTGAAGCCAGACAAACCAGGTTCCTGTCCCAAGTCCATAAGCTACGAGGTCTGTGACCTTGAGCAAACTCTGGCACCTGTCTGAGCATCTGTTTTCACGTTGGAAAACAGAATAATAATGCTTCCTATCTTACAGTTTCCTTTTGAAAATGAAATAAGCTCAGGTATTTGCAAAGGCATCGCCATCGCACCTCCTACAAAGAAAACGCTCTGTGAGTGTTAGCCGCTGCTACTGCTGCTGTTGCCGTTATTTGGCTTGGAAAATGCATCAGACATTTTTAAGAAAGGCAGTGAAAGCCACAGTTTGTCCAGCAAGGGATTCAGAGTCTCTTATGGGCGCACACGTGTTTGTTCTGGAGCCCCTGGATCGTGTGTAATGTCCCAGGTGGAGAGGAGGGGGCTTTGAAAGTGGGAGCTCCCCAGGGCGCTGCAGGCAGAGCAGGGGGTAAAAACCAGGTTTGGAAAACAGCAGGTGCCACGTATCTCAAAAGTGCCACTAATGCCTTGTTCCCTTCATCCTACAGTCAATCACTTATCCTGATGAAACTGAGAAGAAAGTGGGGACAGGGATGACCGGCTCGCCATGTTTACTGCATCCCTATCCACATCATCCCCAGCCGCTGAAGAGAGGAAGCCTCTCACATTGGGGGTTTTCAACACGAATTCCTGGGACCACCACCACCAGAAGAGCTAATAGGACCCAGAGTGGACGCAGGGGCAGGGAGAGGAGAGCAATCCAAAGCAGGCCCCAGGCTCTGAACTGTCAGCACAGACCCCAGTGTGGGGCTTGAACTCATGAACTGAGAGATCATGTCCTGAGCCAAAGTCAGATGCTTAACCACCAGAGCCACCCAGGTGCCCCATTTTGTTTTTGTTTTTTAATTATACTCTGAGTATATTTACATGACACTAATTAGGTTTTACTCTAGATGTTAAGGGGAAAAAACAATCAATAAAACATATTCGAGTTCCACATATGGCTTCTTAAAATATAGTTTCTGCAGCTAAGAAAGGCAGACGATCGATGGCCGAGATGTTTAACCGTAGGAAAAAGGGCAAATAAATTAGATTCAGCTATTTGATGGACCATTATGTAGTCGCTAAAGGTTGTAATTATAATGACTGGGCAGCTATCTGGGACGTGCTTATGACATATTAGGTAAAAAAGTAAAATATAAAGTGATGTAAACAGGATGTCGGCAGACACACACTAAAAGACATAAAAATAACAATGACAAAGTGGGACAATTGGGACTGAATTCTAATGCTTATACCAAAAAGGTATGTTTTGAATTAAAAAGGGTTCATGAAAGGGCCGACCTGATTTCTTCTGGACCTACCTGGGGAGGGGTACCCTGTGCACAAAACAGCTTACTTCTGAGTCATTTTCTCAGACGTACACAAGCAACGTCCAGGAGCGTGTGTAATTTAAAGGTGTCTTCTGGTGAATTTCACCCACAAGCAGACCTCCTTTCCTCTGGTGCGCCGTCACCCCTCCAGGCCTGTTCTGCCCATGTGCGGCTGCCCACTGGGGCTTCTTTCAGAGAATCTGCCTGTTTCACCAAGTACTCAGAGTGAATCGATCTTCCCCAGGCATGTACCGTGGCACCCCCAAGCCCCTCAAAGGCCACTGTAGACAAAGCTGCAAAACTCAAGGTGAGAACACCTCTATCACCTCCTTGGCAGCACCTGCACACGCTCTGTGCCTGGGAAAGCAGGAAGCATGTACTGTGCGGAGCCATTTTGAACCAGAAGCATAGATCCATGGGAAGCAGACAATCAGGAACTGTAAAGGCAGTGCCATTATTAGGCAAATAAAGTCCCCTGGCTGAATGGGCTAATCTGGGGGTCTGTGAACCCCAGTTCTGACAAATGCACAATGGATAAAGGGTTTCCTTTCAAATGTGCTCGGGGATACAGCAGAGAACATTCCTCCTGCAACACGCCTTTGTCACGAGAAGGCTCTGAAGACCCCACCATTAAACAGACGTGCGCACCGTAAACTGGTCTAATTTCACAGACCTGACTCAATTGACTTTGTATCCTGCGACACCCATCAACATTGTGATGATTATAGTAATTAAAGCAACAGTAATTTTATTAAGTGCTTATAACATGTCAGGCACTGCATACAGTGCTTTTCAAATATTATCTCATTTTATCTTTCTCAATCCTTTGTGGGCTGTAATGTTATTCCTATTTTTTTGAATGAGAAATGAAGCTCAAAAAATTAAGTGATTTTGGCCAAAGGCACCCAGCCAGAGAGTAGCAGAACTGGGTTTCTCAGCAATGGAGGGGAGCCCTAGACTATAGTGGATTACCGCGTGGTGAAATGCTGGCCTTCCTGGAGCCACACTGAGGGGACCAGACTTGAACATTTAGTATGAGAACAATTTTTTTCCCCTTCCAATACCCACTTCTGATATTACCTCATTTGGGAAGACTTCCCTAAGCACCCCAGACAGATAAATCATTTCCCCCACAAGCTACTAGTATTGTTCCCCATCACACTGCATCGCAGATATATTTTTAAATGTTTACTTTTTCTATTTAATTGCAAGCATCTTTAAATAGCTTGTTCATCTCTGTGGGAATGAAAATCTGGCTATTATATATTATTACTTACAAGAGTTGCTGGACAGGATAGAAATACTACCCCCAAATGAACAATAGCAACAGATTCAACCAGATATGAAGTGTGGTGCCACATGAAACAAAAATCACAAATGCCTTTGTCCTTAAACAACTAAAACCCACTATAAAGTTCCTGCTGCCTGAATAGAGAATGCCTCCATTTAGCTCTGCTTTCACAACCTAGCATAGAGCTTGGCACTGAGTAGAAAGTCAGTAAACACCTGACGAAAAAAATGGGTGAATAACTAAAGCAATGAATCATCTTACTTTGGAACAAGGCTTTATGAAACCCATCAGGTACCGCTAAATCTCACGCACAATAAAACGGGAAACACAGCCTCACCTGATTTGTTGGCATACAACTACTGTCACAAGATTGATGATAAACATTAATTTTTAAGAAAATATTTCAAATACATTTTCTTTCTCTACTCTGGGGAGTGATTGTAGTTTTGAAACCTCATACTGGAATGCCTCCTGTCATTTGATGGGGCAGTGGGGCGGGCATGTGACATCAGGGCTGGCTGGGCAAATGAGTCTCCATTTGGCACAAATGGGGAATCAGAAATATCAGCGCTGACACTCATGGATCCACAGGGACAGGCCAAGATTAAACGCAAGAGCAAAATCCCTGAGCTGGGTCCAATTCATACACGCCCCAGATGCACTGAAAGCTTCTTTTTTAAATTAACCTCAAACATAAAAGTTGCAGGTTTGAAAATAATAGAGGAATAATTAGGGGAAGAGAGCTATAAATAAGAAGTGGTTCTCCTCTATATTAGAGGCATGCGCTACCTTGAAGTCCATGTTTCTTAAGGTGGGGTCCCAAGACCAAGCATCAGCATCTTCTGGGAGCTTGCGTGAGATGCAGATTCTCAGGTCTTGGCAGACCTATAGAATCAGTAACTCTGGGCATGGGGCTCAGCAATCTGGATTTTGAAAAGCCTGATGTTCACGCATGTTTGAAAGCCACTGTTTTATGGCATAAGCTCTCTACTAAATTTAATACAGAATCTGATTTTCAAAAATTGTTTTATTCAATCAAGTAAGATATAGCTGGTTTTGGCATGCCTTTAAAATACACAAAACCTGGAGGGGGCAAGATGGCGGAGAAGTAAGGAGCTCCGTACTTGCACTCGCGCCCATACATCACACAGAAAAGATCTGAAGCCATTGGAAACCTTACAAAACCTGAGAGATTGGGAGACAAAGGACGCAGAATCCACTGAGAGAGCCTTCTAACGTGAGTGCGAACCGGGGAAGATAAANGATACTAAAGCGACTCTGAGAGACCAGTTGGTAGAGGTGAAATGTCAAAGACTAGAAATCTAAGTTCGTAGAGACTAAAGGAGAACTGATTTCTGGTTTATTTTTTAATGAGAATTCTTAGGATTTACTCTCTTAACAGCTCTCCTCTATATCATACAGCATGTTTATTACCGTCATTATCACACCCTAGTTATTTATCTTACAACGGGGAGGTTGGTACCTGTGAACCTTCCTCCCGTCCCCTCCCCCACCCCCAGCTCTGCTAACCACAAGTCTGATCTCTTTTTCTGAGCATGTTTTGTTTTCTTTTAGATCCCATTTATAAGTGAGATCATACAGTATCTGTCTTTCTCTGTCTGGTTTACTTTACTCCAAGGTCTGTTTTGTAACACATGGTAGGGTGTGGTTTTTTGGCTTTTTTTATGGCTGAGTCCTTTGTATATGTAGTGTGTGTGTGTGTGTGTGTGTGTGTGTGTGTGTGTGTAGACACACAAATATCTCACATTTTCTTTTTCCATTCATCCATTGATGGACACTTAAGGCATTTCCATGCCCTGACTCTTATAAATAATACTGTTCTGAACATGGGTGCAGATATCTTTTTGGGTTAATTTTTATTCCCTTTGGATATATTCTCAGAAGTGGAATTGCTGGATCATATGGTAGCTCTGTTCTTAACGTTTTGAGGATCTTCCATAGTTTTCTGTAGTGGCTGCACCAATTTATAATCCCACCAACAGGGCACGAGGGATCCCCCTAATCCACATCCTTGTCAGCATTTGTGTTTTCTTGCCTTCTGGGTGATGGCCATTTTAGCAGGTGCAAGGAGATACCTCATTGCGGTTTTAAATTCATATTTCATTTCCCTAACAATTAGTGATGTTGAGCATCTTTTCACGTACCTGTTGGCCTTTTCTATAACCTCTTTGGAATCATGTCTACTCAAGTCCTCTGCCTTAAACTTGGGTTATATGTTTTTTTGCTATTAAGTTGTATAAGTTCTTTATATATTTGGGATATTAACTCCTTATCAGGTATATGGTTTATAAATATTTTTTCCCCATTCCATAGGTTGTCTTTTTACTTTGTTGATGGTTTCTTTTGCTGTACAGAAGCTGATTAGTTTATTTTTTACTTTGTTGCTTGTGCATTAAGTGTCCTATCCAAAAAATCATTACAAAGACCCTTGTCAAGAAGCTTTATTTCTATGTTTTATTCTAGGAGTTTCCAGATTTCAAGTCTTCCATTTAAGTCTTTAATCCATTTTGAGCTATTTTTTCTGAGTAGTCTAAGATAGGGATACAACTTCATTCTTTTACATGTGAACATCCAGTTATCCTACCATTTACTGAAGAAATTGTCTTTTCTCCATCGAATATTCTTGACTCTCCTGTTAGGTAAGTATTAGCGGATTGTATGTGCTTGGGTTTATTTTTGGGCTCTTAATTCAGTTCCATTGGTCTGTTTGTTTTTATGACAATAGGATATGGTTTTGATTACTTTACCTTCATAGTTCTTCAAATCAGAAAATGTGAGGTCTCCTGCTTTATTCTTCTTTCTCAAAATTTCTGTATTATTTTTTTTGTCATTCCATATAAATTTTAGGAGTGTTTTGTCTACTTCCGTAAAAAAGAAGTCACTAGAATTGTGATAGGGATTGCACTGAATCTGTAAGTGGCTTTTGACAATATTAACATTTTAATAATATTCATACTTCCAATCCATAAATATAGGATATCTTTCCATTTATTCATCTTCCATTGTGTTATCAGTGTTTTCTAGTTTTCATAGTAGAGATTTTTCACCTCTTTAATTTTTTCCTAAGTTTTTTGTTTTTGATGCAATTTTAATGGCATCAATTTGTTTCTTTTTAGTAAAATTCGTTGCTAGTGTATAGAAATGCTATTGATTTTGCTGGATGTTAATTTTGTACCCTGCAACTTTGCTGAATTCATGGATTAGATCAAAGTATTTTTTGGTTGAGTCTTTAGGATTACATGTGATCTGCAACGAGGGACGATTTTATTTTTGTTTCCAATTCTGATATGTTTTATTCATTTTTCTTGCCTGATTGCTCTAGTTAGGACTTCTGGCACCAGGCTGAAGAGGGTAGTGAGAGTGGGATCCTTTGTCTTGTTCCTAATCTTAGAGGGAAAGCTCTCATCCTTTCATCATGGAGCATGATATTAGCTTGGGCTTGTCACATATGGCCTTTATTATGTTGAGATGTCTTCCTTCTATGCCTAATTTGTTAATAGATTTTATCATGAAAGGACATTAAATTTTGTCAAGTGCTTTTTCTGCATTTATTGAGATGATCTCCTAATCATCTTGGTTGATTTGCATATGTTCAACCATCCTTACATTCCACAGATAAATCCCACTTGGTCATTAGGAAGAACCTTTTAATATACTGCTAAAATCAGTTTGCCAGTATTTTACTGAGAATTTAAAAAAAATTTTTTTTTAATGTTTTATTTATTTCTAGGAGAGAGAGAGAGACAGCGTGAGCAGGGGAGGGTCAGAGAGAGAGGGAGTCACAGACTGAAACAGGCTCCAGGCTCTGAGCTGGCAGTCAGCACAGAGCCCGACGCGGGGCTCGAACCCACGAACCGCGAGATCATGACCTAAGCGAAAGTCGGACGCTTAACTGACTAAGCCACCCACGCGCCCCATACTGAGAATTTTTTTGCATTTATATTCATGAGGGGTGTTGCCTTATAGTTTTCTTTTCTACTAGTGTCCTTTTCTGGTTTTGGTATCCAGATAATACTGACATTGTAAAAATGAGTTTGGGTGTGTTTTCTTTTTTCTTTCTTTCTTTTTTTTTTTTGGTTGGAGTTTGAGAAGAATTGGTGTTAATACTTTTTAATTCTATGTATGTATGTATATTTATTTTTGAGACAGAGAGAGAGAGAGAGAGCGTGTGCACATGCACACGAGCAAGTGGGGAAGGGGCAGAAAGAGAGGGAGACACAGAATCCGAAGACAGGCTCCAGGCTCTGAGCTGTCAGCACAGAGCCCGACGTGGGGCTCGAACCCACAAACCATGAGATCATGACCTGAGCTGAAGTCAGATGCTTAACCGACTGAGCCACCCAGGTACAACAATGTTAATTCTTTTTAAACGTTTGATAAAATTCACCAGTGAAGCCATCTGCTCCTGGGCTTTTCTTCATTGGGAGATTCTTGATTACTAATTTAATCTCCTTACTAGTAATAGGTCTTCAGATTTTGGCTTTCTTCCTGATTTAGTCTTGGTAAATTGTATGCTTCCAGGAATTTTTCATTTCTTCTAGGTTGCTCATAGCAGCCTTTTATGGGCCTTTGAATTTCTATGGTATCGGTTGTAATGTCTACTTTTTATCATTTTGTTGATTTGGATTCTCCCCTTGTTCTCCTTGGTTAGGTTAGCTAAGCGTTTGTCAATTTTATTTTTTTCAAAGAACCAACTCATAGTTTGCTTAATCTTTTCTACTGTTTTTTCTTTTCTGTTCTCTATGTCCTTTATTTCTGCTCTAATCTATATGATTTCATTTTTTCCCCACTAATTTGTTCCTTTCCTAGTTCCTTAAAGCATAGATTTAGAGTGCTTATGCGGGGTCTCTCTTGCTTCTTCTTCTTTTTTAAAATGTTTTATTTACTTCAGAGAGAGAGAGAGAGAGAGAGAGAGAAAGCATGAGCAGGGGAAGGTCAGAGAGAGAGGGAGACACAGAATCTGAAGCAGGCTCCAGGCTCTGAGCCGTCAGCACAGAGCCCGACACGGGGCTCAAACCCACGAACCATGAGATCATGACCTGAGCTGAAGTTGGACGTTTAACCGACTGAACCACCCAGGCGCCCCCTCTTGCTTCTTAAAGTAGGCATTTATTGACTTAGTGTCATGGTATGAACTTCCCTCTTAGAACTTTTTTTTTTTTTTTTAAATACATGGACTGATATTTACAGAGCAAGCCCCTTACCAAACAGTCAGGAGATTCCAGCTCTGTGTCAGAGCGTGTCAGGACCCGAGGGACGCAACAAAGATGTGCTTCCAGGCAGACGGCCATGTCTTCTTTCCCAGTGGGCAGGGACTCGTGATTCCTGTGGCTTGTTCTGCCATCAGCTCTTTACCATTATCCTCATTTACTTTTATTGACCATCCTCTCACCTCGGGTCTCAAAGAGACATCGAGGGCAGCTTTCCCTGACAGCCTGACGTTCTAACTGGGATGACACATCATAGATCAGAATAGATCACTGTAGAAATGAACTGCATCAGGGCTGGATCATTTTGACCCAAGGAATGTAATTAATTTGAAATGTAGGTGAGCACGGAAGCTGCAGCCTGCAGATCACACACACTTTGCCCCTAACCTCTTATTGGCATTCTGATGTGAACCCCGCCTCCCCCTTCCTGAGGACTGCCAGGCTGGGAGTCAGTCCCCAGGGCCACCTCCTTCTGTCACCTCAGTCTCTATTCTTCACATGCTGCTTTTTCAGCACCAATAGCCTGCATGTCACCATGTCCTGTGGCCTTCCTTAGGCTCTCCTTCAAGTCTTCAGTGTTTCAGAAGCGCTAACCCAGTCCATCCCCCTCCCCCTGAAAAGTCCCTCCTCTGTTCCTTCCTCCCTCCCTCTTCCTCAAGCTCATCTTCCTCAGCTGGGCCTTCGTTCAGGAATGGATCACCCTATTACTCTACCATTTTTCCCTGGGAAAACTTAACATTTCTGTAAATAACGATGATGAGAAGGAGGAGGAGGAGGAGAACGAGAATAGTAATACTGGTGAATATTCACCGAATGTTTACCAGAGGCCAGGCCAGCACTCTTTCATGGTGACCCAAGGAACAGGTCTCAGGGAAGGCACTATTACCCTGCCTTCTTTATACACAGGGAAGTGGAAAGCTCAGGGATGTTAAGTAACTTATTCAAGGGTACAAAGCTAGGAGAGAGCAGACCCGGAGTCTGGGACTCTACAGGCTGCACTTTAAGGAAATGATTTGCACAGACCTGCTGCACCCTTTTCCCGCTCTCGGCTGCTCCTCCAAGCTGGAAGACAGTGTCCTGGTCCTCTGTGTTTGCATGCTTGGCTGCCATTATGGTGTCCACACACCTGCCCCGATTCCTCATGGGCTTCATTTATCAGTGATGCCACCTTTCTCCCATAGCTTTTCTTTGGACCTTGGCATTAAAAAAAACACCCAGAACTGAACTCCCTCAGCTGTATCATTTCCTGCACATAGGTAGGCAGACTTCTTCCTAACATTTTCCCTTGGAAATATCTGCCCTAGGCAAACTCATGTCACGGCATGGGCGACAAAGGGCCTTTGCAATCCCCACCCCCTGAATGGGAGCTTCCTTGTTTCAAATGAGACAGCTGGGGTCCCAGGAGGCGAAGCAACCTGCAGAGACCACAGGGTAGATCAAAGTGACGGTTAGACTTTGGATCCACACACTTCATTGGGGAGCTTCTTGAGAGATGGAAGTAGTACAGTACCAGGAACATAGCAAGTGTATTTAACTTAAAAATAAACCCTGTCGACTTCAACTTTATATACCCGCTTCTATTACCACCACCTCAATCATCTCACACTTGGTTTTCTGCAGTAGCCTCTTGGCCAGTCTGCCTGTTTTCATACTCTTCTTCCTGTACGGACATGAGACTCAGGTTCTAAAGCTCTGGCTTCATCTCAACTGCCCCTTCAATGGCATTTAGGTGCCCATAGGGTGAAGGGCCAACCCCCTTGTATACCGCAGGCTTTCCCACAGTCTGGCTCCATTGTAACTCACCTGCTTCTTCCATCTAACTTCCTATGATGCAAATTACTATCACTTTTGTGTGTGTGCGCGCGGGGTGGGGGCGTGGGTCGGGAAGTAGGCACTTGTGGTGATGGTGGTAATGGATTAAAAATTTTTTTTCCTTACTTCTTAATCCCCTTCAATGCAGGTATACTGCCACCAGATGGCAGTAACGTATCACTGAAGAATGAATTATCCCTTGAGAAATGGGCAAACTCGGTCCACCTTTTAAAAACCCAAACACCAGGGTGCCTGGGTGGCTCAGTAGGTTAAGTGTCTGACTTTGGCTCAGGTCATGATCTCACGGTTTGTGGGTTTGAGCCCTGCGTTGGGCTCTGTGCTGACAGCTCAGAGCCTGGAGCCTGCTTTGGATTCTGTGTCTCTTCTCTCTGACCCTCCTCTGCTCTCTCTCTCTCTCTCTCAGCAACAAAAACAAATAAACTAACAAACAACAACAACAAAACCAAAGCATTTTAAAAACCCAAACACCATAACTCGAAAACTTAGGGCAGCATTTGTTACATTAATTCATAATAAATCCCTCTATGGTTTTTCTTCCATCATTCAGAAAATAGAACATCTTTGCTAATTTTCATTCTCTGTCCCTCCTCTTCCTCCCTGAGGCTGGGAATGATTTAAACTATGTTATAAAACTGAAGACATGGAACTCTTAACAATGAATGGTGGAAACTGATCTCAACAAGCCACTTCTATTAAAAAAGGTTCTGTTCACCCATCTATCTCTGAGCACCTAGTTCCAAATTTAGTTCATGTAACTCCTTGTCTATTTTTATACCTAATAAAAATATTTTGGGGGGTGGGTGGGAGAGGAATAATTCCTTGGAAAGCCTGTTGTTGCATTTTTGCATCAACGGGCACAGACATTCATGAACTATCTGATGTCTGGAATCATTTGCAGGAATCATGTACTTACTACTTCGGTATCTCCCCAAATACCCACATCAATGAAGACTAAAAATTCTGAGTTCTTTTTCTAGACTTAATGTTCCTCCCTGCCCTCCTTTTGACAATTTGAGATGCTTACAATAGCTTCTAACTGTGAAGCTTAGAAATTTCAACCATTCAGGGTTTTTTTAGCCAAATGATGAAGGCATCCATTCTGAATTCTAAAGGCAAAATGATAGAAAAACAGGGAGAGGAAAAACCTGATTATCTTTATCTCCAACAAAAATGTGTGGGGACAAATAAAAGCCAAGTGTGAAAGCTCTTTGACACCTTTGTGAGATGTTCACCAGCTGGGGAAGACTATCCATCTTGAATCTTAGCCTCCTTATCTCTGCAGCCAGGTGATAAAGCTGCCTCTCTAATGACACAGAAGTGTGGGAAAATTGAGGTCAAGTGTAAAAATGTCAGGTTTTCTAGGCCAGGAATTCATTTTAGGGAAAACTTAGGGAGATTTTTTAAAATAACTTTTTTTCTGGGGTGCCTGGGTGGCTCAGTCCGTTGAGTGTTGGATTTGGGCTCAGGTCATGATCTCGTGGTTCACGAATTTGAGCCCCACATTGGTCTCTGTGCTGACAGCTCAGAGCCTGGAGCCTGCTTTGGATTCTGTGTCTCCATCTCTCTCTTCCCTCCTCTGCTTGCACTCTGTCTCTTTCTCCCCAAAATAAATAAACATTAAAAAATAATTTAAAATAGTTTCTTTCCCTTCTGTATAAAAAGACTCAACCAGCTGAAAATGATGTGGTGGTTAACCTTGAAAAAATTCTTTCACTTCTCTTAGCTTCAGTTTCTTCATCTGTAAGGTGGGAACACTATTACCCATCTCTTGATGAGGGATTAAATGAGAAAGTAGGAGCTGGCATGAAGGGAGCTCATACATGTGGGTCTAATCAGATTCCATCGCCATGGAAAATATTAGTTTGAAAATTAAATTAAGGATATAGAACATAATTAATCCCAGAGAGGCAGAGCTTTAATTAACTAGCATGGTCTCATTTGAAACAATCGCAGCCCTTTGGATTAGAAACATGGGTGAGCCTTGCCAGCCTTTCCTAAGAGCTTTAATTTTCACATGAAACCCAGGGATAGAGGCATTTGGGGAGTTCTCCGTGAACTTCTCTTTTCATCAAGGCAAGCTCTGACTCACTGATTTGGAAACCTGTATGTCTTCCCATACAGCATGTACCTCGGTCACCATCTCTAGGGACTGAGGGTTCTAACTACTGTAGACACTTAAAAAGCAGCTAATATTTGGTTGGAATTTTATACCTTCAGGCAAAAAGAACTGCAAGCCTATTCTCCGCAGAATACAAAATTGTGAATGAAACTGAAATTAATATGGTGGACAGAGATTCAGACTGATTCTAGCACACTTCCCAAAAGATCTGCTATTCTACTTGAAAGCATTGTGTTTTGGTTCGTTGCTTATCATTATTAGAAACAACAAGGGCATGGATGAAGACCATGATCATTCCCAGGGCACTGTCACACTGTTAAGGGACCTTTACAAGGGAAGCTGCACAGGGAGGTAGACAAGAGGGTGACTCTGGTGCCTGATGGTGTAGCTGTGAATCCTGGGCGCTGTCACTCACCAGCTGGGCAAACTTGGACAAACCGTTTTAAACTTCAGGTCAAGATTTAAAAAATCTTCCCAGATGATTCTAACACACAGTGAAGTTTAAGAAGTATTGTCCTAGGGCAAGTTCCTCAATGTCTCTAAGCCTCAGTTTTACCATCTACGAAATGGGAACATTACGGCATGTAATGTACCTGATAAAATGGTGCTGAAGAATTAATGAGATAATGAATATTCAGTGCTTAGCATATTACTTGGTGCATCACAAGGGATTAAAAGTCAGCCTCTACCACTACCACCACCGTCATCATTGTCACTGCTGTCACCATCACCATCATCACTGTCATCACATCAGTAGCAGCAGCAGCATCAGTAATATTAGTCTTCATTACTGTCATCCTCACCATTGTCATTGTCACCAAGATCATCACACCACCATCACTATTACCACCACCATCATCATCGCCAACACAATCACTACCAACACCATCAAAACCAAAACTGCCACCATCACCATCATCTCTACCATCATCATCTGCTTCTATGCGAGGGGTCACTGATTCCTTCAGGGGGCACCTAGAATGCTTGGTACTCAACATGTTAATCTTGAATGCTTGGTTCTTTTTTATATCCTTCGGGAAAAGTGAGGGGCTAGCAATCTATAAAAATTCCTGAGGCACTAAAACTTGATTTCACTCCATTTAGGTGACAAATGTATGAGTTAAACTTCATAACATTCTACATACATCGAATACGTGCTATTAATGGTGGTCATGTCTGCAGGTGCAGCACTCCAAGTTTGCTCCTTATATCAATTCACTCGGCTCGACTACCTGTGGCGGGAGGGGCCACAGACCACCTCCTCAGAGGGGTGGTTTAAACAGGGCTGAAGTAGTAGCTAGAACTCAATCAACCATTCTGAACATTAATGGAGGACTAGGTCACCCGCTTTATCAAATTCTCAGCTTCGGATGAATTCTTTTTGCATTTGGCATGGAAGGTGATAAGTATTTTCTGAGTGATTTTTTCAGTTGCAGGCTTCAGTCGGCTGAGATGATATATGCAGATCAAGCCTTGAACAGCTGTAGCACTCCAGAGTGGCTGGTATTTTGGTGGGCTTTATTTTAAAGTCTCTGACAGTTCAATCTCACTAAATAATTCAGCTGTTTAGGANTTTTTTTTTTTTTTTTTTTTTGGTGAATAGTATTCGACAAAGTAACAAAAGTGTCCCTTGTAATATTTCTTCCTTTACATCTTTGAATGAAATTACCAAGCACACGTCACTGGATGTTCATTTATAAACATTCTAGATCTTTGCCACGCATTTCTGGCAGAGTATTAAGCTAACATTCTGGTTTCACTATTTCCAATGAAGTTAGAGATTCTAAAGAACAATTTCAAAATGCAGCTCTAACTTGAGGTGTCACTGATCATTTGGAAAGCGCTTTGTTACATCTAGCCCAAGAAAACACAGCCTCATGTCATGGAAAAGCTGAAGTATTGACTTTATAAATCTGTAAAGAAAAGGGAGGAAAATGCCATGTAAAAGTTTTCCAGGACAAAGCTGATTCTTGCTCATCCATCATCGGCCTCTTCAAGGTGACACACAATCCAGGAGCAAAGTATTTGCATCTAGAAAGATACTGGCCAAAAATTTCTTTGTGCTCCTTGAAGATGGGTGTTTTAGCTGAGTCACCAGATTGATAGCTTTGAAATGGCTATTCATGGAGAGGGGAAGATGGGACATAAGTTTCCTCGGGCAGATCTCAGCCAAACTCATGTAGAATCCTACATTCTTTTTTTTTTTTTTTTAAGATAATTTTGTTTGTATGTTTATTTATTTTTGAGAGAGAGAGAGTGAGAGCGCGCGCGCAAGGGAGGAGCAGGAGAAAGAAAGGAGACACAGAATCCAAAGGAGGCTCCAGGATCTAAGCTGACAGCACAGAGCTTGATGCAGGGCTCAAGCTCACGAACCATGAGATCCTGGCTTGAGCCGAGGTCAGATGCTTAACTGACTGAGCCACCTAGACACCTCAGAATCCTACATTCTTTAAGGCTGTTGGGATGCTAAGATTTGTCTACTTCAAATGCTTCCTTGTCCCATTTTACAGATTAGGAAACCGAGGCCCAGAGACAATAAATGACGTGTGCCCATTAAGGCACTCACTTAGGAAAAAGTCAGAGTTAGGACGGCGGTGGTGCTGGGGCATGGGGGGGACATGCATCAGAGCTGGCCTGTGTACTCCTCCTCCTGGCTCACAGGTCTGGGTTGTAAACACAAATATTTGGCTTCTACACTGTGATTTGACCCTTACTGTGTGCCTTAGGCCAAATCCTTCAAATTCTCTCAATCCCAACTTCCTTATTGTTGTATCAGTGAAATTCTACACTTAAAGGTACTCAGAGCAAAGCCTAGTATACAGTAGTACTTAACAAAGGCTCATGAATGAATTCATCCCTTCTGATGCCCTAAAACTGTATCTTGGACAAGGGTGTGGGGAACCTAGGTTTTCCAGAACCGAAGCATCGTGAAACCTACTTGGGTTCCAACAGCATCTGGTGGCAGCTGTAAAATCAGAAGCCCCCTCAGGACAAGCAGGTACCTAGCTGGAGACGCCACTGGTAGTGGTAGCCTAACTCCAAAGAGTAGAATGCACACCTTTCTCTCAGGTATCCCAAGAGTGATCTGTGTTCTGTTTTGAACATCTCTAAAATATCAGTGACCAAAAAGTGAGAAATAGAAAGTGCTCATAATTCCACCATACAGTGAAAGCCATTGCTAATCTTTCGGTAGGAACATTAAGTTTTACATCAATTGGACAAAACGGGTCCTGATGTACTACAGCTTTCTGTCAATTTTAAATGCATTGTGCGGTTTTCTCTAGCAGTTACACAGTTATCTTTTAAGTATAGTATTTCATCATTCACATATTCCATTACTCAAAGTACTGAATGACTGGCAGAGCATGGTTACCATCAACCAGAATGGAGAGAAACAGCGGGTAAACCAGATGACTATTGGCCATGGATGTGTCATAATTTAACTAGTTTCTTATTAAAAGCATTTAACTTTTTTTTTTTTTTTTTTTTTAGAGAGAGACAGAGAGCACACAGTGGTGGGGGGGGTGGGGAGACGGGGAAAGAGAATCTTAAGCAGGCTCCACACATCATGTGAAGCCTGATGCAGGGATTGATCCCATGATCTTGGGATCATGACCTGAGCCGAAATCGAGGGTTGGATACTCAACTGACTGAGCCACCCAGATGCTCCAAAAGCATTTCATTTTTCTTAAACAATGTGTTCTGGTTATATAAACACTTTTCTGATGACTGAACAGATAATAAAATTGTGACATGCATCTTTAAGGATATCATGAGGTTCCATTCCTAGAAGTGCAGTGGTCTTGTTAGAGAATAAACACAGGTTTGGGGATGTTGATGCGGGGCAAGCTGTCCAGGATGTCTGCCCTCCGGGTAGGTCATGGTCACAGTTCATGCTCCCTTCCTTGACAAACACCTCCACGTGGACAATTAAGAAAGGCTAGGGGCACTTGAGTGGCTCAGTTGGTTAACCATCTGACTCTTAATTTTGGCTTAGTTCATGATCTCACAACTGTGGGATGGAGCCCCACGTTGGAATCTGCGTTGACAGTGTGGAGCTTGCTTGGGATTCTCTCTCTCTCTGACCTTCCCCTGCTTATACTCACACACTCTCTCTCTCTTAAAAATAAATAAACTTAAAAAAAAAAAAGGCTAAATAGTCATGCCAGAAGGACACCAGGACTCGCCTCCTCCCCTTACTATCTGTCTCCTGACGGTGCCCTATCACAGGAGGAACTTCTACTGCAGACTCCCCTTCCCCCAATATAGTGAGTCCCTATTTCTACAGTGCTTGGGGCTATAGGATGGAGGAATATTCTAGGCCTTGGCCCCTGCTTGTCTCTTTCAACTCTGCTGCTAACTAGATACTGAGATGTGGGCAAGTCACTTTGTCCTGTCTTCCTACGTGTAAAGGAGATGACTGGGCCAGGCCAGGCCAAGAGTTAAACACCTTGCAGTGTTGTGATTCTAGGGATCCACAGTTCTGTGACCCCACATTCCAACGCTACTGCATCTTAGCGACAAAAGCTTTGTTTCACTTCTTGTGCCACCCCTGTCCTCCCTCTCCATCCCCAACATTCTCCATCCACACAGTGACAATGGCGGTTTTCTAGGAACAGAAAGAATCCAATGATTTCTCCTCCATCTAGGATAAAAGTCAGACCTCCCAGCAGGTAAAGGCACGCAGTCTTGCCCATCCTGTCTAGCCCCACTCTCTGTGTTGGGCACCATGTTGATAGAAAACTACACTTGTGTTCAAGTTTCTCACTTCAGAACCTTTGAAATGCCTGTTTCTTCTTCTTCTTAAGTTTATTTATTTTGAGAGATAGAGGAAGAAAGAGAGAGCGAGCATGTGTGCCTGCATAGGTGAGGCGCAGAGAGAGAGAGGATCCCAACCAGGCTCTGTGCTGTCAGTTCAGAGCCTGATTCAGGGCTCCATCTCACGACTGTGAGATCATGACCTGAGCTGAAACTAAGAGTTGGGTGCTTGACCCGCTGAGCTACCCAGGTGCCCCCCCAAATGCCTGTTCCTTCTGCCTGGCATCGTCTTCCTCTAAGACCTTCCCTTGGCTAAGCTGCTTTGAGAGTCCGCCTCTGAAACTGCTATTGCCTTTGCCTTTGCCTGAAACATGCATCCCTGATTCCAGGTGGGATCATTTTCTTTTGTTTGTTTTTTTTTTTTTTTTTTAACATTTATGTATTTATGAGACACTGAGAGAGACAGAGCGTGAGCAGGGAAGGGGCAGAAGAGAGAGGGAGACACAGAACCTGAAGCAGCTCCAGGCTCTGAGCTGTCAGCACAGGGCTTCATGCGGGGCTTGGACCCATGAACCGCGAGAGCATGACCTGAGCAAAAGTTGGATGCTTAACCGTCTGAGCCACCCAGGCGCCCCGCATTTTCTTCTTGTGTTAGACATCACTTCCTTGGAGAGGCCTAATCTGACCACACCGATTCAAGTGGCCCTCCTGTTCGGTCGCTCTTCACCATGGTATCTTACATTATCTTCCTCTCTGCCCTTAGCGCCAACATTATCACATTTTATTAAACTTTTGTAGTGTATAAAACATATTCAATTGAGGACATGCAGAACTGGCAGCACTCACTAAAAGCTTGTTGAATGAATGTGGGAAGTGAGAGAAAAGTAGCCGTTCACATCCAGGAGCTAGCCTGGTACCATTAGCTAGATGTTGGCATTCTCCCATTGAAGAGGAACAACTTTGCAGGATGTCAGCATCAGACAGGGCCTGTGTGTGACCACAGTGGGTGAGTGGGGACAGGCACATGACCACTGCGTAACGGAGTCGGAGCATGGACCCCTTCCTGGCTGACATGAGTGATGGCTGCCTCTTTGCTAACCAGCCCCTATCTATAAAGTTCCCAGTCATAACATTACTCCTGCTTCCCAACAGCTTCTGATTCAGAGCAATGCTCCACTTTTATGAACCATCTCCCAAGGCAGCTAATATGAGCCCAAATTCTATAAGTCTCTTCTAACAAGGGCACCCCATAGTTCCCCATGGTTTGCTCTCTCTCCATGTAATGAGCAATAAACCTACTTGCTTAACTATAGGTATGTTTCCAGTGATCTCTAACTGGAGGGCAGTGACAGTGGGAACATAATTATAAATACCAGCTTCTTCTTCTTAAGAAACTGCTATGTGCCAGACACCACTGTTTCCAGTAAAACAGCCTTGGAAGGTAGGAATTACTATTATTGCTCTCATTTTAAAGTTGAGGACACCAAGCTCCAATCTGGTAACTATCTTCCCAAGGTCACACAGCTATTAAAGGGAATCATGTCTTCTTGACTTCCAATCTTGTATTTTTCTCATTATTGTAGTGTTCCTTTTTTTTTTTTTCCCTCCTTTTCCTTTAGAAACTATGTTAGGTGCTCCAAGCAAGGAATGAGGACACACATGACAAATGTGTTGCCTCTACTAATTCCTCCATTTACAGTGATTGCCATTCCTGATGGATATTTCAGGATTTCAACCCTCTGTGAATGTTTACTTTTTAGATATCTGCTCTTCCAATGTCACTGCTGCATGGAGTTCCTGGCATGATCTCAAACATACTGAATATGTTCAACGTCAGAAGAAGCATTTTCAGACAATCGTTGTGCCATTTTGGGGAGTACAATTGTGAAATGGAGAAAACATTTAAAAATAGAGAGTTGTGGGAAGGCTAGTCTCCATGCAGGCTTTAGTATGAGAGCTCACTAGCTTTCTGTATTTTGTATTACTGTTCTTTAAATAATGTCTCCTAGCTCGTGTTTGATATCTGACCAATAAATGAATTTGATTGTATTTCCCCAGAAATTAAGACTATAGGTTGTAGACAAGTGAATAAATACACCTCTGATGTAACAGATCCTTATGGAAAGTCATATGAACTTGGCCCTGTGATAGGTGTTTTCATCCATGCCACCTTAAATATATTCATTTATGGTACTTAAATTAAAAAAATTTTTTTAATGTTTATTTTTGAGAAAGAGAGACAAAGAGAGATCGAGCAAGTGAGCAAGTGGGGGTGGGGGCAGAGAGAGAGAGAGAGAGAGGGAGACACAGAATCTGAAGCAGGTTCCAGGCTCTGAGCTGTCAGCACAGAGCCCGACATGGGGCTTGAACCCAGGAACCGCAAGATCATGACCTGAGCTAAATGACTGAGCCACTCAGGCACCCCTCAGGTGCTTGAATTTCTAAATGCACCTGTAGGAAGATAAGACAGCAATACAGAGTTGCTGACATCTGGTTCAGGCAACATTTGGTAGCTTCCATTCCTCCAGCATCTTGAGATCTGAAATCTCCATGAGCTGGAAATCACTCCTGGAGTGACCTGGGTTGACAGAGCATCAAGAGCAAAGAGCAAACATTGTAGTATTATGTGATTCTAGAACAGCCTTCAGGAAAGTTCCTCATGCTCTCCTCTGGGCAGTTTGATACAACAATCCAGGGGCTCAGCTGAGGATACAGGGCACCTCCTGAGCCACCGTGGGGTTATAAGCAGGATATAAGCAAGTTTTGAAGGGCAGCATCAGGCTTCTGTTTCAGAGGCTGCCCTAGCTGCAGGGGGTAGTAAAACACAGTGGGGATTGGGTGGTGTATCTGCAGAGGGCGGATGTGTGCACGGTGGGCAGACAGAGGTGGGAGCATGTAGGAGATACTAAGGAGCCAACGAGACAGGACTGGGGCACCTGACTAGCTATCCTGGAGTCAGAAAATGAACTTCATAGAACAAATACTCTTTATTTGCTCTTAACTCTAAGTTGAATCCCACATTAATTTCTACTTCCTTTGTGTGGTAAGAACACTTAACATAAGATCTACCTGCTTACCAAAATGTTAAGTGCACACTTGGGTTTGTTAGCTATGGGCACAATGTTGAACAGCCTGACTCTGGAACTTATCTTGTAGAACTTGAACTTGATTCCAGTCAAACAGCAACTCCCCATCCTCCCCTCACCAACCCAGCCCCTAGCAACCACTACTGTGCTCCCCCCTTCTAGGAGGTTGACTGTTTTTGGTTACTTCATATAAGTAGAGTCACACAGTATTTCTCTTTCTGTGACTGGCTATAATTTTGCTTCACATAATATCCTCCAGGTTCAACCTCTTTGTTACATAGTCAGGATTTCCTTCTTGGTTAAGGATGAATAACAGTCTATTGTATCTACACACTGCATTTTCTTTATCCATTCATCTGTCGATGGATATTTAGTCCCGAACTATTATAGATCAGAGCATATTATATGAAGTGGATCTAGGGTACATGGGAAAAGGTACAATCAAGAAAACACATTTTTTTTTTATTAAAAATTTTAAAATGTTTTATTTATTTTTGAGAGAGAGATAGAGACAGCGTGAGCAGGGGAGGGTCAGAGAGAGAGGGAGTCACAAAATCTGAAGACAAGCTCCAGGCTCTGAGCTAGCTGTCAGCACAGAGCCCGACGTGGGGCTTGAACCCACAAACTGTGAGATCATGACCTGAGCTAAAGTCGACGCTTAACTGACTGAGCCACCCAGGTGTCCCAATAAAGCCCATTTTAGGGTGCCTGGGTGGCCCAGTCGGCTGAGTGTCCAACTTTGGCTCAGGTCATGATCTCATAGTTCGTGGATTTGAGCCCCACGTCGGCTGTGTGCTGACAACTCAGAGCCTGGAGCCTGATTTGGATTCTGTGTCTCCCTCTCTCTCTGCCTCTCCCCCCACTCATGCTCTCTTTCAAAAATAAATAAAATGTTAAAAAAAAGAGAATGTCCATTTTTTTTCTGGCTTGGTCTACATATTGGAGAATCATAAAGATAGGTGGGTCAGTGGGTGCAGCCCTTATTTTACTAATCAAACGTGTGGATTAGCCTGAACAGGTTTCCAATTCTAAGTGCTTTATGGATTTTAATTCATTTAATCTTTAAGACATCTCCATGAATAGGGACTATTATTCTCCCATCTAGGATGTGAGGAAACTGAGGCACAGAGAGGTCAAATAACTTGTCTATGGTCTCACACAGTTAATAAGTAAGAGTCAGCATCCAGCATCTGTGCCCTTAACTGTCACACATACAGCATCTTGGAGACTGAGGTCAGGATCACATCCTGACTAAGTCCAGTCTGCTGGTGGGGAAGCAAAAACAAAAACAAAAACAAAAACACAAAGCTACCCAGCATACCTCAAGGACAACTAAGGGAAACTTAGTTGTACTGTTTTGACTTTGATTCAATTTGGTCCCAAGCACCAAAGACAGGAAACAGTTTCATCATCTAGCTTCTTACATAAAACAACAGCCAAAAAAGGTGGTGATTTTCTGATGGAGGCACTGATGGAGTTTTAAACGTAATTATTGTAGGCCTGTTTATCCATAAAGAGCCCTACTGATGGCGCACGATGATTTATCTCTATGGATTAAATGTCACAATTGAGGAGTTGTGGTCTAAATCATACATTCATGGCAGACCTTGAAAGCCTCTGGAAGGTCTCCCAGCTGCACACACCAAAGTCGGCCAAAGCTTTCAAACTTTTCTTTTTAGTATTAGGTAGGTGAAATTACACATGGAATACCTTATTCGGTATATCACTGTTTGATAGACATTTAAAGGCATGAAGTTCTTCTAAAGATCAAACTTTATCAGTCCAGTTTCATCTAATACATTCACCATTGGATTATCAACCTCGTTCTTTTAGGGGGGGAAAAAAGTGTGATGGGTTCCAAGACAAAGAAAACAGCTGAGTCCCTGAGTCTGTTGCTATTCATTGTTTGACACTTAAAAAAAAAATCCAAATAGATCCTTAAGAGCAAACATTGTACATGGCACATCATTGTAAATCCCGATATGGAGAAATAGATGCAGGGAAATTGCTCCAGAAAGAAATAACCAATAAAATGGACTTTTAGCTAAGAGCATTGTCACGTTCTCTCTCTCTATATTTTTAATTTGGCAATAGCCCCTCTTACAGTCTCTAGGGTAAGTCTTCTCAACCTTGGCACTATTGACTTTGGCACTGGAGAATTCTTTGTGGTGGGGTCTGTCCTATGCATTGTGGGATACTGGGCAGCCTCTGTGGCCTCCACCCTCTAGATGTCATTAGCTACCCTGAGTTGTGACAACCCAAAATGCCTCTAGCACCGTCAAATATCTCTTGTGGGCAGGGGGATGGTGGAAAAATCAATCCAGGATAAAACCAATGCTCCAGAATATAACTATGTAATGGGATTGGCTATAAAACCTGTTCACTAAAGGGTTATTATTGGGATCAGTGAGGCCACATGTTTACTTGTCTAACAAGTATTTATCAAGTGCCTATTATAGGCCAGGTGAAGTGAAAGACTTAGAGGAAACAATAGTGAACGAAATACAGTGAATGTGGGCTATAGCTTCATGATGGGGTAAAGGTTGATTTCATTATTTTGACATCTCTCATAGATAGGTAAGATTTGTAACTATTCAAGAGGAAAAAATACTAGAACAAAATACAATACTTTGCAAGTGACTATTAACAGATGTAGTTTACGATCTCTTCATTAGATAGTGTAGAAGAGTCGAGGTCTTTATTACACCTCCACCCCATATACAAACATAAATATAAATATGTATATTTCATACACACACACACACCCATCCTTCCCAATAGGTGATTCATCTGTGGCAAAGAACCCCAAAGAAAACAGAGAAGTTTCTTTCTAATGTAAAAGCCTGTATGTACCCAGGCCTGAGCTGGTGTGGCTTTCAACATTCTTTAATGTTGGAAGCATTCAGCTCCTTTCTATCTTCTTGCTCTTCATGTGGGACCTTCATTCCCTAGATGGCTGCTTATATGCTCACCTTCTCACGTCTTACCCAGCAGCAAGGAAAATGGGGACTAAGGAAGAATGACAAGGGATAAGCACCAGCATTTTATAATAGGAGATCTCTGGAAGGAGCCACATGGCCCACTGGGCCAAACTTAGTCCTATAACACATCTGGACGCAAGGGAGGCTGGGAAATGTAGTCTTTGCTCTGGGTGGTCATACTCCAATGAGCTTTCTACTTCTCTAGCAGAAGGGAAGAACAGATAGGAAGACAATTTCAATGCCAGTCTCCTGGAGACATTATCCATTTCCTCCATTTTGTCCTCTCCCATTGACATCAACTCCACTGAAGTTTTGAATACTTAGTATAATACGACCTCTTTATAAGAATACCAAATGGTCTTGATCTGGAATTGCATTTCATTTGGTATGCCAGTAAATGTTTACAAACCAGCTTTTCTTGGTTGGGGCTAGGGGTAGATTTTTAAGTCTGGCAATCTCTGTGGTGCACACCCTCCCACTCTGAGCAGGTGATTTCAAACCACCAGTAGGTCTACAGGTGTTGTTGAGAAGAGACATACACCACTGGCTCTCAGGACCAGATACAAGCCAGCTTCAGCACAACTTTGCCTATGAGGAAACACCCAGCACTGTGTCTGGTACAAAGTAAACTCTCCACAGCTTATTGTATTAAATGATTAAAAATACATGACACACACTGACATCTCATTTGTTCCCACATATTTATCGAGCGGTCTACTGTGTTCAAAGCCCGGGATTGCCACTTGCTGGGGTGAAATGGTAGACAAACTGACAAGACTCCACCCTTCTCACAATGCAGCTCATCCTAAGGTGAGGAAGACTGACAACCTATCAGCGATAACAGTAAATGCAGGACAAGTGTCGTAAATATGGAGAGAGGGAAAAACAGAAGGGTTTGCCCTCACCTAGGGCACAGCCAAGGTGTATCAGCTGAGAGGAGCCCGGAGGCTGATCAAGAGTCCCCTTGACTTGGATGTGAAGTACAAGGAAGAGCATGTTGGCAGAAGGAATCGTATAAACAAAGACGCCATGACAGGATAGGAACAGCATGGCACGTTCAAGGCAGGCCAGTGTGGAACGCAGCAGGCTCAGGAGAATGAAACGAGGTGGGGTGAACAGGGAAAGCTATGGCTGGACCGTGTCACAGACACACTAGTTTATATTTCAGGAGCACTGAGGAGCTACAGAAGGCTCTGAAGGGAGTACCCATGATATCAGTGTTTGGGAAAAAGATCACTCTGCCTGCAACCAATAAGGATACATTAAATGGAGCTTATTAGATGCAGGTGTGCCAGGTAGGAGGTTCTTCTAATAGTCTGAGAAGTAGTGGCATATGCTTGGCTGGGGGGCGGGCAGTGGATGCAGAGTGAAATGGACATGCTCCAGACATTATTATGGGGTGGCACCACTAAGACTGGACCATCGGGAAGCTCTGGGCCAAATATGGGAAAGGACCTGTGCAGGTGATTACTGTGTGGTTCCTTACTTTGAACACTGGATGGATCCTGGGGTCCTTTACTGAGTTTGAGATGAAGGGAGTGGAGGGCAGATTCTAAGTTAGGTTTTGAGCATGTGGACTTGAATCATTTAATGTTTTGATGATGCTTGAGGAAAGCATTCTTTTTTTATGTTTAGTGTGTGTGTGTGTGTGTGTGTGTGTGTGTGTGTGAGAGAGAGAGAGAGAGAGAGAGGGAGGGAGGAAGGGAGAGGGAGAAAGAGAGACAGAGAAAGAATGCACAAGTGGGCTAGGGGCAGAGAGAGAGGGAAAGAGAACCCCAAGCAGGCTCTGTGCTGTCAGTGCAGAGCCTGATGTGGGGCTCAGTCCCATGAACCATGAGATCATGACCTGAGCTGAAATCAGGAGTTGGATGCTCAAATGACTGAACCACCTAGGCACCCTAAGGAAAGCGTTCGTATATATAATCTCCATCATACCAGTGGGGAAGTAAGTTCAGAGCCCATGCCGTACAGCTAATGAATGGCACTGCTGGGACTCGAACCCAGGTCTTACAATGCAAAACTCTATGGTCTTCCCATGATGTAACCACTGGCTCTAACGGGTCCACCTTGAACCTGTGGCAGAGTGAGTTTAGTTACTGGAAAATCCTCATTAACCTGAGCTGCAAGGTGGGACCTCAGTTTATGTAGAGAGGACTCAGCTATTAATGATGCCCCTTCAAATTGCTTTAGCAATTTCTTCTGCACTGGACTAATGAGCCCTGCACTGCACTTCTGGGAAACCTCTCACCTTGTAAAATAAAGTCCATCAGATCATGCTCTGAATATTAACCTTGCTAGAAAGAAAAGAAAAATAAGTAATAGAAAAGATTGATCTCCACCCCCGCCCCCCATGCAAAGAAAATACTTTTCAATGAGCCACTAAGTGTATTTCATATTTTAAGATTAAGGGCATGTTTTTCACAGAGAAAAAAAATAATCATTGCAAAGTATTGCCAATATCATGATGCCAAGTAATAAAGGCATTTAAATACTCTCATCTCCTGCATGGTTCTTGCATAAACCAGTGTAATGTGATACGACAGTAGCGAATGGTATATTCAAGGAATCTACATCAGTCTGTTTGCCATATTTGTCATCATATATACACTGCTGGACTTGGGAGGGCTCCCCTTCTCTTTTGCCAGGCTAATGAATCTTCTGGCAGCAGTGCTCCTGGATTGAAGATTTATAGGAGAAACCACACCAGGTCCCTGAGCTAATGAAAATGTAAGTGAAGAGTTTCTTCCAGTCACAGGCAATGAAGCCAACTCCCTTTGGCGAACTTAGCAGGTCCGTGAAGAAAGCAATGTGTGCTCTTGTTTATACTGGGTCAGTATGGTTTGTCCACTAGTTGTCTATTTTTGCATCAAGAATGCCAGCCTGTTCGCATAGATGTCACAAAGCTTGTTTTTTCCTGTTGACTCATTTGGCCCACTTGACAAGCCTGCAGAGAATGCAGAATTGGCTCGATTTCCCTCGCTGTATAGATGAGGAAAGTAAGGCTTCAAGATACTGGGTAGCCAACCAATCATCATGTCCAAATAAACAAAAGAGCCAGGACTAAACCTCAGGGCAACCCCTTTATGGTCCCAACACTCCTTGCATAAGTTAAATTCCAGGAAGGCAGAGACTTGGTCTACTTTTACTCCTTGGTATGTGGCACATCGTAGATGTTCAATAAATATTTACTGATGGCTTCTCTGTGCCTTTCATTCCTGCAGCATGGTACAGTAGAGAGGCAGAATCCCAAGGCTCCCTGCAAGAGCATGGATAAGTGATGTAACCTCCTTAGCCCTTGGTTCTTTTTGTGCACAATGAAAACAATTGTCACCGGCCCTAACTCTGAAGAGGAGTCATAAAGGATCAAGTCAATCGGGGAAATGAGGGTTTTCGTCACATGGTATACTTTTAAGGTGTCATGGTTGATTTGAAAGTGAAGGAAATATTTTCAGTGACCTTTTTGCTCTTCTTGATCAGGGATGCTGCCTTCCAGGCTGTGTGTGAGATGCAGCTGCAGACTTTGGATTCCAGAACTTAAGATTGGGGCCTTTGGCCAGCTGTGGCATTCACATGAGCCTGAGCTTGCTACAGCTTTCTTCATCCATGGTCAGAGATACATATGGTGGCCCCCATAGGCCAGAGTTTTCCTTGACCTCAGGCTGATGCTTTTCCTTAAAACTCAAATTTTATCCACTTTAATTACAGAGGCTGGAATCAAGGGGGTCCCTGCTCGCTGTTCTCCACACCACAGGAAAGCATCTCAAGCATAGGCCCCACTCCGTCCTATGGAGTCACTCTACCTGCAACCTATTTCTTAACCATTCTCAGCCTTAGTTTCCTCTCCTATGATAAGGGGGCAAGTGTCACTCAGGCAGGTCAGAGGCTTAGATGATAGAACGCACCATAGACGAGCTCTGCGCCCGAACAGCACTAACAGTGAGAACTACAGCTACTGATGCTCTGCCTACAGATCTGCCTATCCCAGCAGCTCCCTTTGAGAATTCATTTTCTCTTGTTCAGCAATCCTGGCAACCTGGTGGATAAAAGAGAGCGCCACGTGACCGGGATCTGAGTTTGTTTCTAAGCTGTGTTTGCTGGGACTCGTCCATCTCCAAATGAGTGACCAGATCATACCCACCACTGGACCCTTTCTCAGTAGTGGTCTTGGCTCTACCACAGCCCAACGGACTGGCTTTGACCATAGTCGTCTCTATCCTGGGTTCCCTGCTCCTGCCCTTGCCTTCCTCTTCAGTCTGTCTCTCAACACAGTGGCCAAAGGATCATGTTGAAACATAAGTTAGACTATATCTCTCCTCTGTTGGAAAGCTTCCAATGGCTCCCCATGTCAGAGTAGACCTGAAGTTCAGACAATGACCTACGAAGACCTCCATGATTTGCACAGTTCTTTCCCCTTCCTCTGTGCCACTCGCTCCTGCCACCAGTGCTGGGACGAATAAAGCAAATGATAAGGAAACAGGACCAGAATGATGGAGGAGCCCCAACCCGTGATTGCCTTGGGACAAATCAGGTGGTTCAATCAGATGAACTAAGTAACAATGGAAATAACCAGTGTTTAAAGTCAACAAGGGAGCCATCATAACCTTTTTTCCCCCTTCAAATATCTGGAATATGGAAGAGGAAACCACTTAGTAGAAATATGACTACTAGGTAGAAATACAGGAATTTCAAATCAGTGATGATGAAGAATCTTCTTATAACCTTCAGTTGACAATGAATGGAATGAACTCTTTCATGAGAGTAAATTACCTACCACTGAAGATACTTAAGCAGAGACTGGAAAATTATGTGGGCAAAGAGATAGAGAAGCAAGGGGCATCTGGGTGGCTCAGTCGTTTGAGCGTCCAGCTTCAGCTCAGGTCATGATCTCACTGTTCTGAGCTCAAGCCCCACGTCAGGCTCTGTGCTGACGGCTCAGAGCCTGGAGCCTCCTTCAGATTCTGTGTCTCCCTTTCTCTCTGCTCCTCCCTCACTCATGCTTTGTCTCTCAAAAATAAACAAACATTAAAAAAAATTAAGAGAGAGAGAGAAGCAAGATTTTAAACATCGGAAGGCAGATACGCGGAGATTATATTTAATTTCTCCATTAATCCTGAGATAAAGATTTGTAATATTAAACAAAGGGGGAAATAAATAAGAATCAACTGCTTTAGCCCCAACAATTGTAAAACAACCAAATGTCAACAGAGTGCGTGTCATAGTGGGATGTTGCAAAGGTACTGATCGTATAAGAAGCTCTCTGGTTGGGCCACGTTACTGAAACAAAATACTAATTAATGCTTTAGAATGGTAAACCAAAATCAGCAACCTTCCTGCTGGCTCACTTTTTGAGGGTGAGTTGAGGTGGCGCAGAGGGAAAGGTTTGGGATCGCTGCCACAGTGGAGAAGTAACCAATGGCCAATCCTAATTGAGGAAGAGAGAATTGCTCTAGGCACTAAGTAGTACACTAGGTTGTGTGGCAGAAAATCAGGTCGTATTCTCTTATTTATCTTTCTCATGCTCTTTTCTCTCTCTTTTGAATCATCTTCAACGCTGTATGTGAACGTGTGAGGACGAGTGTGGGTGTGTTCCCCTAATGTCTTTTAGTGAGTAATTCAATGGTTCATTCAACAAATATGACGGCAGGCCGCCTCTGCACCGGGCACAGAGATACAAAGATGGACAAACTCCATCTTGAAGGTGCTGACCTTATACTTTTATCATCGGTTATCAGAGGAAAGATTTCACCAAGAACCCTGTTGTGCTTGGCCCTAGTCAAAGAGGGGTCAGAGAGACCTGCTTGGACTGATCATGGAAAATGGGCCTCTCCTTCCATAAATGAGATAACTTCTGGGTCACAAAGTGATTTTACACCTAATGGAGCCTGTCTCCTGAGAGCTGTGTTCTGCCCTCGGCTTATGGAGACTATTGAGAAATCACAATTGACCCAGACTGCAATGTTCTGTCCTATTATCAAGTGCACGTATGCCGACACCATCTTCTCAAGTGAGACACTTTCCACATTCTTCTTTCTGCAACTGTCTCACTGCGTGAGGAAGAAAAGATGTTTGTCTCCAGGAAATATATTGAGAACATATATTTGTGCCCCTTAACAGGAAAACTGATGGTAGAACAAATCCCTAGAATTGTTTACTAAAGATAAATGCAATGGACTGGTCCAGTGCTATGGTTATTTTAACAAATAAACCAAGAAGAGTGGCGGAATGCATTGGAAAATAGGGAGATTTGAAACAACCGATTTAACCTGAAAACAATAGAATCAATTCACCCAATAGAATTCCCCTAAAACAAACAAATGAATATGTGTAGCTTGCTCCGCAAACAGAGGCAAGAAGAGAATATCAAGCAGATGTAGAATCTGGTCTATTCCCTTGTCTTCCAGACTGATTTCCAATACATCTACCTATTTTTCATTCATTCAGCAAATCTTTTTGAACATCTCACACACCGCCTAGGTGCTGAGCACCAAAAGTTCTGATTTGTAGGCTAGCGCTTATTTTCATGGCTTATTCAGGGAGGTATTTAACAAGGCATTACAAGTCATGACCTGTCACTCTCGTTTCCATACCAAGCAATTTTTTTTTTAATAAAGCAGATTTCTATCCTCTAATTTGACAACATAGTAAGAAAATCTTGTTGGTTGCAAGAGCAAAAACAAACAAATCCAAAAAACGACCCAGAAAATTACAGAAGTGAAAAAAAAAATCTAACCACTAAGGTCAAACTAATGGGGACTTACAGTGTGTTTCTAAGGCTTTTAAAAATAAAAAATGAGTTTCCCATAATAGTCAACTGTTTTTGCTTCCTGCTATTTTGCAGTGTTTCCCAGGCACTGAATCCCCTTGAGACCCAAGGAAGGTCAGACCAAGCCCAATAATAAAACTCATTTTCCCCTCACTGGATGAATATGAGCAGCCCAAACGTGGCATCTCCCTCTGTTAAAATGTGGACATCTAGCCACTGAAACTTTCAGATTAACCCGATAAACACGAGTGACTCTGCCCTGTGTCATGTGCAAATAGAAAATATACCAGAACACACTTCTTTTGGAGGTTTTCGTGCAGGCCAGTGGGACTGACCAGAGGGTCAGTTATAGATCCCTCTGCCTCTTCTGTCACCTTTCACAGGTGAAGTGACAGAAACTTCCAGAGCTGTCAGAGGCTCTTGACATACCCTAAGAAACATCTTTATGGCCCCAAAAGCAGCTGGGGAAGCATAATTATGAATGCTATTATAGAAATAGGGATTCATGATGTTATAAACGGCCCTAGTGAACAATAGGAGAAAGGGTGGAGGGAGGGGCAGCTGAGCAGGAGAGCCGGAACTGAGGCCAAAGCGGGGGTTCTGGGGCTGCAAAAGGCCACTGTCCCTGCATGCCTTGGTGTGTCATCTCTTGATGTTGGCACTTTGTATGGTTTTCCAATGGCTGTGATGATAAACTGCCAAATTTAATGGCTTAAAACAACTTAGATTTTTAGTGGCTTACAACAACTTGGATTTACTGTAGTTCTAGAGGTCTAAAGTCTTAAATGGGTCTATGGGAGCTAAAATCAAGGTGTCAGTGGGGCCACTTCCTTCTGGAGACTCTATTCCATTCCCAGCCTTTTCCAGCCTCCAGAGGATGCCCACATTCTTCAGCTACTGGTGGCATCACTCTGACCTCTATATCCACGGCCACATCTCTTTCTCTTTTTGATCCTAGTGTGCCCATCTTATAAGGAATCTTGTGATGACAATGGGCCACATCAAAAATCCAGGACTAGTCTCCCCGTCTCATGATCCCTAATCACACCTGCAGTCCCTTTAGCCATATAAGGTGATATATTTACAGATTCTGGGAGTTAGGACAAAAACAACTTTGGAGGACTATTATTGTGTCCAACATACTTCAAGAACAGGGAGGGAAAAACCAGATGGGTTGCATTAATAGGGAGTTTACATTTAATCAAAGAAATGGAAACGGCTCATAGTCAATGAGGACTTAGGAGAGAGTAAAGATAATCATTGACTCTAGAATGTAGTGAGCCCAAGAGACTAGGAGATGAGCAAAAGGTGTGTGTGTGTGTGTGTGTGTGTGTGTGTGTGTGTGTGTGTGTGTGTGAGAGAGAGAGAGAGAGAGAGAGAGAGATCTTGATAAAGTTAAAGAGTTGATTCACTGGGGGAGGAAAAGGGATAAACAGATCATGATAGAGGAAGAGATTTAGGATGGGAGATACTGGAGCTGGGATATTAGCAAGGTCTAGAATATATGAGTAATTTGTTCTAGTGAAAGGAAGATCAAGATCATTGGCACAATGGAAGTCAAGAATTTTGGCCTTTACATCACAGGCTGAAATCATTCCAATGGTAAAAGGAGAAAGGGTGGACAGGGAAACTGAGCCAGGACCTGGAGTTCTAGAATTGCAGTGAATGGAGGAGAAGAGAACTGGTGGCCAGGAAGGTATTGGGACAGTATAATCAGATGGCATGAGCTTCAGAGAAGGAGCTGTTGGAAAAAGGGTGATGGAAGAAATGTTCTTCCAAGGGAACCCTGAGAATGTTGACCTTGCCTTTTTTCAAATACTGGGACCAAGGGCATGGCAAAGAACCAACTCCACCTACATAGGAAAACAAACAATTTTCTCTATTGCACATACATTGTGTGCACATGCGCGCACAGACACACGTATATACATATATATATATGTACACACACACATACACATATATATGTGTGTGTGTACATATATATATATACATGAGAAGACTATATGAAGACTTTGCTTATTTTCAGTTACCCCAATAGAATCTAAGCTTAATGAGGGTGGTTCAGTGCTGTATCTCTAGTGCCTACGACAGCGCTGGGCACATACTGGGTTCTGTTGAATGAAAGAATGAACTGTTGAATGAATAAATGAAAAAATGGAAGGAAGGAAGGAAGGAAGGAAGGAAGGAACAGATAAATACCTAGCTAGCTAGAGAGGGAAAAGAAAGGTAGATACAGTCACACCCTTCATATTAGTTGGAGAATGGTGAAGTTTCTCTCAAGTTGAGAATGAAAGAAACAGTTTAAGGGAGGACAAAGGAGAGCAATTAGCAGGAGGAAGGTAAGTTTGAGGGAGTTAATAAAATATGTGGGAATTATTGCGGGAGTGCAAACTAGGTGAGGACACTGTAACCTGGCCACCATTCTCTGTGAGCCCCTGAGTGCAGGGAGCTTGTTGTGTTCAGAAACTGACCCCTGGCAGAGAAAGGACACCCAGGGGTAAGCGGCTGGTTAGAGCAGAAGAATCCTGAACAGTTTCAGACAAGACTCTCATTCCCAGGAAGCTTCAAGCAATAGCCAGACGACCTTCTTTCAGGGGTGTCCTCAGACTATGCTGAACACTGGCTGAAACCAGTATTAGATGACATCTGAGGCTCCTTTCAATTCCTCCATCTTCAACTGGCCAAAGAGAAGTCTTGCCCCTCCTCCCAATTTATACTCCAGCTGATTCATTGATTTTAATGATTGGAGAGAAGAATGACCTTTGGCAAATATCACCCACAGCTTGGAACTTGATCAGCAAACAGTGGAGCCATGGCTCTTACTTGACCTGGGTTGTAAGCGTACAATGCCGTGATAGCAGACCCGAGCCGCGAAGAGAGGAGGAGCAGCTCCATGGATTTAGTCTTCTATTACTATGGCAACCCCGAGACTTTTGTTGCAGCAAAAGGTTAAATGCAACCAAGTGTTCATTAGGACATTCCACTAATGAATCAAACCAAATCCTTGTTTGCGTGGAAATCAATGGCTGTGTGGGTATAGGACTGTAGAGCAAAGAGACAGTGTACAGATCAGGAAGAGCTAACTGTCTAATCAACCTTGGGATTAAAATTGGTCTCCAACTGATACAATGGCTTCATCTGTAACATGCGTGAAATAACTATAACTGAGAGAGGAAACAATCAGACATTATATAATATTTCAAGAGCCTCTGTCTACAACTGAGGATTGTTTCTTCCTTCTTGCAAAATCACTTTTGAAAATGTTTAATTTCTTCCTTTTTATCTTTGATGGGCCTTAGTGATATTTTGAAAGCTAAGCAAATAGCCAAATGAGATTTCTATTTGTTTACCCAAGTCCAGGAGATACGGTCTCCAGCATTACCTCTTATCACAGCGGCTTTGAAAAGAAATAGTGAGCAAGAGGGGCTGCCAAAGTGAGGGTTGGGGCAGGGGCCCAAGAACCCCAGCTGTTTTGTGCAGTTGGAATTAACTGATCGAAAGGCATCCAAGGATGCTTTTACGATGGAGCCCTGGGCCAATGCAGGCACAAAGCAGATGGTAACTGAGTACGAAGTAGGCTGGCCATACAGCAAGTCTTCGGGCCATATTCTATTTCCCTCTCCTTAACTGTTCTCCTGGGTGAAGCTCTCATTCACATCTTTTACTTGTAGGTTGCGGTATAGTCATGGCGCCCAGCCAAGTCCCAGACTGCCTTAGGATGATGAGAAATAAGGGTGGTCAAGCAGGATTCACTTTCCTCCTAATTTTGATGTTCCCTGGAATCTTAAAGACTGTTAGGGACACCCCACTGGAGGAGGAACAAAGGGATTCGTGGATCTTAAAACCACCCCCCAAAGAGAGAAATACATTTTGACCCAGTGTATTTATTAGGCTTCATATATAATCATTAATAATACAGATTGGTGCTGCAATAGGTTTTTTATGTGGGTATTTATAATCCTGTTCTTCAGAGGGGCAGGCCTAGGCGATTATAGGGATTCTGAAAATCAGTTTCAAACTTTTATTTCAGACTTTTTGGAAAGGTCCATCCAAGCCAGGTTTCCATGCCCCACCCCCCTGCCCTGACAGGGTACCCATCTTTCCTGGTGAATTGTCTTCTGGGAAATCAGTTCTAAAAGATGCAGGGTCTAGGATTACTGGAATTTCCTCTTAGAGGCAGAAGACAGATCACTCAATCATGGTGCTATTGAAAGAGTAAGGAGTGAGTTAGTTGCTTTAGGCATTTTTTCCCTCTTTGTGTTTTCATAAGAATCGAATAAAATGAGAACTTTCAATAGTGACACAGATGAAAGATGCTCTCGCGGGGAAGAGTTTATATGTCATGTTGAAAATGCCCGCAATACTTTAGAGGCTGCTGGGAACTTACATAATTCTTAAATTTTACCCATCAGTAAAAAAAAAAGAAAGAAAGGAAGAGTGGAAACAAAAGAGATTCTTGAGTGACCCTTGTTATTTCTAGATGCAAGGTCAGTATAGCAGAAAATGAAAGAAAATAACATTTCCAAAGAATCTGTGGTTATATGTAAATGTACAATACACACGAAAGGAGGATGTATGCTGAAGAATGAAAAAAAAATGAAGCTTTGTAGAATGTGGCTTCACCACATTTAACCTCTTTCTGTAACCCTGGTCTCCAGCACAGTGCCTGCCCAAGAGCGGGAATTTGGGAAATAATTGCCAAAGTCTCAGTCCTCATCTTCATCCAACACTGTTGTGTGTTTACTCCATTTCAGGCACTATTGTAAGCGCTTTCCTTGAAATATCACATGAATCCTCAAAACAGTCTCATGAAAAAAGTACCACTCTTATCTTCCTTTTAAAGATGAGAAAACTGGGGCATAGGTATATTTAATAACTTTTCTCTCCTTCCTTCATTCCACCCTCCCTTCCTTCTTTCCAACATTTATTGAGCACCTGTATTTCTAGGTACTGAGCTAGACAAGAAGATATAGATGTGAACAAGACAAACAAAAGTCCCTGCTCTCATAGAGCTCACATTCTAGGGGCCAAGACCATTTATCTAGTAAGTTGCTGAGGAGGACTTGTACCAGAGAGTCTGAATAATGTGCAAACAACATGGATAATTGTAGCCCAGTGTGATTCCTTAGCTAATTCAAGATGTGCTGTGAGAGAGATAGTAAGTCTCATTGGCAGTTTAGGACATCTTGGCCTCCTTAAACAAACAAACAAACAAACATCTATTTTGTAGTTCATGGGATGGAGCCCCAAATTGGGCTCCATGTTCCCAGCACAGAGCCTGCTTGGGATTCTGTCTCTCTCTCCTTCTCTCTCCGCCTTCCCCCCACTTGTGCACGCTCTCTTGCTCTTGCTCTCTCCCAAAATAAATAAATAAACTTTAAAAAAGGTGTGCCCTGGATGGTTTAGTAGGTTAAGCATCTGACTTCAGCTCAGGTCATGATCTCATGGTTCATGAATTCAAGCCCCACATCGGGCTCTGTGCTGACAGCTTTGAGCGTGGATCCTGCTTTGGGTTCTGTGTCTCCCCTCTTTCTCTGCCCCTCCCCTGTGTGCTCTCTCTCTCTCTCAAAAATAAATAGACATTAAAAAAATTTTTTTTTAATTTCTAGGAGAGAGAGAGAGAGACAGCGTGAGCAGGGGAGGGTCAGAGAGAGAGGGAGTCACAGACTGAAACAGGCTCCAGGCTCTGAGCTGGCAGTCAGCACAGAGCCCAAAACGGGGCTTGAACCCACAAACTGCGAGATCATGACCTAAGTGAAAGTCGGACGCTTAACCGACTAAGCCACCCAGGCTCCCCTAGACATTAAAACTTTTTAAAAAGAAAACATCTATTTTGTCTAAATAGGAGATGGGAGATTGGAGGCTGATACTTTTAAAGCCTAAAGCATTTGAAATGTGCTTCTGGTTGTACATCACTTCCTAGCACATGTTCTATATATTCTAGTGGTGAGTATTTCAAGATCCCAAGAAATATGTGTCTTGAACAAATATTACAACTGGTCCTGGGGCTGGATGATCTGTGTCTGCTGTCATTTAGAAGCTGTCTGACTGAGCTCCCAATGGCCTGTGCTCCTCCACTGTAGAACGAGTGAGTTAAGTCCAATGATACTGGGATTTTATATAGATTAACAGAAACAATGTCTGCCTCTGTACCATTACTAGGCTCAGCTCTAGAAAAGTCTCTGCGTCTGCAATCCAGATGGATGGATGACTAAAGGAGAAGGTAGAAGGCTTATTTTGTTTCCCAATTCCTCCCCAGGGTCAATGCAACAATCTTGGAATCTTGTCCTCATAGTCTTTAGCAAATGGTGGGAAGAGAAGACATCCTAAATTCATTCCACCTCAAGAAGCCTAGGCTTCCAGAACAGCTCTTCTATGTCCTGACCACTCCATTTGCTCTGTACCCTCATGAGAAGCAGTAAACAAGCTGACATCTTTTTGTTTTCCCGTTTGCCTCCCCGCAATTTTAAGTCCTGATGCAATTACTACCTGTGGTTGATTTGCAAGGAATTCTGGTCATGCTACCTCCACACAGGTGTTCAGGAGATTGTCGAATTGACTGTTTTTGGCCATGACTTCCAGTCCTGTTAATAACCAACTTCTCTAGGAGGAAGTAGGAGGAGGGAGATTTAAAGTAGTCATATTAAGATGCCCCAACACTTCAGTTAGTGAATCACCTGTTCCCCAGTAAACAGCCTCAGATATATTTTCCCCTTTCAGACTATTTCCTGATTTTCTATTTGGAGTTGGAAACATCGGCACTCCTGAGAAACATTAAATGATGAGGTCACATTGGATTTTTCTAGCACCCAATTATCTCTCTGGTTGTGAACTTACTTCATTTGGTCTCCGTTTCCTCCCTGATTCTTGGGCCATGAATGCCTACTAAATGATAATCAGAACTAATGCAATCCGACACACAATCCTTAATGTTTCTAACATTTATGAACACACAACTTGGGTCAAATATTAACTCGGTTATTCAGTGCTCCCTTCTAGGCACCGGGGAGAAACACAGCAATGAACAAGACAGACATGATACTTTCTCTCTTGGTAGCTGGATTCCTGTGGGAGGAGATACTTAACAAACAAATAAGTAGGAAAACCCCCCAGATACATATGTAAAGAGTTAAAATGGGATGACATGGAAGAGAGTGACAAAGACTTTCCCTTTTTTTAAGATGGTATATCAGTAATAGTCCCTGAAGGAAATATGTAGCACACTCAGATAGGGATACTTTGAGAGAAATACATACGGGGACTATTTAGAAATACGTGGGAAGAATATAGGGAAAACATAAGCATGGTTACACTTACCATTCTAGAACTGGAAAGAATGGTTATCAGAAAATACTGGGAGGAAGGGGGGATGGAAGAGAGGAAATAAAGGAGGGGAAAAGAAAAAAAGAAGGGGACGAAGGAGTGGGGGTAGGGAGAGAGAGAGAGAGAGGGAGGGGGAGGGAGAGGGAGAGGGAGAGGGAGAGGGAGAAGGCTGCTGGGTAGCAGCCATGACCTGTGTTAAGGGACACAGCCAGGCAGCGGTGGGATATAGCTATGGAGAAATATGTCCATGGACTTCAGTGTTATTCCTCCCTCCCATCTCCTGCTGGCTCTCCTTATTGGCCAAACACAACAGGAAGCCAGAAGGCAAGGGAGCCCACTCATCCAGCACAGGCAGGTCACCCACCTACAGCACCTAACAGGGTCACCAAGGGCAGAGGGTACATCCAGAGGGAGAGTTTCCAGCACATGTACTCAAGGTGGGCTATCTGATGATATATTTAAATCAAGGCCTCAAAGACAAGAAGAAGACCATCAGGTAAAGATGGGAAGGAGTAGAGGGAGGCTGAGGGGCACCCAGGGCAAGGGTTCTGAACCAAGGTGTATTTTCTGAGTGCAACAGAGAGCATGTAGATGTAAGGAGCTTATAATAGAGGAAAGAATGATGACTGGGAGGTTGGCTTTCTGAACCCCAGAAAAGGACTAGGATTTTACTCTACGGGCAATGGAAAGCCATTCAAGGGTTTCACCAGGGATGGTCATCATCTGACTTATGTTTTGAAGAGGAGATTTTTCAGTGCAGAGAAAGGACTCTTAACTGTAGTAATCCAGATGAGGGATGATGGCAACTGGGATTAACACAACCATAGATGGGATAGGGAGAGGATTGAAGATATATTTCAGAAGGGTTGGATATAGAACATGTGGAAAAGAGAAGAAATAAGGACGCTTCCTAGGTTTTGTGGGGGCAGGTGTTCCCAATTATACTGAGGTATAATCCCATTAGACATGCAAGTGAGCTGTCATGTCAATGAATGGTTATATGATTTTAGAGGTCCGGGTAGAAGTCTAACATTCTTTAATTCACAGATCACCTTAGCAGAGTGACTCAACTTTTTTCAGCTTTTCTATTTTAAAAGAAATTAATAGATCTGAAGAACTGCTATTTTTGATCAGACACCAGAAAGAGCTTTAAAGGAATTTATCATAAGTATTAATTAATTCATGCAAGAAATTAAAATCCATTCTGTTTGAAATTAGAAGCATTAATACTGTAAAAAACCAGCCAGTTCATTATCTTAAAGACTTTCCCAGGCCATCGTTTTTCCTGAAACCATTGGCTCAACTTAGAATCATGGATGCTCTAGCTCATCATGACCAAAACTCACTGAATGTCTACTAAACACAGTATGAAATGGCCCTGGTTTTTCAGTTTCTCTGTCAAAGATATTTTTTAGCTCAATGATATAACATCTTCAAAACAAATTAATTTTACACAGTACAATATAACTTATGGAAAGTAGTTTTGTGGAAATATCCTGAGGTCCTAGAATATCCAGTTGAAAGGGAAAATGACCTTCAGTTACTCTACATAAATTCTCAGCTAAGTAGTTCTACTATAAATCCACAAAATTTACCAACCCCTCTGAATGATTGATTCTTAAAAACTAAGACCCCTACTGTAAATGAGTCATGGCCTAATTTTTATGTGAGAAAAACATGAGTTAATGCGTGTTCATATGGCGATAGTTGTTGACAAATAAGAAACTCCATCAATTCTAACAACCAAAATATCATGGTTGAGAATTGCCACTACTTTGTTTCCTGATTTTATGAGAAGGTGCTCTGGGTCATCGGGACTATTTTATTAGCTTATTTAAAAGTACTAACCACAGAGAAAGCATCACAACGCCAGGAATCACACTGATAGAGTTGTACTGTTGGTTTTCACAAAGCTCTTTTCCAACTGCTTCCTTTCTACTGCACAATAATAGAGCCCAGAAAATCCAGAGACTTCTCTAGCCACTTCTGCACATAGGAGTGCCCATGTGATTGGTCCTGAATAATTATAAGTCATGGAAAGTCTTCAGGAATTTCCGGAAAGAATTTTCTTTGCTAATAGAGGAAGAGAAGACCATGAGCCTTCTCTCCACTTCCTACTTTCACCTGATTCCCCTTCAATAGGATTTTGATGTGTCTGGATCTGCAACAGCTGCCTTGCAACCATTGGGCACAAGTACAAGGACAGAAAGCCAAGATGCTGAGGATGATGAAGTAGAAGGCCACAGAGAGCTTATGTTTGCCATGACATGATGAGCTGTTGACCTATCCTTAACCGCCTACTCCAGCCACTTTATGTGAATTCACTAAATGTATTTATTGTATAATCTACTGTGAATTAGATTCCTTTCCTTGCAGCTCAATGTAGCCTAACCAATCAGCCTTCTTCTTTGTATTTATTCTTCCCTTGGCTTCACTGATCCTGGATTGTCCTGAGCTTTCACCTCTCTGAAAGAGTTAAAAAAATTTATTTTTAACACATATTCATTTTTGAGAGAAAGAAATAGAGTGTGAGGCAGGGAGGGGCAGAGAGAGACACAGAATCTGAAGCAGGCTCCAGGCTCTGAGCCGTCAACCCGATGTGGGTTTCGAACCCACGAGCAGTGAGATCATGACCTGAGCAGAAGTTGGATGCTTCACCGACTGAGCCACCCAGAAGCCCCTCTGAAAGGGGTTTTAAACAGTTCCCTTTCCTGCCCGCATCCCACAGTACGAGTGTTCCCCCCTAGCTTCTGAGTGCAGCCTTTATTCTCACTTCCCTTCACATTCTCCTTTATTAATTCTATCTTCTCTCACAGCTTTTACTATCACCCACGTGTAAGGAACTTCCAAACCTCACTATTTCCTTAATCACTGTGATCTACACCATAAAGCTATAATGGGTTGATTGGGCTGGGGCCATCCGCAGGAACTCTCCTCAGGCAGTAACACTATGATCTCCAGGTGGCAGGCATCAGTGGGACCCATTTTCTAGCTATCTCAATTTTCTGAATACAGAATTCGCTTTCCCTCTGCTTCTTCAGAATTAGAAAGTGTGTAAAATGTTCAACTTCAATAAAATAATATCATATCTTTTTTTTTTTTTTTGCCTTCCCACTTGCCCTTCTACATTTTTCAATTGTTATAGTGCTTCCTTCCTTCCTGTTATCTTCATTTGAGGAACTGACAGAGTGGCCTTTCTTTTCCTTTGACTATTTCATAACCGTTGTAACATTCTATGACTTCTGTTTTCTCCTATCCTGTATCCGTGTT
The DNA here is from genome assembly GCF_008692635.1 of Crocuta crocuta. NCBI lineage: Eukaryota > Metazoa > Chordata > Mammalia > Carnivora > Hyaenidae > Crocuta > Crocuta crocuta. Next base: position 6,879,983 of record NW_027528369.1, on the reverse strand, counting down.
TTCATCATGAAAGAAAGTGAACATTATATAGCAAATCTGTTGATGACAACAGCTCTTGGTGGAGCCTCTGGCCAAGGCTGGCACGGCAGTCCCTTAAACAGTGATGATCGTGCTAACGTGTGCCATTCAATCTGCACCTAAGGTGTGCTGAGTCGTGTGCACATATTATTATGTGAGAACTCTTGAACAATGAACCTGTTGGAGAAAGAACAGAGTCTACTGACACAGCCCGGGAGGTTGCATCCCCAGAGCTCTTAGAACAGGAGCTTCGCAGGGAACTATCCTTGGTGCTGAATTGTTTCTTAATTAACCAGCGTTAATCTCTGCCTAAAAGCTGCTTGAGACTCTAACTACTTCTAATTTTCCAAATCTGTGTGTGTCCAGCCAGACGTCCTGCTCCAAATTACACACTAACTGACTTTAATTGATGTGCTCACCTGGTGGCTGCCTCAGTGATGTTTCTAATCACCTGCACAATTCTTTAATAGGGATGTGATGGTTCAATTTAGTTACTTGAGGGTGGGGTCAAGCTTCATTTTAATTTGTAAATTTACAGTACCCAGCTCCATGCCCCGACCATAACAGTTTCTTGTCTATTTTATCTTTTTTATTCTATCCATCTGTAGTAGGAAATTCACTGTCCTCTATTCAAATATCATTTTTTAAAAAATGGATGTCTAGTTAACCTACCTCCCAAGATGAAATCTGAGGCATCAATTTTCTCAAGCTGGAATGTAGATATATAGTATTCAGAACTAAAAAGGCCTTTTACAAAAGATTGGACTATTCAGAGAAAAGAAATTCCTGTTATTATATAGAGCTGAGTGTGCAATACACTTTATTTGGGTTGGAGGTAAAGTGCCCAATAATTTTAGATGACTTCTCACCTGCTGGGAAGAAATAACCAGAGAAAAATGCCTTTTAAATACATATTTCTTAGTATATAACCACCATATCAGTCTACCTCTGGGAGTGTCTTGGGGCAAGTTATCAGTGAAATCACCTTAAATAGTACTGTGGGTTTGGGGCAGCTTATTAGGAGTGGGGTTGAGTAACCTCCACTCTGTATAGAAAAATGGTATAGCCATAAATAATCCTGTGTGATGCCTGGTCCAGTGTTAAAGAAATGGTGGGTGATGCCAGGAGATGATTATCAGTACCAAGGGATGGCCCAAATGTATCCTTAAACTATAGTGTATGGCTGTTCCAGCCTAGAAAAGCATCCTGCCTCCACCTCTTCCCAACTGTATGACCTCAGACAAGACACTTAACCTTTTAAGGCCTCAATATCTTCACTGGTATAATAGGAATCTAATAGCACTTTAGCTTAGTCAATGTGCAGTGATAAGCACAGTGGCTGACAGATGTTACTGGGTCAATAAATGTTAGGTATTATTACTGGTAGAGTATGGGAGTTTCTCTGTACTGCCTGGTTCAATTGCTATCAGTACAGAATTTGGAATCCTGCTCCTGATGTCTCCTCTATCCAAGCAGGGTGCGGTGCATAGTTGGTACTCTATAAGACACCATCACACTTGGTATCTTGTATACCAGTAGTGGCAGAAATAACTGGTTTGATCTACATATATTCTACCTCCCTTTCTTCCATAATAGAATATTCAGCCTATGTGGCTGTACAGAAAATGAAAATATTTCATTTTCTAGATTCCTTTGCAGCTGGCTGTGTTCATATGATCAAACTTTGGCCTATAAAATGTAAATGCAATGACTGTGTACAATGTCTTTTCTATTCCCTTAAAAGCCCTCCCCTTGACTCCTTCCTTCTCTTGCTTTCTGGAATATGAATGTGGCATTCAGCCATCATGGTCCATACGGATGAGGGCAGTACCTAGCACTAGCTGAACAGCAATACCGAACCAAGCTAGGTTCCAACCCCACAGAGCTACCATATCTGCCCTAACCCTCTCTGTCACTAGGTTGCTCCATGGGGGGAGGAGAGAGGTACATTTCTATCACTTTAAGTTACCAAATACTGTAGATTCTAGCAGCACACTTGAACCCATAGCTAGCTAGTAGCCAATATTTATATGCACTAAATGATTAATTGAATTAACTTTTATGTGTACCAGATGCATAAGGTCTGAATACTTCACCCAATCAATCATCCATCTATCCAACCATTTGTCCGTCTGTCCATCCATCCATCCATCCATCCGTCTGTCCGTCCGTCCGTCCATCCATCCATCCATCCATCCATCCATCCATCCATCCATCCATCCATCCATCCATCCATCATTTATTCCCATCAGTATGGGTAGGCACTAGGGAGCACACTGATGAAAGAACCCTCAGCATACCACCAAGTGCTTTTCGTAATTTGGCCCCAAGCTTCCTTTCCAGCTGAATACCCTGCGGTGTTTGATGCCACTTGAAATATCCAGACATTTGCAAGCATATACTTGTTCTCTAGCATGGAATACCTCTTCTCCCAGCACACTGCTACTTCATCCTTTTGGATTCAATAAATACTGCCTCTGTGAAAACCTCCTCGTGATCTTCTGTATCCTGCCTACAAAGTAGGATCAACTGCCTCTTTGTGCAACTACAACACTTTCATGTCTGGACTATGCAAGCATGTAGAGCAGAGGGAAGGCACAACTGGATTTGAATCCCAGTCCTTCCCCTATGAACAATGAGCTCAAGGACATTACTTAACTTTTTTCCATGTTCATTTTCCTGAAAACAGGTAAGAACAAAATTTACCTCACTGAGTTGTGGAGGAGGTTAAGTGAGCACCCATACAAGACTGAGAGTTTAGAACATGGAATATGGTAAATAAATGATTATTGTTACAATAGGATGTACTCTTTGAGCTGCTATTATCCATGTGCTTGGATTTCCTACTATCCTCAAAGTCCATGGAAGTCAGGGATAGCATCTCAGGCATCTAACTGGTATCCAATCCTTAGGACACTACCAGGCACATGGCAGACTCAATGGATGCTTATGGTATTTGCCGACAAATGATTCAATGAATGAAGGACACTTTTCTAGGCTTAAAGGAATTAACATGAAACATATAATCTGGCATCTCCTAGACGTATCTGGGCTGAGTAAGTAGAAGCCTTCCATAGATGGCACCAATTAGGAACTGAATGTTGTCTCAGTAAACCTCTGTGTGGAAGCAAAAGTCTGGCCACAGAAGGTGGAGTGGGATGGGTTGGAGTGGGATGGGTTGGAGCCGCCCACAGGTTTTATGGAAGGGAAGGGCCAGCTTTCAGGGAACTTGGCAGTTGCTTCCTTTGGCCCCCATCCTGCTCACTGCACTCGGGCCCAGAATGCTGCTTCACTGTTTTTAGAAGACACTGAAGTGTCATGAAAGCAGTTAGGTGGCATCTGCAGGTGTCTCGTGAATTTAGGGAACTTTTGCCATTCCCTATCAGAAGAGAAGCATCTGTCAAAAATTCTCCATATGAAACCTCATTTACCAAATGGGGCCACAACTCCCCCAAGGGGGAACATAACCTTTGCAGAGAGGAAAGAAGGAAAAAGGAAACACTCCATCACTCTAATTTGAACTGGAAAGTCTCTTCCTGTCATCCCTGTCTTTCCTACTGTCACCTGGTGAGTCACTTAAAAGAGCAATGACAATACCCTACCTGTTATCACTGTGCTTCTCTCTCTTCTTACCCCTTTAAAAAACTAATTCCCAGGAGGCAGAGATCAGAGGCCAAGTTCTAACATTACTTCCTCTTCAAAGGAGTTCTTGGACAGAATCTTGGTTTGTAGAGATATAATCAAACGCCGGTGACATTGGATCAAGCCCTATCTTGTAGCTGGAAGTGTGCCCCACACTCTCCCCTTGGCTCCAAGCTGCAGGAACAACCTACTGACCCATGAGAATGTAAGAAAGTCTGACATTTTCTTTTTCCTTTCAGAAGAATGGAAACTACTCTTCTGATTTGAAAAAAAAAAAAAATCCAGTACTTGTCACGGGCCTTATAGTTTTCCAGGATGTCTGTATTTATTTTAGGCTATACATTTCGGCAAGTTCACAGTTACTGGATATTTACAATGTGCCAGGCTGAATGGCTTTCACAGTTTTTTTTATAAAAATATCTTCCCAACAGCCATATGAAGCTAGAGCTAGTACAACCTCCCATTTTCCAGATGTGGAAAGTACAGCACAGAAATGTGTGCTAACTCGTTGAAGTCCACACAACCAATAAGTAATAAAACCAGTAATAATAAAAATTTGAACCCTGGCTGTCACTGCAGAGCCAATTCCTAACCACCATGCTCTATTTCATGATGAAAAAGAAAGAAGTGTCTGACGGAGGCCTCAACAGAAAAGATACTTTCTCCCTGGAATTTGAAGGATACGTAGGATTTTTCTAAGTGAGGGGTCAAGAGGAATGCTAGCGTTGGGGAGGAGAGACAGTAGTTATTTCTCTCTCTCTTTCTGGGTGACTGGAATCTCTTTGCTGTGAAACAGGTATTTTATTTCAGTGACATCACAGGCTACCCATCAGAGCAGAAAAAGATTTATTCAAAGAGAACAGAGGATCCTGATTGCTTATATGCCAGGAAAAAAATGGGATATGTCTTCTGGGTCCAGTATTGTAGCTCTATAGCCCATCTGCTTCATAAGAAAAGCCTCTGGTGACAGGTCTAAATCAATGGCTGCTGCCTTGAAATTTCCCTAGCTGCTGCAAAAATATTTAAATGTTTATTTTTGAGACTGAAAGGGGGAGGGAGCAGAAGCCAGGAAAGGGCAGAGAGAGAGGGAGACACAGAATCTGAAGCAGGTTCCAGGCTCTGAGCTGTCAGCACAGAGCCCGACACGGGGCTCGAATCCACAAACTGTGAGATCAGACCTGAGCCAAAGCCGGATGTTTAACCAACTGAGCCACCCAGGCGCCTCTGCAAAAATATTTAAAACCTACATATTCTTCTTGCTGGTTCAAGTGTTTCCTGTAACTCGTCTCCTTTAATGTTATAAAGGCAAAGGCTCTATTTCCCCCCACCCCCCAAATGGTGACTATGCTATGGGTGAGAAAGGCTATAAAGGCGGCACGGGCCAGGGGGCCAGCACAGTGGAGTTACGGCAAGTTAAGCTAGAGAAGAGGGTCAGTGGTGGTGAGAACAGAGTGGGAAAGGTAAAACACATGTTCTGGTGCAGCATGTGCTGACTGATGGCAGGTAAAGGAAGGAGATAAAAGGTGGTGTCTGGGAGGAGAGAGAAAATAGGAGAAGATGGCAGTTGAAAAAAGAAAATTCATTGATTTCAACCCTGTCAGCTGAGCAGGAAGGCCACGTAGTGAAACAGAAGCGTGGCTCTGAGGACAGACTGCCCCAGTTTGAATCACAGCTCCACCACTTCCTGTGCGACCTTCAGAAAGCTCTGTGTCCTTGAACTGATTCATTAACCTCTCCATGTTTGTTTCTCATCTGTAAAGCGAGAATAATATTAGCAGGAGCTTCACAGAATCATCTTAAGGATGAATGAAATAATCCATGTACAGCACTTAGGTAACACTCAGGAAAGGTTAGCTGATAATGTTATTGATTTAAGAAATTGCTAAATTTTATTATGACTAACATTTCAAGAGTATTTAACATGTGCCGCTGGGCACTGTTCTAAAAAGCTGCACGTACTATTTAGCATAACTGATAAGAAGAGCCTTGTAAGAATCACAACAATCCTATAAGGCAAGTATTATTTTTATATTTGTCTTACTGATCAGGAAACTGAGGCACAAAGAGGTTAATTAGGTGGCCCAAGGATACACAGCTAGTTAGTGGTAAAACCAAGATTCAAACCCAGGCAGTCTGGCTTCAGCGTCTGTGCCTTTATCTACCTCTCTTCTCTGCACCTCTTTTCAAAGCTATTAAGAATGCCTCAAGGACATCCGTGTGGAGATGCTAACAGGAAGTTGGAAATTCACATCTAGAGAGGTCAGAGCTTGAAGTGATTCCTTTGAGAGGCATCGGTATGGATGGAATAGCTTAACCTGTGGGCGTTGGATTTCCAGCTAGGGAAAACAGAAAGTGTTACTGAGTAATGGGGATACTTATACCAAGAGTGCTATTTATGACCTAATGAGGTCAACTGAGGGGTAGCCACAGGTGAGCCAGATGGGGGAAGTAAAATAAGAAAGATGTTCAAGAAGATACAATTGCTCTTGCGGAGAGGTCAAAACAAATATGAGAAGTACCTATTAGATTTAGTGATGAGGACATTTTTGGTAACGCTCTGGGAAGTACTTTTATAAGACCATAGCAGGTTAGTCAGTGGGTATTTGTCAGGAAAGTGAACTTTCTAACAAATTGTTACAACAAACAAGTTGTTTCAGAACAACTTTTCTGAAGTTTTAAAAGGACCAAAAGAGAGGGCAGCAGCAGGTGGATGAGGTGGGTTTGGTGAGGGCCAGCTGCTTTGAGGCTGGGCGTGGAGGTGCACCTGCTGAGGTGCCGTGTGAGGAGGACAGCACTTCTCTTTTAGCTTCATGTGTTAATTCTCTCGTCTTGACTTTCCCCAAGATGAGTTCACCCCCATCTCTAGCTGGGGCCCATTACCATACTCCACAATGAAATTTATTCCATTCCACTTACAAAGAGAGCTTGGCCAAGGGATGATTAGCTGCCTGGTGAGGAATGAAAGTTGCTCAGTCTTATCAGGATGTAGTATGGAGAGAGTGATAATAATAATTGGGGGGAAATTCCATTTTTATTACGGCCTGAGGCAGTGCTCACATTAAAGCTGAATACTCTCACGTGCCATTTTAAAATATCTCTGATTGTGAGATCTGAAGCCATTTTATGGGGGACCTAGAGATGCAAGAGAATGCGCATCACAAAACTGAGGAGAATCTAACGTAATTTTAGACAAAACAGACCGATGTTCTCTGCACTGCTGTGCTTCCGTGTTTGACTATTACAATAATGTTATGCAAAAACACTTGTAATTAAACACTGATTGTGAAATGCCATTACAATTGCTTGATGCTACAATGTGTTAAGTAACAAAAGCAAAATGCAGAATTGTATGTGCACAGTGAAAGAAGATGTCAATATATCAAAGAATAACAGTAGCTATGTAGGATGACAGGCTTATAAGCGATTTTTTTTGTTTCCTTTTCTTCTTCTTCCAAACGTGTCTATTGGTTATATAACACAGTTAACATTTCTTTTAAAAAGAGGTAATATAAACTATACCTTTTTTTTTTTATTAAAAAACTTCCACTGTTTACAGTTCTGGGAATTTTCTAAAGCTGCTGTTCTTACCCTGAGTTCATTGATGTCCTTTAGTTGTGGGTGGGTGGCTTATGGGTAGAAAGGATTGTTCAGATTTTATCAGATCTCAAGGGGACTCATGCTTTCCAGTGTGTATTTCCAGTCATGATGTCTGCCTGTGATGAGCTAATGTGACTCCCTGTCCCCACCTCCAGGGAGCTCCTCCCTTGCGGAACCACAAGTACAAATGGGTGACCTGTCTCCCATCCCAAAGTGGTTCTATGAATGTGACTAGGTGGTGATGTATATTTTACTTTCAAAAACCTTTATGTTTGCAAGCACACTTGCAATGTGAAAAGGAGACCCAGCATTCCACCTGCATAAGCTCATTTAGCTCTTTCATAAGGGCTCATTGTTGGGAGGACATTCCAGCGACATGGTCATGAACTTGTAGCTCTACTTGCCTTCCTCTGCCTCCATTCAGAAACCCTCGCAGAGACTCTTTTCTTACCCAACTGTGAGCAATGTGGAGGAGGCCTACAGAGAATGTGGGTTTGGACCCCGGATGGCTCCTTACATGCAGTTCAGTCACAGGTTCAGGCTTCTCACGGATAATGTGGAGAAGCCACTCCCTGATTTATGGGCTGGTTATGGGGATTAAATGAGAAGGCAGATGCCCACATGCACATGGATGCTCCATCCATCTTAGTTTCCTTCTCCTGTACAGGATTCTCTTGCATTATCACACCATGCACCAATTTGTAGATTTGAGGACCTGCTATTGTATGAAACACTGTAGTTGGTATCAAGGCTATAAAGGGGTAAAAAATTGTCTTTGCCATATCATAGGCTATTTGAGACATCACATTTATTTATTTAAAAAGAATTTTAATGTTTATTTATTTTTGAGGGGGAAGGAGCAGCAGAGAGAGAGACACACATACACAGAATCTGAAGCAGGCTGTAAGCTCTGAGCTGGCAATACAGAGCCCGATGTGGGGTTCAAACTCACAAACTGTGAGATCGTGACCTGAACTCAAGTCAGATGCTCAACCAACTGAGCCCCCCAGGTGCCCCATGAGACATCACATTTAAAAGTAGACTGTGTTGAAGAGGTTGGAAGATGGTGGTGAAGTAGGAGGACCCTAGGCTCACCTCCTTCCGTGAGATCTCCTTCCAAGTAGATAACTAGAAAATCATTCTAAATACCCGAGAAATTAACCTGAAGATGGGCAGAACAAAATGTACAACCAGAGATAGAGAAGAGGCTACATTAAGGAGGTAGGATTGTTAGAAACATAGTTTGGGAGAGAAAAGGATTGTGGCTGTGTGGTGGGGAGGTAGCCACAATTGTGGAGAAGGGCAAGAGACAGACTAGCACACAGGGAGAATAAATCCCCATAGCAACTGGCTTGGAAAGCAAGAGGGGCTGAATTCTGTGACTTCTAGCAATGAGCAGGGCATAAAACCTGGAATTCTGAAGGTCAGCGGGGCTTGCCTACAATTGAGCCTGGAGGGCGCTGGGGCTGCTGTCAGAGAGAAGGCAGGCAAACCACCTGTGGGCATACAGTGCGGAAACAAGTGATCTGAAAAGCGCCTGGGGCACAGAGTGGAGAGGTTATTTGCTCATCTTACAGCGCATCCCAGAGAGGCAGTATTCACTAAGAGACCCCTCTGGGAACAAAGAAACCGGCACCATTTCCCTTCCTCACCCCTCAGTATAAATACAGCCACCAGGGGGAACCAGATCAGCGAGAATACTTTCTACCTAAGTTGCTTAGACCTACCGGGCACCACCGCCTTGGCTCTGCAGTGGAACTGCCCTTCCTAGTGCTTGCCTCAGTTCCACAGGGCAGCTGGCCTGCTCACACCACGTCTCCTTACGTGGGAGTTTTGCAGAGCCTCAGTTCCCATGGTGGTGGCAACAGGTCAGAGCACACCTCATTAAAACTCACCACACTCAGGCCAGGGATCAAACATTGCCCACAACAGGCAAAGACAGCCTCTGCAGATGACTGGCCTGAAGGAGAAAGTGGCCAGGACAAAATATCAGAGCATATGCAGCACACACTGCAGACATTCCCAGCCGTGCTGGGCCCTATGGAAAAGGGGACACCACATGGCAGGGCACTAGAGGACCTCTTCTTCATTTTGTTCTTGTTCATTTACCTCTCGAACAGGAGACACCGGTTACTCTTCTTACATGTAAAAACAGGCACAGAGACTTAGAGAAAATGAGAAGACAAAGGAATTTCTCCCAAATGTAAGAAAAGGACAAAGCCAGAGCCAGATCTAAGCAGAACAGATATAAATAGCATGCCTGAGAGAGAGTTTAAAGTAATGATCATAAGGATACTCACTGGACTTGACAAAAGAGTGGAAGACATCAGTGAGACTATTAACACAAAGATAAGGAACAACATGGCAGAGATAAAGAGCTCAATAAACAAAATGAGAAACATGTTGGATGGAATGAATATCAGGATGGGGGAAGCAGAGGAGTGAATTAATGAACTAGAAGACAGAGTGTCTCAGAAAAACAAAAACTCAAGGATTTCATGACCACAGAACCAGCCTTGCAAGAAATATTAAAGGGGACACTTTGAGTGGAAAGGAGAGAATAAAAGTGACCCTATAAAGGTAGGAAACACAAAATCAGTAACAATAAATATTTCTATAAAAATCAAAGAACTCACACAATAAAGGGATCTAAAATATAGTAACATATACCCAAAGTGTGGGGAGGAGAAAAGATGGGTTTTAACTTAAATGACCATCAGCTTAATTTAGACTGCAATTTGCAGAAGATGTTATGTACAAAGCTAGTGGTAACCATATATCAAAACCTATTAATAAACATGGAAAGAATAAGGAGAAAGAAATTCAAATATATCACTAACGATAATCAGCAAACCATGAAAGAATCAGAGAAAATTCTCAGAAACAACCACAAAAGAAGTAATAAAATGACAATAAATATATATCTATCAATAATTACTTTGAATGGAAATGGACTAAACACTCCAATAAAAAGACACACACACACACACACACATACACACACACACATACATATATAGGCATCTATATGCTGCCTATAAGAGACTCATTTTAGACCTAAAGACACCTGCAAATTGAAAGTGAGGGGAAGTAGAAACATCTATCACACAAAGAGATGTCAAAAGAAAGCTGGGGTAGCAATACTTATATTGGAGAAAATATGCTTTAAAACAAAGACTATAACAAGAGACAAAGACACTATATAATAATAAAGAGGACACTCCAACAAGAAGATATGACAGATGTAACAGTTGTAAATATTTTTGCACCTGACATAGAGGCACCCAAAATACATAAAACAGTTAATAACAAACACAAAGGAACTAGTTGACAATAATACAATAACAGTAGGGAACTTTAATGCCCCCACTTACATCGCTGCACAGATCTAAACAAAAAATCAACTATGAAACAGTGCCTTTGAATGACACACTGGAACAGATGGATTTACCAGATGTATTCAGAACCTTCCATCCTAAGCCAGCAGAATACACATTCTTTTCAAGTGCACATGGAACATTCTCCAGAATAGATCACAATCAGCTCACAAAACAAGCTCCCTTAACAAATTCATGATAGAAGTCATGCCATGCATCTTTTCTGACCATAATGCTATGAAATTAGAAGTCAACCACAAGAAAAAATATGGAAAGATCACAAATACATAGAAATTAAATAACATGCTAATAAACAATTAATGGATCAACCAGGAAATAAAGGAAGAAATAAAAAATTACATGGAAACAAATGAAAATGAAAATACCGTGGTCCAAAATCTTTGGGCTACAGGAATAGCAATCATAAGAGGTAAGTTTATAGCAATACAGGTCTACCTGAAGAAGAAAAATCTGAAACACACAACCTAACCTTATACCTAAAGGAGGTAGAAAACAACAAAAACTAAAATCTACAACCAGCAGAAGGAAGGAAATAATAAAGATTAGAGCATAAATAAATGATTCAGAAACAAACAAAAAGCAAAGTACACCACAATAGATCAATAAAACTAGGAGCTGTTTCTTTTACAAAGCCAATAAAATTGATAAGCCCCTAGCCAGACTTATCAAGAGAAAAAGAGAAAGGACTCAAATAAATAAAGTCACAAATTAGAGAGGAGGAATAACAACCAATACCCTAGAAATACAAACAATTATAAGAGAATATGACAAACTATATACCAACAAACTGGACACCCTAGAAAAAAATGGATAAATTCCTAGAAACATATAAACTATCAAAACTGAAATAGAAACATAAAATTTGAATAGACCAATAACCAGCAAAGAGATTAAGTAATAAAAAAAAAATCTTACAACATACAAAAGTCCAGGGCCAGATGGTTTAACAGGTGAATTCTATCAAACATTTAACTTAATACCCATTTTTCTCAAGCTATTCCAAAAAAGAAAAGGAAGGAAAACTTCCAAATTCATTCCGTGAGGCCAACATTACCCTGATACCAAAACCAGATAAATCTACCACTAAAAAGAGAATTACAGGCCAATATCTCTGATGAACATAGATGCAAAAGTCTTCAACAAAATACTAGCAAACTGAATTCAACAATACATTAAAAAAATCATTCACCATCATCAAGTGGGATTTGTTCCTGGGTTGCAAGGTGGTTCAATATTCGCAAATCAATGTGATACATCACATCAAGAAGAGAAAGGATAAGAATCATATGATCATTCAATAGAGGCTGGAAGAGCATTTGATAAAGTACAACACTCATTCATGACAAAAGCACTCAACAAAGTAGGGATAGAGGGAACATATCTCAACATAATAAAGGCCATATGTGGAAAAAAAACCCATCGCAAACATCATACTCAGTGGGGAAAACTAAAAGCTTTCCCCCTGAGTTCAGAGGAAGGCAAGGATGTCCATTCTGACTGCTTTTATATTCAACATAGTCCTGGAAGTTGAAACCACAGAAATCAGACAACAAAAAGAAATAAGGGGCGTTCAAATCAGTAAGGAAGAAGTAAAACTTCCACTATTTGCTGATGGTATGATACTATATATAAAAATCCACAAGATTCCACCAAAAAACTGCTAGAACTGATAAACAAATTCAGTAAAGTCCCAGGATACAAAATCAATGTATAGAAATCTGCTGTATTTCTTTGCACTAATAATGAAGCATCAGAAAGAGAAATTAAGGAATCAATCCCACTTACAACTGCACCAAAAATAAGATACCCAGGAATAAACTTAACCAAAGGGATAAAAGATCTGTACACTGAAAACTGTAAAAACACAGATGAAAGAAATTGAAGATGACACAAAAACACGGGAAGATATTCCATGCTCACAAACTGGTAGAACAAATATAATTAAAATGTCTATACTACCCAAAGCAATCTATAAATTTAATGCAATCCCTATTAAAATACCAACAGCATTGTTCCACACAACTAGAACAGATAATTCTAAACTTTGTAAGGAACCACAAAAGACCCCGAATAGCCAAAGCAATCTTGAAAAAGCAAAGCAAAGCTGGAGGTATCACAATTCTGGAATTTAAGTTACATTACAAAGCTCTAGCCATCAAAACACTATGGTACTGGCACAGAAATAGACACATAAAACAGGATAGAAAACCCAGAAATGAACCCATAACTAAATGGTCAATTAATCTTTGACAAAGCAGGAGAGACTATCCAATGTGAAAAAGATAATCTCATCAAGAATTGGTGGTGGGAAAACTGTTCAGCAACATATAAAAGAAAGAAACTGGACCGAGTCCTTACACTACACATAAAAATAAATTCAAAAATGAATTACAGCCATAAATTTGAGGCCTGAAGTCATAAAGAGTCTAGAAATAAACAGAGTCAGTAGCCTCTGACATCGGCCACAGCAACATTTTTGTAGATATGTCTCCTAAGGCAAGGAAAAAACCCTATTGGGACTTCATCAAAATAAAGAGCTTCTAAACAGTGAAGGAAACGATGAGCAAAACTGAAAGGCAGCCTATGGAATAATGTGTGATGGAATATTATTCACCCATAAAAAGAATGAAATTTTGCCGTTTGCAATGACATGGATGGATCTAGAAAGTATAATGCTAAATGAAATAAGTCAGAGAGAGAAAGACAAATATCACGATTTTACTCCTATGTGGAATTAAAACTTTTTTTAAATGTTTTATTTATTTCTGAGAGAGAGACAGCGTGAGCAGGGAAGAGTCAGAGAGAGAAAGATACAGAATCTGAAACAGGCTTCAGACTCTGAGCCGGCTATCAGCACAGATAGCAAGGCTCAAACCCACAAACCGTGAGATCATGACCTGAGCCGAAGTCGGATGCTTAAACGACTGAGCCACCCAGGTGCCCCTGGAATTTAAGAAACAAATGAGTAGAGTGTAAAGAGAGAGAAAAAGAGAAAAATCAAGAAATAGACCCTTAACTATAGAGAACAAACTGATGGTTACCAGAAGGGAGGGGGGGCGTAGGTGAAGGAAGTAGGTGATGGGGCCTAAGGAGCACACTTGCCATGAGGGACAGCAGGTGACGTATGGAGGTGTCGAATCACCATATTGGACACCTGAAACTAATAGAACACTGCGGATTAACTGGAATGAAAATAAAAATTAAAAAGCCAAAAAAAAGAAGAGAATAATAAGGCAAGAGAAGGAAATAAAAGGCATAAAAACCGAAGAAGAAATAAAAGGAACGTGTGTTAAGTGCCAAAGGGATTGCCATATCCGATGGAAAAACGTATTCATTCTTTCACATAGCGTCTGCGCGGTCACTATGTGCTATGCCATGGGACACGAATGACTTTGCTAAGAACGAGTGAGACCAGCCCTCCGCTGTCACAGGCTCTCAGTGCAGCATGGGGGAGCCAGCAACAGACCCGGCAATAGTGACACAACCTAGATGCTGTCAGAGGGTGGTAAACGCCAAGGAGGAAACACACATGGGAGGTTTGACAGAGGGCGACCGAGTGGGATTCTAACTTAGGCCCGATTAAGGGCTCAGCTCTGCAGAGATCAGTGGGTTTCGATCTGCTTGCTTCAGGCTAAAGGAGCATGAAGAGAAGAGCCCCTGACACAGGAGTGAGCTTGTCACCACTGAGCTGTAGAAAGATCCCAGTGTGTCCAGAGATACTAAAGGAGGGCAAGACAGCAAGCTGTCACTGTTACGGAGGGGACCGGCATGAAGCAAGTGACCAGCTGTATGGGGAGAGAAAAAGGACGCACTTTGTAGGTTGACTTTTGAATGTCACTACTGTGTAGCTGGGCAAAGACCCGAAGCATTAAGAGCTACAAAGACTGATTGGATCTTAAGTGGTTGCTCCGATCCTGATGTTTCAATACCTTTAAGTTACCATCATCATGGATGTGCATGACTGAATTGGGCAGTTCTGGGTGAGTTCTCAATATGATGAGTGAATTCCACAGGAAAATAGTCAAAATGTTGGCAGTGATTTGCCAATGACTCAGGTGCATGAATGTGATTAAATCGAAGCTTCTTTGTAATACATTTCAAAAAAAAAATTCAATGGAGAATAAAAAAGAATTTGAGTTATATATATATATATATAAATGGAGCATATTTCAAGCCACCCACAAAGGCAGAAAAGAAAAAAGAAAGAATATCCTATGATTGCATTGTATAGCTAGAGCTTAGCAAAGTTCCTACTACAAAATATGGGGGTATCGCCTTCAACCTACTATTTTTTTCCCTCCTTTCTCAAAGGCCATCAGCCAATAACCTTTATCCCGCTAAACACTGAAATTAGAGTCTAGCATTGTCTAGGTCCATACACTGTGGTCAGACGCTCCAAAATGCACCATGACTTTTCACATTTTGGTTTATTTTCTTACAGTTTCAGAAAGTGGAAAGAAACTGCAGTGTAAAAAGGAAAAGGGTCACAGAGCATTTTTTTTCTGAAGTAGAATAAATAAGTAAATATTCCACACATGATGTAGCTTGGATTCTGTTGGTTAATTTGGGTGGCAGTGAACTTTGTCTACTTAGAAACCCATGAAAAACACAGATGCTGAATCCCATTAATGACTTGGCATCTCTGTGTTTCACTTCAGCTGATAAAACCACATGTTCTACATGGGTTGTGCTCATAATCTTATTACCTGTTAACAGGATTTGTGCTTGGAATTCCCAGGGACCCTTTCACCAGCTCACTCACATGCCCAATGTCAAATGTATTTTGATAGCAGTTGGTTCAGACAGAAAATAAGACCCACTAACGTGCTTAAGGCGGCTTTAAATATCTTCCAGAAACATTTCTCAGCTTGTAATTCTGAAATTCTGTGCATAAGCAACCAGGCACAAATCAGGATTTAGAAGGAGCCAGTTAAATAACTCGGACTTAATGAAATTCCAGGAATCAAATCCCTTCTGTCTTGTAGAGAAAGAGCACGACACAGATTGCACCACTCAAGAACCTACTTCTGGGGAAAAGATGAATGACTCATTGGTCATGTTCTATATAATCAAGAAGGGAGCTTAGCCTCACTGTGTGAGAGATGTCATTTTCACAAAGGAAATGGGCTGGGGAGAAGTATGTTGGTAATTGAGTCATTTCGAAGCCCAAGCAATTGGTAGATTATTTGATGGATCATGGTCAATGGTGAAACTCAAGTCAGTGTTTGCTGACATCTGGGTCACATCACCCATGTGCCGCACCTGGGGTGAATTCTGTATGTCCCTTGAGAGGATTCCGCTGGTGGCCTATCCAGTCTTATCATTTCCTGTCTGCACCCCATATCCAATGTCTTTCTGTGGAGGCTTTTTATTGTGTTTTCTAAGTGTTTCTTCTCAAGAAAGTAACTGGCTAGATAATCACCCATTACTGGTTGCCTGCCTTCCCTGTCCTATGTCTTCCCTTTCCTACTGGTATTTTCTGTACCTCTCAAATAAACCAAATTCCACTCAAATCCTTGCTTCCACATTGCCTGTTATCTCCTCTAGGATTTTGATGGTTTCCTGTCTTACTTTTTCGGTCTTGCTTCCATGTTGCATTTGGGGAAACCAAAAAGACACCCCCCTCTGCCCACTCCCCTGGCTTGATTCAACCATGCCCCTGGAAAGTACCAATTGCCCATTTTCTCCAAGTAGAAGCACCTGGATTAAGTAAAGCCCCCTTGTGTTCCGAACTTTGGCTTAGCATCTGGGTTGTTTCTCCTTAGCCCCTTTCCACGCTTCCTGCTGCACGGCACCTCTTTCTACTGGTTAGAGATACAAACTTATAGCTACCCAAGGCAGCATCAACCATCACGGTCCACTGCTAGGCTTGCTTGTTTTAACTAAACATTGTCTTTAGAAAGTCCTTTCCCAAATGACAACGGCTA
>NW_027528369.1:6826278-6863258 GCF_008692635.1 Crocuta crocuta | reverse complement strand
AGAGAGAGAGAGAGAGAGAGAGAGAGAGAGAGAGAGAGAGAGAGAAGAGAAGAGAATTCACAGCTCAGGTGATGGAAAATACAGAATTCTTTGTTGTTTAGATGGCTTGCTCTAACAATGATCGCGGTGATACGTTACAGTCCAACGACTCATAAAAAAATTGTTCACGTGTCAGAAGAATGTGGCCTGGTGCATATTTAGTTGCAAATAAGGAGTCTGAAAATTGTGCCCACCTCGGCCAAATCTTCTGGTGCCATTACTACAGGGGAGTGGCAGCTCCATTAAGATACCAGCTGCTTGGTGTCCCCGGGGAGAAAACCCAAGGAATCACTTGGAATGTTGTTGGAAGAGGGCTTTAGGAAAACGAAAAAACTTCAAAGAGATCAAAAAGCAAATGGTAACTTTGCCCTTTTAAAATGCCATGCATAGTCAATTATGCATTTGTGAGTCAATTATGCATTTGTAAGTCAATTACAAAAAGGAAAACAGATGAGTTTTAGGACTTCTTATGCGCAATGCTGGAAAGGGCCTCAATTTAAGAGAACAATAATTTTTTAAAAATGGCTTTAGGTCAAATGAGAAGGGAAGGCTTCCAAAATGCCTCTTGGGAATTAAATTAAAAATGAGTAAACTAATTTTATTTGCAGCTTAAATAAAACTCCCCTGAACTGCTTAATGGGCACCTACCTCCTTTAGGTACATTCTAGAGAAAACCCAATTTGCAATTATAGGCTAAGGAGATTAATGAGTCACTACATTTTATTTGTATTAGAACCGGTGATTAGAAGAATTTTTTTTTCTGAATTACTGTCTCAGTCAGCTAGCCAAAAAAAGTGAGCAGAGCTTTTTCATTAACCTAGTTTCATTTCTTTATGCAGTCTATACATTTCCTTAAGTTTAGGGGCCAAAATTAGTTATCTTTATATAAGGAGGGTGCCTAGCACGGTGCCTGGCACATGCTAGTAAACTAATAGACATCTGTAAAATAAATAAACCCCTATTTTAAGTAAACAGGAAGAGGAAGGGTAGAGATGGAAGCAACAAATATATTCTTTTTGCCCTGGGACCTCCAAGGGCACAAATACCATTTGCTAAACAATTCCATGTGTGCCCGGGCTCCAGGAAGATATGATTTTTGTCTACTTTGTTCACTGTGATATTTCTGCTCCTAGAGGGCAGCCCGGCACACAGGAGGTGCTCACAATTATCTGCTGAATAAAGAGGGTAGAAGGAATAAGAAATCTTTCGAAGGTCAAGACCAGTTTTAGAAAATTCAGCTTCTACCAGGAGTTTGATGCACGCGTTTTATCACGTTGCTTTTTATAAGGCAATTACCATTACCTAAGAGTCACCAAATGGTTTTAACAGTAGCAGCTCATTAATAATGTGCTTGATGCTTCACATACATTATCCCTTTTCAACTTTATAACAATCTATTGAGGCAGACTCTGTTATCTTCGTTTTACAGATAAGAAAGTTAAGGTCTAGGAGAATGAGGTGGTAAAGCATCCTCAGCTAGAAAAGAGGCAAAGCTTGGGTTCTGAATTAAATTGGGCTCCCCCAGAGCTGAGTCTGAGACAAGNGGGAGTGCTGACTCAGGAAGTGTGAGTGAGGGAGCAGAAGGAGAAAAGTCTATATAGTTGTATTACTGATCTGGTTACCACCGTGGGAAATGGACTCAGTCCCACGGGGCACTTCTGAGGAAGCAGGCAGAGTGCATCTCAGAATTGCCCTTCCACACACAGGTGCTGGACACTGACCCACTGACCCCTGTCCCTGCAGGCTAGAGGCTACCCCTGGGGACAGTAACTTCCCCAATTCTGGGCTGCCCCATGTTAGTACACAACTCCCTTGGCTTTGGAAAAGCACATGAGTGGGAAGATGCTGGTGTGGAGGGAGGGGTGGCCACCATGGATGCAGCTGAGATCCAGGTGGGCTCAGGGCTCCCAGAATGGGGACCCCAAAAGTATCTGCTGCCTGCTCTGACCTCATCTGTGTCCTTCTGTAGCTTTAACTAAGCAGCAACGTTTATGCCTACTGAGACGGGAGCCCAGAGGATGGGATTCCAAGCATAGCTTCTGCCTTCAAGGTGCTTGTAAGCCTGATTTGGGGAAAGGCATGTGCCTGTGAAAAATTAAGTAACAAGGTACTATTAGTAAAGAACAAGCGAGTTTGTATACACAGTATGGTCCCAATGTAAATAAAAATGAAGATTTCCTGGAGTACGAGTTTCCTGTGGCTGCTGCAACAAATGGCCACGAACTGATGGCTTCAAACCACACGCATTAATTCTCTTGTAAAAGAGTTCTGGAGGTCAGAAGTCTCATGGCTGCATTCTCTTCTGGGGGAGGCTTCTTGCCCTTCCCAGCTTCTGGAGGCCACCTGCTTCCCTGTCACTTGGCCCCTCCTCCGTCTTCGAAACCATTAGCACATCCCTCCTCTCATAACCGCCTGCATCCCTCTTATAAGGAGGGGTCCTTGTGATTACAGTGGGGCTGCCAGGATGATCTCTCGGAAACAGAATCCTGAACTTAATCACTTCTCCAAAGTCCCTTCTGTCATCGAAGATGACATAACCACAGGTGTCGGATAGGGATGTGTACATCTGTGTGGGGTCAAGGATGGACATTATTCAGCCTGCACACCTAGCACATCCACATCTTTTTCCTGAATGAATACATATGGAATGGTTGATAGGGTTGTTTTAGGAGAGAGAGGTGGGAACATCAGTAAAGGGAGAGTTTGACCTTTCATACGGTGATGTCACTCTCTGTCCCTCTGCTTTTTAATTGTACCGTCTGCGTCTATTACTTTTCTCTTGGTAAAAGAAAAATGTTAACTTGCTTTTCTGGATCCTGATGTTATGGGCTACTTTGTTCTCTGCCTTAGACATTTTTTGTATTATAAAAACAACAGTCTAACCAATGTTTTAAAAAATGATGGTTCATCCATAAAATGAATGACCACATAGCCATTAAAAAGCATGAGGAAGACCCATGAACAGTGCCCATAGGAAATGTTGGTGAAAAAGCAGGATGTAGAACCAAATATAGCAAGGCTTCCGTCACTGGAAAAACATCTGCAAAAACACTGCAGGAAGGATTTACGTGTTTGCTTCTAAACAGATTTTTGGGAAGACACACATTACACCAAGTGGGGAGGGTACTGGAGTATTTGGGCACAGAAATGTTCACTATATCCTCCTAGGAAATATTTGAGTGTATGTGTATAGGATACTATATATATGTGTATAGTAAAGTCCAGTGACTCTCACTGGTAAGAAAACGGAGACAAGGCTATAATGACATTGTTATGAGACCGATCAAGGAATAAATGAATGGACGAATGGATTAAGGTTTTGGAGGAAGTGAGACCTAAGGTTGGGCAGGTAGGACAGGCCAGTAGTGACAACCACAATGGGAAGTTTGGAAATCTGCAGGAGGAAAGGTGGAAGGGGGAGTGGCCACCATCCGTGGACATCCGTTGGCTTTCAGTAGCAGACCTAAGGATGCAAACATTTTGGAAAGCTGAAAGACAGCCCTTCAACAAAACTATCTCGCTTTGTACCTGACTCCCAGGGCCCCATCTAGCATTCACGTAAGTGGAAAACTTCTTTATGATTCCCTGAGTGAAGAACCTAACTCTCTGTATAAGCAAGATATTTTGGGTGTGTGATTTTAATCAGCTCTGAACTGATTAGTTCTGTTATTATGTGTGTCTGCACCTTTGGGTTTCCCTCCCCCAGAGGGTGTCCAGCAGAATGGTTTCTGAGTCATCTTACTTCCCCTAAATTCAAGCTGATTCATTGCAAACAGGTGCAAACATTTGACTACAAAATCTTTCCATGTGGTCATATCTCAACATTTACATTAAAAAATATTCTACTGCAAATGACTTATTTCTCTTTTATATTAAAGCCACAGCATACTATTGAGAATTGTTTTCAAATTGTGTATGTAGGTAGTAATGTTCTCTATGGATTTCATTTTGAAAGAAGAAAGAAGAGACATCACGATGCTCTTCACGGAGGGATTCGACGACAGTTCCCTTTGGGGACCAGGCAGGTCTACGTGAGGTGGGCTGTGAACTATACTGCTCGCGGTAGATGACCTCCCCATCCAAATAAATCCACATTTACATCTGCTGAAAGACTGCCAGGCACACTTCTCCTAGCCTAAGGACTCACAGGGTAGGGCTTCTGTTCCAGAAAACGGTGAGTCACCGAGAACCAGGGGGTGACCAGCAAAATTCCTGCTTTGTTAATCCGTCTGAAAGCAGCCGTTTTTCTCCAAAGCACTGACCTCATATAGCACACCTCGGCTTTTCATTCTCATAAGACGTATTATTTCATTATAACAAAATGGGGCTAAACTGTACTGTTAGCAATTGCATTTACGTGGTTGCTAGGTAACCAATTTGCCCCTTGGGTTTTAGAAGCAGCTGAGGGTGCGAAATATCACATTATAAATCAGGGTAGCAAAGGGGGCTTAGACATGCTTTAAGAAGCAGTGTCCTCCAGAAGGGCAGATTCTAACCAGTTATGGAGGAGATTAGCAAATTAGGATCTAAATGAAACTTAAAAATTTGGGTACATACACAAGAAGGGTTTTAACTTATATAGAAGTTTAAAGGGAATGAAGTAGGGATGTCTGGGTGGCTCCGTCAGCTAAGCATCCGACCTCGGCTCAGGTCATGATTTCATGGTTCGTGAGTTCAAGCCGTGTGTCGGGCTCTGTGCTGACAGCTCAGAGCCTGGAGCCTGCTTCGGATTCTGTGTCTCCCTCTCTCTCTGCCCCTCCCCAGCTTCTACTCTGTTTCTCTCTCTCTCACTCTCTCTCTCAAAAATAAACAAACATTAAAAGACTTTTAAGAGAATGAGGTAGACAACAGAAGAGTGTCTCACCACTTACATTTAATTTAAAGGAGAGGAAAACCCAAATTGCTTACTAATGGTGATCTTGACAGATGTAACTTTGACTTCCTGTTGGCTTCCTATGTGTCAGGCACAGTGCTACTGCTTGACCTGCACCCTATCATGTAAATGGCGCTGATCAGTAAGGTACCTACTATTGCTATCCTGTACCTGAGAAAAATGAGGTGCAAGAGCCAACCTGAGTTCACTACATACAAATCACACCCAACTGGCCATCCTTTCTGGAAAGAGTTACTGGCTTAAGTGCATTTTAATGTCAGCAAAGGAACCGGTCTGCACAATTTCTGCATATTTATACAAGCAATTGGGCTAATAAGAGCTGGTGGCTTTAAGGCAGCCTGGGTCATCACGTCACCATGGTA
Source organism: Crocuta crocuta (assembly GCF_008692635.1). Lineage (NCBI taxonomy): Eukaryota > Metazoa > Chordata > Mammalia > Carnivora > Hyaenidae > Crocuta > Crocuta crocuta. The sequence goes on along the minus strand of NW_027528369.1, from coordinate 6,857,963 downwards.
CAATGACACCACACCAGGGGAACACTCTTGAGAGTGGACCGCAGTTCTCTGCCCTGTTCTAGAACCCGAGTCTAGAACTCAAGTCTTAGTAACTGGAACAAAGTTGAGAGAGAAAGTGGAGCATCTGGTCAATAGGGGCTGCTCTGGGATCCAGACCCTTCAGTTAGGTGAAGATCAAGACCTCAAGCTCTAGAATCAGACTGGATTCAGTTTCTAGCTCTGCTATTTACTGGTCATTTAACTGGTAAAATTTCTAAGCCTTTGTGTACTTCTTTTGTTTTCTTTTTAAATCCTAAAACGAGAACATTACCGGTATACACACTTCATGGGGTTGTTGTGAGGATTAAGCGGGGCTGTTTGTGTAAAGAATGTGGTGTAGCACATGGGGTAAAGGGTGCACTCAGGAAACACTAGTGATTGCTGTCATGAGGCATAGTGATGAGGGAGCATGAGGCAGGCTGAGGGCAAAGAACATGCCAGCACGTGTCCCCTTCCCTCCCCAGGGGGGATGTGTGTGAGATTCCTCAGGCACTCCTGGCTGCCCAAGGACAAAAGAATGGAAAGAAAACAAATGGTTAACTGATAGAGATCACAGTCATACAGGACATGGGTCTCCATCGGTTTACAAATATCTTGGTAAATTACCAGAGAAAGGTGCTCTTATCAACAGCCTGATCTCCAGTAACCTGTAGGCTCTAGTTTCTTCGAGCCCCACATCACCCCTCAGCCATGATATGGGAAAAAAGGCAAGAAAGAAATGGCAGATAAAATTAAATTCCCTTATAACCTGTAGCCCACTGACAAATACTTGAGGCAAATACAGAATATAACATTTCTCCAGGAACTCCCTACTGTCTTAATGTTAACGCCTTACTAGCAGGAAAACAATCTGAGCTTGACAATAGCTAGGCCTTCAGTAATCTGTGAGTCTTTAGTATATGGAAAATCCCTTTAAGAACCTTCCTCATGATTTTACCTCCCTGAGCCTCATAGTGTATAAGGAGTCACTCTTCACAACCTCCGTGCAGCTCTTTCTGCCCATGGGCCCTGTACCTGTTTTAATAAAATCACCTTTTTTGCACCAAAGACATCTTCAAGAATTCTTTCTTGGCTGTCAGCTCCGAACCCCACCATGACCCCAAAACTTCATCAGTAGGAACAATACTAACAGACTGGTTTACGAGACCGAAGTTTAACATAATCTCTGTAGCCTTGAGGGACTTTCAAGAAAAGGCCACAAGTTATTCAAGCAACATGGGCGATTTGTGGGCCAAATGGCAAGATGAGAGATTTATAGGACTTAATTGGCACTTGATTCAATTTGCCCATCTCATGTTTGCCTGTATTTAAACCTATGATTTCTGGGACCTATTGGAACAAACCTCGGTGTGGTCAGTGATTAAAGGATGGGAAACGCTGGGGTTTGGGGTGCTTTGTATATTTGAAAAGCAATGGGGAAGACCCAGGTTGCCAAGCTCCAGTAGTTTAGGAGGCTTCATTCTTCTGTAAACTCTCTTCAGGGCACCATTCACAGAATTTACATCATAACTGGTGCCCCGGAGGTGGGTCATCGGGTAGCCCTCCCAGCCCACATGCTCAAGAGACGAGAAGGCAGACAAATTTCCTGCATCTGAAGGCCAGAAAACAAACACTTGATCTCCAGCATCTGTGTTCTTTGTGAGAAAATTTACTAACAAGGAAAAAGGACAGCCATGCAGACATTTCTGGATCAGTTTCTTTAAAAGTCATTCCACTCCTGAAGCCAAGACTACATTGTATGTTAACTAACTTGAATCTGAATAAAAGGAAAAAGAAGTCACTCCTTTCCTTGCCATCAGGAGTCCAGGACACTCTCTGAGGTTTTTCAGAGATCTATTAAATCCTTTCCAAAGAAACCCTTCTGAATTCTCCCGTTCTGAGGTTGATCCTTTCTGATTTCGTACAGGATCGTGAGGCTGGCTTTAGAAAGGACCAACTGAGAAACAGATGCACCAATTAGGCACCATACAATTCTAGGAAAATAATAAAGTATGGTGTTGCATCATACACTTTTTTTTTTTTTTTTTTGCCTTTGTTCATATGGTGTCCTGTTTAGGTCTGCTAGGTGCCTGGGTGCCGGGGATGTAAAGGTGAGGCCAAACTGACAGTCACAGCCGTCCTGGAGCCCAGAGTCTAGTGGGAGAGACGTGACATCAGTGAATCTCATCCCAGTAAAGGCTTTAATACAAACTGCAAGTAAAACTGGGAAGTGAAGGGTTGTGTTCACATGGGCACATAACAGGGGACTCATCTTGATGAGGGAACACAAAGCAAGCTGAGGGCAAAGGGCAGGCTAACCGCACTTCCTTCCAGGTGGGACATGTACGATGCTCCTTGGACACTCCCGGCTACCCAAAAACAGGAAAGGGAAAAAAATAAAACAAATAAAGGAGTCTCCACCAGTTTATAAGAAAAGGCGATCCCATCAATGGCCTAAAGTCCAGGAACTCCCTACTGTCTTAAAATTAATGCTTTGCTAGAGTGGAAAACCACCTTAGTTTGACAATAGCTAGGCCTCCAGTAAGTCTTCAGCATGTGAACGTCTCTTTGGAAACTCCCTCTAGACTTTATCTCCCCGACTCTATAAAACTGTCATGCCCCACACTTGTAGGACAGCTCTTCCTGCCCACAGGTCCTGTCGCTGTGCTTTAATAAAATCATCTTTTTGCACCAAAGACGCCTTCAAGAATTTGTTCTTGGCCATCTGCTCTGAACCCTGTGAACTCCAACGTCACCCCAAAACTTCATCAGTCATATCCTGGACTATTACTAGAAGGTCTATCAGAAATGAAAAGGGTGAGGAAGTAGCAAAGGGGTTGGGGGTGGGGGTGTGAGGGGCCAGAAGGGACAACATTTGATTAACTCTGGTCTTTTTAACACATAATTGATAATCAGACCTTTGGTTGCAATGGATTATACAGAATGTTCCAGTTATTTATTGTTGCATAGCAAATAGCCCTGCAGCTGAGAGGCTCCGAACTGTTAAGAATTCTGCTACTATCTGCTAGGGCTTTTGTGGGTCAGGAAAGCAGGAGGGACTCGGCTGGGCTGGGTGGTTCTGCGGTTCTGGCTTGGGGTCTCTCTTGATTAGGTCACAGGATGGATATAGTTGGGATGGTGAGGGGGGTTAGGCTGGCTTTGCATCCCTCTCACTCTTTTCATCTAGTCCCAGGGTCCTTCCATGAGGTCTTTGTGTGTGGGTTAATTTGGGCTTCCTCATAGCATGGTGGCTTCAGGATGGTGGGACTGCCAGGGTAAGATTCCCAAGGGTACAAAGTGAAAGTTCATGGCCATTTATGACCTCACCTGAGAACTCACTTCCATGGCTTTTTACTGGTTACAAGTGAGTTCCTTGTCCAAGGAGATGGGATAAATTCCCCTAATGGCAATGAAGACCATGTGAGGGGGTGGGTATCGTAGTCATCTTTGAAAAAGGCAAACTGATATATGGGAGAAGCCAAATTAACATGATGGACTGGAATTTTTCTTAAGAAAGTGCCTTCGGAATGGGAAAAGACAGTTGCAAATGACATACCATATAAAGGGCTAGTATCCAAAATCTATAAGGAACTCGCCAAACTCCACACCCGAAAAACAAATAATCCAGTGAAGAAATGGGCAGAAGACATGAACAGACACTTCTCCAAAGAGGACATCCAGATGGCCGACAGACACATGGAACGATGCTCAGCGTCCCTCCTCATCAGGGAAATACAAATCAAAACCACACTGAGATACCACCTCATACCGGTCAGAGTGGCTAAAATGAACAAATCAGGAGCCTCTAGATGCTGGCAAGGATGTGGAGACACGGGCACCCTCCTACACTGTTGGTGGGAATGTCAACTGGTGCAGCCCCTCTGGAAAGCAGTGTGGAGGTTCCTCAAAAAATGAACAGTAGAACTCCCCTATGACCCAGCAATAGCACTGCTAGGAATTTACCCGAGGGATATAGGAATGCTGGTGCCTAGGGGCGCATGGATCCCAACGTTCATAGCAGCACTTCAACAATAGCCAAATCAAGGAAAGAGCCTAAGTGTCCATTAGGTGATGAATAGATCGAGAAGATGTGGTTTATCTACACAAAGGAATATGACATGGCAATGAGAAAGAATGCAATCTGGCCATGTGTAGCAACGTGGCTGGAACTTGAGGGTGTTAGGCTGAGCGAAATAAGTCAGGCAGAGAAGGACAGATACTATATGTTGGCACGTATAGGAGGATTAGGAGGAACTTAATGGAGGGCGATGGGGGAGAAGAAGGGGAAAAATAGTGGGGAGAGGGAGGGAGGCAAACCATGAGAGACTCTTAAATGCTGAGAACAAACTGAGGGCTGATGGGGGTGGGGGAGGGTAAGGGGGGGTGATGGGCATGGGGGAGGGCACTTGTGGGGATGAGCACCGGGTGTTATATGGAAAACAACTTGACAATAAACTATTTAAGAAAAAAAAACAAAACTGCCTTTGGTACACAGACTTCCACAAATTCACTTCACTTTCCATTTATTCCCCCATCTCATCATTACAGAGAGAACATATTTCAAAACACTTGACAGTTTACAAAGTGCTCTTAATTGATCATCGTAATAAGCCCGCTAATTATTAGGACAAAATAGTATCACCCACACTGTTTAGACAAGAAAACTAAGACCCAACTACTCATAGCTGAAACGAGAGCACGCTCAGGATCTGAATCAGAATTAAGGGTTCTTTCTACAGAAAGACACCATTCTACTAAAACTTGTCATGACGATGAAAAATCACAGTTTACAGTCTGATGCTCTTTGTACTGTTTTGAGGACACAAAGCATTTGAACAGTCTGTGGCTTTGAATGTTGCTGCATCATTTATATGAGAATATGAAAAGCCATTGTCTTAAATAGCATCCATTATAGATTGAATATAAAGGCTATTTCCATATTGCTTCCAACACTTTTTGTCCTGTGTTCCACAAATAATTAAGGGTTAGCAACTTAAAAATTAATTTTAGTGGTAGAGCTCCGCATCTGGCTTAATGGATACCATAAATCAATCCCCTGAGATAAAATCTATTTTAAGAACGCTTCATAAAAGGTGCTATTTCAAAGAGGCATTGTGTTATTTCTCTCTCTTCAGAGTAGCAGCCCAGCCCTCAGACTCCAACCTCCTGGCAACCTCCAGGATTAACTGTGAATGTGTTAGAAATGTAAAAATGCAAATCCTCAAGACTCATTCCAGTCATGCTGGAATGGGCCATGTCCCCGATGGATATGCCCAGGATCTAGTCCCTGGACTCTGCCAGTGTGGGGCTTCTTTGGAAAAAGACTCTCTGCGGAGGTAATCAAGTTAAGGATCTCAAGTGGACATCATCCTGGATTCTCTAGGTAGGCCCTAAATCCAATGGCAAATGTCTTTACAAGAGAAAAGCAAAGGGAGATTTGAGATGGAGAAATTCATGAGAAGGTGGGGGCAGAGAGAGAGGCAACGGAGCCAAATACCAAGGATCGCTGGGGCCGTGTGAGGCCGGAAGAGGCAGGGAAGATTCCCCCTAGTCTTTGAAGGGAACGTGGCCCTCCCAACACCTTCATTTTGGACTTATGGTCTTCAGAACGGTGAGAAAAGAAACTTATATTGCTTGGGGCGCCTGAGTGGCTTTGTCTGTTAAGAATCCTACTTTGGCCTAAATCATGATCTCATGGTTCGTGGGTTCAAGCCCCGTGTTGGGCTCTGTACAGCTTGGAGCATGGAGCCTGCCTCAGATTCTGTCTTCCCTCTCTCTCTGCCCCTCCCCTGCTCATGCTTGCTCTCACTCTCTCAAAAATAAACAAGCATTAAAAAAAATAAGAAAACAAACTTCTCTGCTTGAAGCCACCAGCTGAGTGGGAGTTGTTACGGCCACCCGACTGAGGAAGAAACTGGGTAGCAGGCTCGGCACGTGGTATTCTAACAAACCCTCCTGGTTCTTGTGATGTGGGCTCGAGGTGGAGAACCTCTGAGTTAGTGCGTTACAGCTGTGTTTAGGTCTGGCTAAAGACACGGACGTTCTCCCTACGGGACAGCAGAGGCCTTCCTCGGACCCACAGAGGGGTCAGGCATGGACCTCGAGCATCCGAAGCAAGGCCTGAATCTCAGCACGTGAGTGAATTGCAGGTCAGTTCCCTAACCTGTTTTCTCCTGAGCAGTTTCCTCACTTACAACTAGTGCTTCTTGTGCTCTGGGGACAGGGCAGCATGTCAGGCGCTGCAGTTATGAGTGGGCAGAAGACTGGGTTCTGACCCTCCTGCCCTCTGCTAACTCACTGGGGGAAGCAGGACAGGTAGATACAAAGATAAACAATTTCATCTCTAGCTTCACGTGGGCATAATGGCTCGGAAACAGCTCTCAAAACTTATCAAATAAGCAACTCTTCAAGCTACGAGTGTATCTCTCACTGAATTCCTCCTAAGCACTGGGGTGGTATTAAATCAACACCGGCAAGCTCTCATTTCTAAAATACAAGATGCCGTTTCCCAATGAATAATGCATCCTGCTCTTCTCCCAGGCTTGTGCTCTTTACAGATTAGTTTGCATATCAAGAACAACTTTCTAAAAGTCACATCAGAGCAGAAGAATGTTCACTTGTGGCTACACCTTCCCGGTGTTTTTTTTCAAATTAGAACGTTGGAGGGTACCTCGAGAGAAAACGAAACCTACCACAGGCTGAGCAGGAGCAGACGGCTGATGAGAAATGCCCCTGCCTTTGACGGAGCTGTTGTTTCTAGGCTGGTTTGAATTCACTACAAGGGAGGCGGGGCTGTCACTCACCAGCTGTATCTCTCTTTCATCAAAGTGACAAATGTACCACTGTGACCTTCAAAGTCCTTTGGGGACACACCACCTACTGGGAGTGGTATGCCAGCCCCGGGAAGAAGGAGGACTTGCCCACGACCGTGCCCAGGGTGGAGATCTGGACACCGTGGACGGAGGTGTAGGTATGAGGTTACAGGCTTCGGGGCCAAGGCTGGATCCAAACCCTGCAACACCACTCAGTAGCTGTGTGGCCTTGGGCAAGGAAGTCACCAATGTCACAGAGCTTCAGCTTCCTACTCTATAAAGTGGGCCCATAATACTACCTTTAAAATAAAGCTACCTTTAAAAGCTCACAATGAGGATTAAAAAGCTCAAACATAGCGCTAATAACCAAGCCTGGAGGAACATGGTTGTCGTTTCCTCCTCCTCCTCCCTCTCCTTATCATCATCATCATCACCGGTGTCATCATTCCTGATGCCACCTCATGCCCTTGCAGTCCCAGGGTTTAAATCTGAGTTTCCGTCTTCAATCGCTGTTGTGACTGTAGAGCAGCCATCAGGCTCAGGAAGCACCTGTACGTGGCTAGCATGCCTCTTCCCCTGCTGGGAGGTAAGGGTTCGAGAGGATTCATGTAAAGCTCCCCAGACAGGGCTTAACCTTCATAGACATTGACTAGAAGGTGAAACTATGATTAAAAATAAGGGGCGCCTGGGTGGCTCAGTCAGTTGAGCGTCCGACTTCCACTCAGGTCACGATTTCTCTGTCCATGAGTTCGAGCCCCATGATGGGCTCTGTGCTGACAGCTCAGAGCCTGGAGGCTGCTTCGATTCTATGTCTCCCTCTCTCTCTCTGCTGATTCTCATTCTCTCTCTCTCTCTCTCTCAGTAATAAAAACATTAAAAAAATAAACTCATTAGCACGTAAAACAGAAGAGAAGAATTTTAAAGGTTGGGGGGAAGGTCAGCAAACGATATTCTTCCATGTCTCTTAGAAATGACAAGAGAGAATTAGCTGATATCTGGCAAAGGAAGACATGACTTCCCTTATTCACCTGACTATTGATCATTGAACTTCACACTGCGGGCACTGTGCTAAGTGTTTTAGCCTTCTGTCAGTAATCCTATGAGGTAGGGAATGATTACTCCCCTTTTACAGATCAGAAAAACGTTTAAAATGGTGAAAAAAAATCCACCATTATAAACGATCAGTGTTACTTATAATTAATGCTTTATCAATTATTAGTTTCCCACATGGAGACCACTTAGAGTTCAGGTTCTGGCTGTCAGCTTTTAACCACTCTGCGGTACCTACCCTACAGCCACCCACACTTGCAGCCAGCTATCACGACTGATCTATGGTTCGTCTCTGCCATCTTTGGATTACTGGGCTGGAGGAAAACACTAGGACCTTGCCCCCCCTCCCCTTCAGCATGGGAGAGCTGGGCAGAGGGTCTTCTAGAAGGATAGACAGTCACATGTCACACCCAAGCCTCCAGCGGATCAAGCCTCGAATAGATTTTGCTGCCAGAGGAGAAGTTGCTTTGGAAGGAGGTGGCGTCTGGACATCTAACTTTCCCACTATCTCTGAAGGAGGGGGTGGTGACCAGGGGCAACTGTACCTCCTTGGAGAACCCGGGTCTCTAAGCTGATTGCTGGATGCCACAAACACGAGCCCTCCCCTGACTCTTTTCTTTCTCTCACACGGCACATGCAATTCATCAGCAAATCTGTCAGCTCTCCCTTCTGAATAAATGCAGAATCTGACCACTACCCATAGCCTCCATGCGTGGCTCATGTCAGCTGTATATCGAAAGACAACTCTTAACTTGTTATGTTCTTCTGGACTTTAGTATCTCTTCCAGACACCAGCCAGGGAGGTCCCATAAAATGAAAGTCTGATCGAGTCACTCTTTTTTTAAAATTTTTTAATGTTTATTTAGTTTTGAGAGAGAGACAGAGCATGAGCGGGGGAGGGGCAGAGAAGGAGGCAGAGAATTTGAAGCAGGCTCCAGGCTCTGAGCTGTCAGCACAGAGCCCGACAGGGGGCTCAAACCCATGAGCTGTGAGATCATGACCTGAGCTGAAGTCGGATGCTCAACCGAGCCACCCAGGCACCCCTGATTGAGTCACTCTTCTGCTCAGGATTCTCAATGGCTCACCTCTCCATGTGAGTAAAAGTTGGGCTCCACACTGTGCCTACCAGGATGCAGGTGATCTGCTCCCTCTGCTTTTTCCAAACTCACCTCCTGATTCTCTCCCCTCTCGCTTAACTCCATCCACATTGCCTTACAGACCCTGCAGCATGCCTGTGTCCCTGCCCCAGGACCTTTGCATATGCTGTTTCCGGTCTGGAATGCTCTTCTTCCAGTTAATTTCTCAGACAAGCCTTCCTCTCCTGCTCTGTTGAAAACTGCACCACTTCCACCCTGACCCCAGTACTGCCCACCCCTTTCCATGGCCTAAAAATACACAATTTTAACTCACTTTGTTTACTGTTTGTGTCCCTCCACTAGAGGGAGACATATGTCCCATGAGGTCAGAAGCCTGACATCCGATGTTTGTGGAATGAAGGCAGGCATGAGCTTAGCCTGGTTCCCTGACTTCAGCAGAGCTGCCACACACGCGCGCGTGCTTGCATCCCACCACACAGAACTCTGGGTTACGGAGTAGCGGCTCTGCAGTCGCCCTGGCGCCCAGCAGCTCCCGCGCTCCAGTAAACATGAACTTGACTTCTGAGTCACTGGGCTCTGGCCGCGGACTGCAGCAGAAATCCTGGGCTCGTCTCTCATGCCTTCACCAGAAATGGAATCGCTTTGGCTCAACTCCTGACCCGTCATCCATCATCGTAAACAAGCGTGCGTACTCGCAAAAGTTCCCACAGCCCCTCCCGAAGGCAAGGATAATTTTCCCCAGGGAACACTTCCTTTCTCAGCTCTCCACGGCCGGGGCAGAGCCAAACGCCCCCACTCACCCCCAAGTGCGTGGTGATCCCATGGGCACCTGTTAGCATCAGGGCCAGTTCTCCAGCTTGTGACATGGTCTCAGGAAATGTCACTGGATGTATCCCTGGGGACAGGCTCTCGGGACATCTGTGACACTTTCATTTTGGTTGAAATGGTGTCGTTTTTCCCAGTAGGGAACGTTCTTTGACTCTTGAGAGGCGAGTCCGGGTTCCCAGGCCTGGGCACCAACCCCATGGCCCTCCATCCTGGCCACCCAGGCCTCCTCTCCTGCCCCAGAGTCCCTCCACCCTCGGGGGCCGGCTCAGACCTCCCTCCTCCTCAGCGCTTTCTCCCGCCTACACTGAGCTCTTCCTCTCTCCATTTCCTGCACAATTTAAGGACGGCACCGAATAAAGCAGCGTGTGATTGCTGAGGCTCTCATGCTCTTGCTCTTCGGCGTGTGATGCTTCTGTCGCCTTTGACACAGACTTCAGTCTTGGGGTCTCTTTTTGGTTTAGTACCTTAATGTAGGGACCGGTCTTGGGTCACTGTGGCCTCAGAAGGGGGCCTGAAGCCGCTCAGTGTAAACCGTCAAGCGATTCCAGAACGCACCTCTAAGGAAGGGGGACGATTCCTGTGTTCTTGCTGTGAGTGCTCAACCTGGAACAGTTTCCGAACTCCACCGGGGGAAGCATTACCACGATAATGGAGGCTCTAGAATCTAACGCAGCCCTCTAAAATCCGTGAAATAGCATTCTGATTGTCCGCTCATTGCTTTTAGGCTCTTATTCACTCCCGGTAATTTTATGGACAATCATAAATAATATATAATGTAATTATAAGTAACAACTACCATTCATTGCCTATGTATTACTCATTAGGCACTGTGCTCAGTATCCTCTGAGATTAGAGCTGCTGTTTCATTTCATCCATGCACCCATCTCATAGATGGGGCAACTGAGGCCTGCGCAGGGCCAAGGAGCTAGCAGGCATTGGGGTCTGGGTGCGAATTCAGGCCGCTGAATTTCATTCAAGGAAGACAGCAGGAGCGGTATGCTTGGGGCCCTGTTCTGGAAATGCATGGGAGGTACTTCTTGGTTCTTAACAGTCCTTAGGAGTGTCACTGGCATTTAGGTGGCAATGGGAGTCACACATCTTGTGGTGCAGGGGGCTCCTGCATCACACAGTCGTCCCACTTGAATTTCTCATGCCCTGATGGACGTTCTTTTGGTCAGAAGAAGACAGCGCTCATCTATTTGTAAGTATCTGAATCTAGAACCTAATTTTACATTTAAACCCCAGTACTTCTGGACAACTGAATATATTTTGCATTTCATCAGAACGCAGCCTCTGGGGGGCGCCTGAGGGGTGCTCAGTCGGATAAGCATCTGGCTTCGGCTCAGATCATGATCACATAGTTTGTGAGTTCGAGCCCTGCATCCGGTTCTCTGCTCTCAGTGCAGAGCCCGCTTCTGATCCTCTGTGCCCCTCTTTCTCTGCCCCTCCCCCGCTTGTACTCTCAAAAAACCACACGTTTAAAAAATTATTAAAAGACAATGCAGCCACTGGGTCAACAGAAGGTAGCTTGTTATTTGTTTGGTCCTGAACCTGCCAGTCCTGGAAAGATCACTTAGCTGCTGTTACCGCTGAAGGTGATTGCTGAGTGAGTGACCACTGTGAACCACACCTGTGTGGAGCTGCGCGTGCCCCTGATACGTCTCTGCGGCAATCCTCTGTGAGGATCCTCACCTTGAGCCACTTTGCTATGTGGTGCAGGGCAGTCGCACCTGAGCATTTACGTATTAATAACCTAACCTTCTATCATAAATTATTTTTTCCTTTATGTTAAAATAGTTGGGGCTTATTACCATTATTTTTTCATGCGTGTAGGTAGGTTAAACTTTTATGGACGTCACAGGAGGGTGCGAAAGAGGGTCTCAGAGGTGTTTGTAGCCTCTCAGGGTCCCCGGGCAGCAGGTGGGGAGGCGGGTTGGAGGCAGCAGAGGCCACCGTGGCCTGGGGGGTTTGCACCCGTACACGCAGCCCCGCCGGCAGATGCTGTCGTGTGGTTTGCATCAGGAATGAGGTCTTCTGGGAGCTGGGGAGGGCGGGCCCAAGGGCAAGCATCAGCCTGCTAAGATCGAGGCCACTGCCCTGTCCGGGCTCAGCTCTCGGGGCTCAGCTCTCGGGGCTCAGCTCCAGGGGCTCAGCTCCAGGGGCTCAGCTCCAGGGGCTCAGCTCTAGGGGCTCAGCTCCAGGTGCCTAGCACCTGCTCGGCAGCGGGTAGGGAGAGCCGACCTCTCTCCTGCGGCTGTTCCCCCTGCTGGGAGCCGTCTCCATCAGAGGCTGGCTCAGACCGTGGGGAACCGAAGCCCAGCAGGCGGCGTGCTGAGCCCCGAGCCACAGTGACCGGCAGGGAGGGTGTGCGTGAGCCAGCCTGTCACCACCACTATGTCGAGGGCGTGCTTGTCCCCTGGCTTCATTGCTTTAAGGGAAGGAGACTGGATATCGGGCCAGCCTGGCCCGCACGCCCCCTGGAGACAGGACTAGCCGCAGAGGGGCCCTCGGGGTTCAGTGGGCTGAAGGCCTGCACCGAAGAGAGCAGGGGCCGTGACCTCACTCCTGACTCTGTAATCTTTAAAATTTTTTAATGTTTTATTTATCTATGAGAGAGAGAGAGAAAGAGAGAGAGAAAGAGAGAGAGAGAAAGAGAGAGAGAGACAGCATGAGCAGAGGGGCAGAGAGAGAAGGAGACACGAATCTGAAGCAGGCTCCAGACTCCGAGCTGTCAGCACAGAGCCCGACGCGGGGCTCGAACCCACAAACCGCGAGATCGTGACCTGAGCTGAAGTCAGATGCTTACCTGACTGAGCCCCCCGGGCGCCCCTTGACTCTGTAATCTTTGCTGACCCCACAAGGGCTGTGAGACTGGCCCTCCCGGGCTGGGGCCCGCCACTGCTTTGCTGGAGTTTGGTGCTGTTATGGACTGAAGGTTTGTGTCCTCAAAGTTCAGAGGTTGAAGGCCTAGCCCCCACTGTGATGGCATTGGGGGGGGGGCGCTTGGGAGGTGAGTCGGTTGAGATGAAGACAGCAGGGTGAGGCTCATGGTGGGATCAGCGTCCTTATGAGTACAGACCCCAGAGCCGCTCGCTCTCCTCTGGCCACAGGAGGACACGGGGAGAAAGTGCCCTTGGACAAGCCAGGAGGAGGGCTCTCCCCAGACCCTGAACATGCCAGCACCGTAATCCTGGTCTTTGAGGCTCCAGAACTGTGGGATCGAACTGTGTCGTCGGAGCCCCCGGCCTAGGGTGTGCCGATACGGCAGTTGGGGGGTTCTGAGCTGAGGAGCAGCTATGCTGGCAGCACACAGGAAAGGCTGACAAAGGGTGCAGATGCCCTCAGGCCGGCGCTGGAGGGAGCCGCACAGCTGGCCGCCACCAAGTGCCCTCTGGGTGCCCCTCCAGGGAACCAAGAGCAAACTCGGCCCATCAGATGATTTAGCCGGACCCTGGAGGGGTGAACCGTGGTGTGAGCTCCTGGAGAGGGAAACCGCACTGAGGGGGATCCAGCCCTCCGTGAAGGAGCACCTGCAAAGAGGCTGATCTCAGGACGGGCACCTACGTAAGGACATGCCCTAAGCGGCTGATGGCGGTCATCTCGGGGCCGCAGGATCGAGGCGGTTCTTAGGTTTGTGTATCTGACTCTCCTAAACTTCTACCCCACCCACGTAATGCTTTTATAATATTTTCCTTTAATTAAAAAAAACAGAGACACCTGTATAGCTCAGTTGGTTAAGACTCCAGCTGTGGCTCAGGTGCTGATCTCGTAGTCCGTGAGTTCGAGCCCTGCGTCTGGCTCTGCGCTGACAGCTCAGAGCCTGGAGCTTGCTTCAGCTTCTGTGTCTCCCTCTCTCTCTGCCTCTCCCCTGCTCATGCTCTTTCTCTCTCTCAAAAATAAATAAACATAAAAAAATAAATACAAAGCCATCTGATGCATGCCCAAGTGTGAGAACCGGCTCCCTGAGTGGTTTTCTTAACATCCCAGAGCAGGAGACCTAATGGGGACCATGTGACTGCTTTAATCACAGCTCAAAATGACACTTTAACTTTTTGGGCAAATTATTTTTCGGATGTTCTCGTGGAAAAACGCACCACATTCATCATGGAAGTGAGACACAAGATCAGAAGCACCTTGGCCTGACCACACACAGTACCAGCCCTCTGGGACCTGAGGGGTTTCGGGCCACCCCAGTCTGCACCGGACAGCGTGGCCGCTGGCCCTGTGGGAGAGGGGGAGGCCGCTCTGAGCGGCCTCTCTGAGCCCACACACTTCGTAAGGTGTGTTTTCTAAGCCCCGTGGAGGGACTTAGGCAGTAGTGAGTGTCTCTTTAGAGTTTCGTAGCTTTAAACCCAGCGTCTGAAGATTTTCTGGAGTATCCCAGGTTTCTCGTGTTTCAACTCATCACACATGGCCTGCCACTGGGAGCCGGAACTCAGAGACCGTGAATTTTGCCGGGAAAATTACAAGCAGAGCTAAGGCCTTAAAATGTGTCCCAGCTGCAAGCCTTAGATAGAGCCTCCTTCCGGCAAAGTTGACTTTCTTATCACAGAATGAGGATAAACAAACAGCCACGCGTGGACCCTCTCAGTCAAGCATCAGAGAGAGACTCCAGACTTTGATGCCATCGTATTCCTACTGATGTCTGCAGCCGATTTCAACACGGTGGGGGGGACGGCGCCCACAACACCCAAAATACCTTGTTAAAGTACAGATAACATGCGAACACCTTGCTGGTGTCTGAGGCTTCACCTCCATCCTGACGCTATCTACCCAGAGAGAGCACCACCTTTCACAGGAGGGGGGGCTCAGTCCTACAGGGCTGCACCCCGACAAGATGCCACCAGCAAGTCCAGCTTGTCACTGGTGCGTCCGACAGACTGGCTATAAATCGGAGGTTCCCATGACCCCTCCTAGAGCTTGATGAATTTGTTAGAGCAGCTCAGAACTCGGGGAAACATTTACTTACTAGATCACCGGTTTAGTGTAAAAGGCTGGAGCTCAGGAGCTGCCAGATGGAAGAGAGGCATGGCGCAAGGGCTGGCGAGCGCCACACCCACACTGTCCTGAGTGCGCCATTCTGCCCAAACCTCCACGTGCCCACTGACCCAGAAGCCCTCTGAACCCTGCCCTTTCCATTGTTTACGGAGGCTGCATTACATGGACACACTTGATCAGATCACTGATGGTTGGCAAATGAACTCAATCTCCAGCCCCTCTCTCTTCCCCATGGGTTGGTCGTAGGGCAGGACTGAAGGCTGCAACCCTCTGATCACATGAATGGCTTCAGGCGCACCGAGTCCCCATCGTTTCCAAAAGACACCTCATTAGTCCAACAAAGGACAGATTTACCACACTCTCAACACTTGGGGAAATTTCAAGGGTTTGGGGAGCTGTGAGCTGGAAACCTTGAAGGAAGACCAAATGTAAACGAGAAATTGATTTTGGTCATCTGCATGACCACATATACATTTTCCTCATAAATCATAATACTGTGGTACCTGAATTCAGACACATGATGCAAGGTTCCTGGAGGGTTTAGGGACCCTATCATCTTTCCTTGCCCAATGAATCCAGAGGATGTTTAGTTCTCAAGCTCAGACCCCTCTGGGGAAGTACAAACCTTGAAAGTTGCCAGGCTCCACTCCCTGAAGACTTTAATTCCTGGTGTGCCAGTGGAGTCCTGTATTATGCATTAAAAAAGAAACCACTCCACAATAGAGCAGCAAGTTACACAGCGAGGAAGCGACCAGAGAAGTCCAGAAGATGGGACTTCATGTACAACGAATAGTCCAGTCCTTTAACGAGTCAGTATTATGCAAAGAAAGAAAGGGAGGGATGTTCTGAATCACAAAAGACGTAAGTGATGGGCCCGTGGGACCCATGGTGTGGTCCTAGAGTGGATCTCCATTTAGAGAAAACAATTAATTTTAGAGAACATTTTTGGGTCAGCTGGGGAAAATGAAAGAAAAAACATTTTATAGAAAAATGGATACTGTTAACTGAGAAAAGCAGGCTTAAAAATAACATGTATGGTACTATCCCATTTTGGTAAAACACAGATATCCATTAGCCTAGAGAAGGAAGTCCTACGCAGAGATGCTGAGATTGACAACACTGGATGCGATGACCATGGTGTTTTTATGTTATCCGTTTTGCTTATCTGACTTTTCTAAACTTCTAGAGGAGAGGGGAGAGGGAAGAGGGAAGAGAGAAGAGGGAAGAGGGAACAAATCTTAAGCAGGTTCCATGCTTAGGACAGAGCCCGACACAAGGCTCAATCCCACGACCCTGGATCACGACCTGAGCCGAAATCAAGAGTCAGACAGAGTCTGACTCAACTGACAGAGTCGCCTGGGTGCCCCTGAGCAGCACTTTCTTTCCTGAGCATCAGAGCCACCCGAGGAACCTGTTAAGGGTAGGAGTTCTCAGGCCTCTGACTCACAGGATGCGACTGGTTTTGGGTGGGGACTGGGACGCAGGTTTGCACAAATGCCCAGGCATTCTTACTGTCCGCCAAGGATGAAAACTGCTGCTTATGGACAACTTATTAAAATGCAGATTCTGATGCAGTAGGTGTGTGGCAGAGCCCAGATGCTGCATTTAAAAAAAATTTAGTTATTTGAGAGAAAGAGAACACGAGCTGGGGAGGGGCAGAGAGAGAGGGAGAAAGGTAGAATCCAAAGCAGGCTCTGCGCTGACAGCGCAACACGGGGCTCGAACTCAAGAACCATGAGATCATGACCTGAGCCAAGAGTCAGATGCTTAACTGCCTGAACCCCCCAGATGCCCCACCCCCCACACACCGATTCTGCATTTCTAACAACTCCTAGGGGGATTCTGAGGCTGCTGTAACCAGACCGTCTAGGGAGTACGGCTGGAGAAGATGGTGAGAACCAGGAGAAAAGTTTTGGCTCGCCACACAAACTCTCCTTGTGCGGTGAAAAATGGCCGTCTGATGGAGGCTGGAACAGAGACACCAATGCAACGCCTACAGTGACCACGCAGGGAGAATGAATAGGCGACACAGGCAGAGTGCCAGTCAGTGGCGGGGACTATGGCCGCCCTCCGCCATGCACGTAGCTGCTGCTCAGCTCCAGCCCAGCAGTGTCAAACCCTTGCCAGCAACCTCAAATCTTCCCATTTTTTGAATGTTTATTTATTTTTGAGACAGAGAGAGACAGCATGAACAGGGGAGGGGCAGAGGGAGAGGGAGACACAGAATCCGAAGCAGCTCCAGACTCTGAGCTGTCAGCACAGAGCCCGACGCGGGGCTCGAACCCACGAACCGTGAGACCATGACCTGAGCCGAAGTCGGACGCTCAACCGATGGAGCCACCCGGGTGGTTCCAAATCTTCCCATTTTTCAGAAGAAGCCAGAAATGTGATTCTGAAATGAAATCTATTTTCAAAACACTGCAGAGACCAAACAAAACACATCTGCCGGCTAAATCCAGCTTGGGGCCGTCAGTGCTGGGTCACTGGTGGCACTCAGAGTAGGGAGCAAATGCCCCGTCCTGATAACTAAATGCCAGGAATCTACCAGATGAAGGTTAACCAATTAATTATTCTTGTGGACTTGGAAGGCAAAAATCTAACCCCGGCAGAAATTCCTGAATACTCAACTCCTGTGTGTTAAAACGAGCACAGTGAACGTGAACTCCAGGTAGCATTTTGACGTGGCTGCATGACCCTGTCCCGAGGCAGATGAAGGGACTGGAAAGCTACGTAGGGATGGGGGCTGTTGGAGGGGCCCGTGGGCATCCTAAGATGGGCATAGTAAGAAAGCCCTCTCCCTGAGCCCCACTGTCGACTCAGCCATTCTTAACCATGCCCCAAACTCGCCAGGAGCTAAAGGTCTTGAGATTTGCAAGAAAAACGTATCAAAGCACCACGAGAAAGCTAATTCTGCAGCCCTTAATGAATCCCATTTACATTTTTTCAGCTCTTTGATTTCTGAGCACTATTTAAGGGGGAGGTTTGTTCAGTTCATTTACTTTGGATTTTAACTGTCCAGGGTGACAATCCTCAGCAGTATAATTTCCCTCCTGTGCCCAAATCAATAAAATGCACCCAAGAGCTAATATCCATTTTGAGCTCCACTGAGGCCCAATACCTTCTGGAATCACAGTGACTTGGAAAATAGTAAACAACCAGAAGTGAGCCGAGACCTGCTGCAGGCATTTGGTTCTCAGTGGAGAATAAGAACCTTCCAGTCCACATCACATGATTTCTTCCTGCAGAAGATATAACCCTCGAGTTGAGGAATTATAGACTTAAAGGAACTGGTTACAGGATTTTAAGGTGGGCAAAGCAACGACGCTATACCTCCTCCCCCTCCCGCATGACCTATTTGGGTAAGGTCCTGGGGCAAACGCTGTAGGTTAGTTGACTTAACATCCACTTCAGACCACTGTTCTTCCTTCATTGTCTCTGTGATAGAGTCTAAGAAAGCAAGCATTTAATTTTCCCATCCTCTCCCGTCCATGAGGGGAGGGTATATGACATAGTTCTGGGCGATGAAATTAAGGGGAGAAGTCTATTATCGCAGTGGAAAGGGTGATGTTTCAGGGAATATTGGGCTTTCCAGGTGTAATGACAAGGCGGGAAAGACACCACCTCTTGAATGCAGATGTGAAGGCTGGAGCTGAGGCAACCATCTTGCAAGCATGAGGGAAAGAATTAAGAGAATTATAATGAGGCCAGCCCTGACGGCACTGCGAGGCTCAAAAGCAGCCACTAAATAACTCCCAAATTGGTGAATCCATAGCGGGTCAGATTTCCTATTACATATGGCCAACATAATCCTAAAATGCATACTTCATCATAAAATTAGATAAAGACACAAAATCTTACCTGAAGAGTCTATAGAAATCAAGGTGCCATATTTCACTGCAGCTTAAATTGGCTTCTATAATCCTAAGTAGAGGGCTTGGCTGGTGACACTACTAAAGTAGGGTAGGTGGAGCTAAAAATCCTACTTATTACTACCTAACCCTTCTTTTATACATGAACTTTAGCTTCATATTAGGAGTGTACACAAGAAACATAGTTTCTTCCATTTAAGAGAGCAGCCCCACCTTGAGCCATAGGAAGAAAGCGGGGTTAGTGCCCAGGTGCCTCTAATAATATCTCTGCCACTAAAGTTCCATTATCAATCAGAATCTCATTCTCTGTGGCCCGTGGCCCAATGCTGGTCACCTGGACGGTTCTGATGCTGAGTGTGGCCACACATTCTTTCTCCACATGGAGAATGGCTGATTAATTGTTGTCAGAGAAAATGATCCCATGGGATTCTAAATCCAGCTTCACCTCCGACACATAGTGAGTGGCACCTGTTTATTGAACGTGTTACATGTTTCAATTTTCAGACTCCAGAATCTAAAGGGATTGTCCCAGCACCCACAGCTAGAGATAGAGATGCCTGCCGTCCAAGTTCACGCTCTCTACTATTACGATCAGCTGCATCCTCGTAACTCCCCAAAGGAGCTTCCGACGGGTCCCAGGTTAGGAAGAAGTCAGTTCTCTCCTCAGTCCAAATGGAGGCTAGTGAGACATGAGGGAAATGCGTTCACCAAATAGTCCACGTGATTTCCTGCATGTCAGCCTCCCTCGCAGTTACCGTGGGGGCCAGATGACTAGTGCTGGCCGTTGGATTGAGGACAGAAGTATGTTTCTTTCCTGGGCTGAGGGAGGGTAGAGCCAAACATCATCGTCCCCCATTTTCCTCTGATGTAAAAACCACATGTTCTAGTTATAGTAGCTACACGGTGAAGGTGGGCAGCCCTGATTGTATCTCAAATTTCTTTGCATTGTTAGGGCACTCAGGGGTGGGATTTATTTATTATTGTGGCACGGCAGAACTTACACTGGCTGCAATCAGCCACCTTGGGATCATGGCTGGGATCAGGCCACCTTGCTTAGAGTCATTTTGCAAAGGAGGGAACTGTAATGGGGAAGCTATTATAATACAGGTTCATTTATCACCAGGGTTATTCTGTATCCAAATCATGGGATGCCTTATTTGCCTAATGAGGCAGACAGTTTCTTAGAATTAACATGAAGATGTTACTTGCATTACAAAATTTGGCACTACTTAATGGAAATGATGATATTCTCTAATTTCAACTAATACTTCCAGCTGCTGCCTCTCAAGAATTTTGTACTCTGGTCCCACATTTTTATGGGACGAAATGTTTGCAAAATATATTTAGAAGCATCTGCATGCTAACAGACCCAATTTCATGACCCATTACACTTTCCATGCAAACGTAGACACTGGGGCTGCCCGAGCTGGGAGTTGGCTGAGCCGCGCCAACTGTCTGGTTTTGACAGTGGACCAGGAGAGTCTCTTCGCAATAAAAACATACGTTGGCCACTCAGATCCTTACTGAGCATATACTACGTGCCAGATGCTTTCCTAGAGGTTGGAGGTACAGTGGTAAATAAGACAGAGTTCCGGTCTCATGAGATTCGCATCTGACAGATGGAAATGAACTTTGGAACTGACAGAGGAGTTCCCCTGAGGGTATTTAGAGAACCTAAAAGCCAAGTGTGTGTCTGAAGAGAGAAAAGCGAACGACTGTAACCCACACTTTCACCCACACCCACACACCGGGTCATCCCACCGCATGGCCTTGCTCACCAATCCAGCCCTCCCTCTGCTGCTCGCTCGGCTCCACTCCTGCGGCACTGACCTACGTGCCGGTCTCGGAAGCCACCACGCTTCCTTCCCTCCCACGGCCCTGTCTGAGCTATTCTCTGCCTAGAATATACGTTCCTCTTCCCCCTTGGTGTTTACCTGCCTAATGTCTCTTTGTCCCTGAAGCCGTTCGGGGCATTGACTCCTGCAGGGAGCCTGCTTGGATTGCTCCTTAACCCCCCTTGTGATCCCACGTTGCTGTCTATACATTTACCTGAACAACCTACACCCTTTCCTCACTGGCTGAAAGAGTGGATGGAGGTGTGATGGGTGCAGGGGACAAAGGGAGAGGCCAGCACCTGCTGTTGCCAGAGACGTGGGTGCCGCGGGGAGTGAGGCAGACTGGGGCGAGCAGACGAGATGAGGGGCGTGGCTGGAAGACTGGTTACACTGAGCGTCGCAATGAGCCAGAGAGAAACTGTAGTGGGGAGAATGTCAGGTTTCTCACTGTTGCAGAAGGTATTTACGAGCCCAGACACGTGGGGCAGCTAGTAAAAGCCCTGAGACATGGGAACGGAACTGAAGAGATTGGTCTGAAGTTGTGTTTTAAAATGTGGTATGTGGGGCGCCTGGGTGGCTTAGTCGGTTAAGTATCCGACTTTCGCTTGGGTCATGATCTCGTGGTTTGTGGGTTCGAGCCCCGCGTCGGGCTCTGTGCTGACTGCCAGCTCAGAGCCTGGAGCCTGTTTCAGAGTCTGTATCTCCCTCTCTCTCTGACCCTCCCCTGTTCACGCTGTCTCTCTCTATCCTAGAAATAAATAAAAATATTAAAAAAAAAATAAAATGTGGTATGTGCGTGAGCCTCGGTGGCTCAGTCGGTTGAGTGGTCGACTTCGGCTCAGGTCATGACCTCACAGCTTGAAGACTCGTGAGTTTGAGCCCCGTGTTGGGCTCTGTGCCGACAGCTCGGAGCCTGGAGCCTGCTTCGGATTCTGTGTCTCCCTCTGTCTCTGCCCCTCCCCTGCTTGCGCGTGCTCTCTCTCTCAAAAAATAAAACATCAAATAAAATTTAAATGTGGTATATGCATAAAAACACAGGCATAATAGTCACAGGTTCATGTATAAATGCATGCATGTATGTATGAATACCTATACCATTTTCACATGGTAATTTATTGCCTTCCTTATTTTTTGCATTTCCAATGCTTATATCTATGTCTGTATCCTCAGCTCTGTCTGCTGAGGGCTTAGAAGCAATGACACCTGAGTCATGATAATAAACTCACGACCCAGTCCTTGATCTCTATATACGACCCTCCACTAGAAGAACCGAGTGGTTTCAATCCAGGGTTGGTGCTGGGCAAGTACAATATGATCCTAGAATATCTTATTTCCCAAGAAAGTAAGAAAATGATCAAAAAATGATGAGGCTCTATCGAAAGCCTCAGTATTTGGCTTCCAAATACGGCATAATTTAAGCACAGTATTAAAAATAAAGACAGCAACAGAGAACAAACCCAATGAATAAAATCAAAATCCCATGAGTCCATACTGATATTTTAAAAATGGTTAATTACACACTGGAGAAGGATATCCACATTACATGTATTCTTTTTCTTCTCCCTTAATTAAGAAAAACCCCAGAAAACACAAAACCACCCCCAAATCTTGGGCAGTGCCCCCTAATGAAGCATTAATTCCCCATCCATGTGGTCATGTGATTAAGTGTGGCTAATGTGATGTCAGCACAGGAGTCTCTTGGGAAGACAAGGGGCTGAGGGCCCACGGTGTGGATGTAAGTGCTGGAGTCCCATCTTCCATCCTGAACCATGAAGTGGCCTCATGGGTGGAAGCCGTGCATTCAGGGGACAGAACCTGGCTCTAAATGGCATCTTGCGGCTGCCTTGTACGGTCTCTGCAGGTCTTTTATGTGAGAAATATAAACCCACGTTATTTCAGTTGGCTTTCTGCTACACGCGGTTAAACTTAATCCTAAATGATGTAGGAGAGTTTCAACTGTATCTTTCTTGTGTTTCATCTTCAAAAAAATAGGTCAAGGGGGAAAAAAATAGAAAGAATGGACTGATGGTCAGTAACCAACGAGGGCTAACTTCATTTTCCAGTTCCTTATTTTGAGAATCTTAAACACGGAAAAGTAAAAAGAAGCAAAACGAAAAACCCAACACCATAAAAACTGTACACCTGCCATATGGAACTGCCAACTGTTAGCATTTTCTCATATTTGCTTTGTCTTTATTTTATTTAAAGAAATAAAACGTTACAGATGTAGCTTACAGCCTCTGATCCGTCATGTCCAGCTCGATCCCCACCAGCCTCCTCACTGCCACCAACCACTGTATTAGATCACATTAAGCCGGCCAGGCTTGCTCATCTCAGGTCGTCCTGGGCATATTTTTGTTTCCATGAGTAATATGTTACATTATATGTATGTTTTTAATGAAATGCTTATAAATTGCATCATGTGGAATATGTACGCAAGTCGTTGGTCTTGTTTCTGAGCCCCCCATTTCTTCATGGACTATATAGATATAAACACAAAGTATTTGGTCCACTCCTTTAACATTTTATTCTTTTAATTTTACATAGCCATTCCCCTGTTAATGCATATTTAGGAAATTTCCAATTTATTGTCTTTCTTTATTCTTTTTTTTTTTCAAGTTATGGTTGGTTATTCCTTCTGTTTATTTCAACAACCTATATACTCATTAGTTTCAGAAAGAAATGTAAAAGACCTCAGTGATTATATTTTCACATTTTCTGTGCAGCACAAATTTTAAAATAGGCAAACAATATGCTGTTATATTAGAACTTATACCCACAAGAGGGTATGTGAGGCTAATCCCTGGCAATTCTTGTGATGATTTGAAGATCCAGGGGGAAATCATGGCATATTAACCAGAAAACACACATCCTTTTTTTTAAAAGTTGTTTTTGCATGACATTCTACTCTGATATGCAACCAAAACTACTTTTTCCAGCCTTAGTGATGTATAATCGACAAATAAATTGCATCTATGTAAGGTATAGCTTTCGATGTTTTAATATATGTATGCATTGTGAAGTAGCGACCACATGCATCTGATGAACACTCTATAGTGGGCGACCTCACGTGTCTCCTGGGGCACAAGCATGTTTCTTTCTTGAAGCCTGTTGTTACGAAGTTGATAAACCAGGAGAATGACACAGATGTAGAGTAACTGTTTCAGGAAGTCATGCGAAAACACCCCCCATGACCCTCATACGTGATGGATACGATGGGAAAAATGTGGGCGAGGGGATTATACCTATAGGTGAATTTGTAACTGTACAGTCAACTTCACGAAAACAGTGTCCATTAATTTCTAGGCAAGGATCTCTTGAGCTGTGGTATAGATCTAGGGCTTTATTCCGTTCGACAACCTCACCGTCCACCTACCCATCTGTCTAACCAGCCAGTGTTTTCCAGTGACACTGTACCAGGCACCGCAGTGGACACTGGACTTGGCAGAGTCAGTGGCACGTGGCATAGCTCTTGACACGTGCTTGGTATCTAATTAATATTTGTCATTTGATCAGCACCCTTCAAAAATCATATATGGTTGCTAGGACTTTGATGAAGATTCAGAATACATGCTTGTGAGATTTTATGATTTTTTTAATTGATTTTGAATTTTTTTCATTTTCATTTTTTTTTTTTTTTGAGAGAGAGAACGAGAGAGCTCCTGAGTGGGGAAGAAGGACAGAGAGAAAGAGAGAATCTCAAACAGGCTCCATGGTCAGCACAGAGTCTGATGAAAGGCTGGATGCCATGACCCTGGGATCATGACCTGAGCCAAAATCAAGATTCAGATGCTCAAACAACTAATCCACCCAGTGCCCCAATTTTATGATTTTTTAAAAAAGGGATATGAATACATGGCAGTAAGCCAGATTAAAGAGATATAACATCACATTCTTTCTAAGGCATGAAGCTAATTAAATAAAACTTATTATGGGTGAATGTGACATTGGGAATAAGCATATGTGTATACACATACAAATATATACACAAACATATGTATGTACTAGTTACAAGTAGAGCGATCTATCTTGGCTATAATGACATAAAATACATACTGAAATTTCTGGTTGAGCACAACTTCAGTATAAGCCAATGAATGGTGTGAACTCAAAAGACACCAGTCGAATCCTAGACTAAACTGGGGTGTTTGTACCAACATTTGGGTAATGATAATGACACATGTAATTAGTTTACTAAAAATCAAAGGCAGTGTCAATAGCATTCTTATAACAAACTGTGGCTGTCTCAGTTTAAAGAGGAAGTAACTAAGGCTCAGAGAGGCTCAGTAACCTGCCTAAAACCAGACAAGTAATAAGAGGTGAAGCAGAGATTCAAATCCAGCCATATTTGGCTCAGAGTCTTAACCACTCCACTCTGCTGCATAACCTCCTTGTCCATATAGATCCTGCCTGAAGATGTGGCCAGTCCACCTCAATGGGCTCCATTTTGGAGGGATGGGAAAAAAACTACAGTCACACAGGTTGTTGTTACTCACCACACAATAATGTCCCTATGTGAGCCAATATGGCCACAAACCACAAACTCATGGCCACAGTGCGGGTCTTTCTCAATGTACCTCTCCAAGAAACTGCTCTCTACTTAAGAGGAAGCCACCCATAGGCTACAAAGTTCAAGTCTCTCTTTTTTTTAATATATTTTTTTAATGTTTTTATTTATTGCTGAGAGAGAGACAGCGTGAGCAGGAGAGGGTCAGAGAGAGAGGGAGACACAGAATCTGAAACAGGCTCCAGGCTCTGAGCTACCTGTCAGCACAGAGCCCGATGTGGGACTCGAACCCATGAACCGGGAGATCATGACCTGAGCCGAAGTTGGACGCTTAACCGACTGAGCCACCCAGGCGCCCCTACAAAGTTCAAGTCTCTTCTACTCCCGGTTCGAGTACATTTCCAGGCAAGGCAAAGAGATTCTCAGTCTATATCTGTCATTGATAGTGGTGTCTATATCTCACGGTTGTTTCAAGGATTAGGGCAAATACAAGCAAAGCCAACCACAATGCCCAATACATAGTAGGGGCTCAATAAATGGTAGTGACGATGGTGAAACTGTTGTTCCTGCCTCTGCTGTGGCTGGGAGGCATGCTTCCTGGAGGCTCTTGCACATGGTTGTGGGGCCCAAAGGGTCCTCATGAGGAGCCTACCCACTTACTTCCTGGAGGAAGAGATAGATTTTCTTTACACCAACTCATGTGCACCTCATTAAACCAGGACCTCAACGATCTGTGTCTACCCAGAGGGATACTTCTTTGTAATTCATCCGCCCAGAGGGGACACCTTTGTCTAATATTTACAAAGTGCCTCATTGCTCAGCTGTGTGCTGGGGTCTTCCCACCAGAAAACTGGACATCAGAACCAAGACCAAATCTCACCTGTCTTTCTTTGACCTTTCTAAGACCTCCTCTCCTGACCCCCTCTCCCCCCAAACAAAAGTTTCTGGCTACAATCTTCAAGAAGTAACTTAAATGTGAGAGTCATAATCAGGTGGAAGACATAAGACCCACTGGCTGGAGCCTTAGAAAACTTCTCCCGCTGCTTGATCCACTAACTTCTGTTTTCCTTTTGCATTTGTGGCCTGTGATTACATATTAGAGGATGTGTCACCTCCAGTGGGCACGTTAAAGGACTTGAATGAAATACAGCTACAGGAAGACTGACAGTCCCCTTGACTTACAGTAAAGCTCGCCAAAGAGCTTGACAGCCCATCAAATAGAGAATCCCAGGAGGAAGACAGGCTGCAGCCCACGACTGTAATTTACACCCACGGAAAGAGACAGGCTTTCGGACTCAGGAAGAGAGTGGGGAGTGGACCAGTCTTCTTAGGGACACAAGGTTGGGGGGCTGCTAGATGTGTGCTCTAACCTTTTGTCTTGACATCAGCTGACATTTACTGAAGTCCTTGCATCCCTCTTGCTTGTAAAGTTTAATTCCATTCCTGTTATGGTGATTTGGTGTTGCAGAAAAAATATCCCTCCTCCCCCCATATTTAATGACTTAAAACAACCATTTTATTTTGCTTATGATTTTGTGGGTCAGGATTCAGGAAGAGCTCAGTTGGGTTGTTCATCTCAGGTCCACGTGGGGTCACCTGGGGGTGGAGAATCTCTTCCGTGATGGCTCCTATAGTCACATGGCTGTCAGCTTGCTCTCTTTGGCCTTTCTCTCCAAATAATTTCTCAGCCCCAAGGCCTCTTCACACAGCCTGAGCTTCTCCAAGGACAGCTTCCAGATGGACTTCTTACGTGGTGCTGTCTTCCATCAGAGCCAGTGGTACAGGAGATGGTAGGTGAGATCTGCCCATTTCTTCAGGCCCGGGCTTAGCAACTAGAAAGGGTCACTTTTACCATATTCTGTCTGTGAAGGCAGCCACAGAGCTCATCTATATTCCAAGGGAGGGGATGTCGACCCTCAAAGAATTTGTGGTCCTTGACAGTCCACTAGATGCTCCGAAGTCCCTCTCTTCTACCTCCTAAATGTCTCCAAAACATGCCCCATGCTCACCATCTCCACCATGACCACCTTTGACCAGGCTCTTGTTGACACTGTGGCTGCCCATCCAGTGTCTATCTCCCCCTCTCTCCCACCCCTTCCCCACCTCTGCAGCCAGAAAAATTCCTTTGCAGTGCAAATATGTCCGCATTGTGTTTCCAGTGCGAATATGTCCATGTCGTGTTTCCACTTGAAACTCACCAAGAGCTTCCGTCTAGACTTCTTCGTGCAGGAAGCAGCTCTCCATCTCTCTCCATGCCCTGTCTCTGCTCCCTTGCTCTTGTGAACAACGTTCTCAGCCTCCTTTGGTTACCACCTTTCTTTTCCCTCTTAGTCCTTGCAGTTCAGAGAGGCCTGGCATCGCCTTCCTTCCAGGCTCGACTCCAGAAGTGAGCATATGACTCAGATCTGGCCGCTCAGCGTCTTCCACACCGGTGCACACATTGATCATCTCAGAGATAGGCACACAACTAAACGGGGCCATTATATGTAAATAATCCTTTTATAAAGTGTGAGGGGTGGCTGGAGTTGCTAAGGTAGGGGGCAAAATGCCCAGGGGCCACTGTTGTTTGCTACCACCTTGGGAAAGCCAACACTGAGGAGAGCGGAGCCAAGGAATAGTGTGAGAAACATCCCTGATGACATAAATATACCACCTAGATATAGCCAGTCCTGAAGTCCCTCTTGGCCTTTTAAGTGAATGAACTGATACAATTCTTCTTTTGCTTAAACTTGGCTGGGTTTTTGTCTCTAGGAGCCAACAGAGTCCTAACATGCTTCTTTCTCATCCTGCCTCTTCATCATCTGGATCATGTTGGCTTCTCTAGACCTTCTCTGGCACCTGGCTTCCCCATAGCTTATGCCCAAGTCGTATCCTTTTTACCTGTGTTCCCAGATCATGCCTTACTTTTTCACATCTTTGTGTATATGTTCTTTCTGACTGGAACAAGCTTCGCAGTGGCAGCCACAGAAGTTTCCTGCTCATTTCTCAAGGCTCAGCTGACCTATCGCCTTCTATCTGGGAGCTTTCCAGATCTTTTGTCTGCCTCACACCCCCATCCCCCAGCTTGCTTTGCCCTCAATGTTCTCCTGGGCTATTTTATTCCTCTCTCTTCCAGATCTAGTAGATTTTCTTTCTTTCCTTCATTTTACACTGAGCTCCATTAAGGGTCTGACTTGGTCATGTTCATCTTTGAGTTCCGAGAGCCCCCAGCCCGCTACCTCACACACAGCAGAAATTCACCAGAGATCCACAGAATGACTACAACCTCTAATGCACAAATACTTGGTTCCAAAGCTACCCTGGTCTCGTGTCATCGCACACACCAGACCCTCCTTGCAAAGAATTACGCAGACGACCACGGACCACGTGCTCAGTCCCTTATCTGCAGTAACCCAAGGGGGTCCCAGCACTTCTTTAAAAATTAATTTGTTTCTTAATTAAGAAACATGCTTATTTCTAATTAGCCAACCTTCAGTGTAATGTAAACAGATTGTAAGTAACTAAACAGCTTTGTCTAGCTCGTTGCATGTCTGAGAACAGTACGGTGAAACCATTTTTAGCACATCAGCTGGGAGGCTGGGGAATATGTGGAATCTCTGACTTGCAGAGACAGAATTAAAAGAACTTAAAGAGAGGGAATTTGTCAGCTCTTAATCCCTACCCAGCAAATTAAATCGCTGCTACACGATATCATGACACCGTTTCTAGATTTTGAGATGCAAAATTCCCCCAGTTATTAAAGAGGTGACTCAAACTCTTTGTGGCTCCAATCTGTGTACATTATGGCTACAGCTATACATGCTACCCACATGGCGATGTGGCAGAAAGTAGATATTCTGAACAGGACCCAGCTGGTTTGCTGCGGACTCTCATGGATGCGGTGTATTCACAGTAGGGTAGGCCGGGGTTTGAGAGGAGGTAGGAGGTAAGATACATGCATTTTTAATGAGAGACCTGTCATTCTTTTGACACCATCAGCATGTGGGAAAGCATCCGGAGACAGACTAATGGTTTTGTAATAACAAATGCTAATGGAAGAGCACACAGCCCAAGCCGGATTCATTAAACTTCTTCTACCTTGAAACAATTCACTGACCTGGATCCGCTCATATCCGGAAGGGGGTATGGGTTCCAACTCAGATGCTCTTTACACCAAAACACACAGCTCAGGAAACTGCTAGTTGGGGACTGTTTTCTACCTACCCGTTACAGCAGGTAGTTAAATACTAGTGAACGCAGCAGCACATGTACCAATAGGGGACTTTTTCAGAAGGGAAAACATGGTCTCTGAGAAGGCCTGAATAAAAATGAAATAACAGCCTCTACTTTGCCAAAAGGAAGTATCTCTGGGTTTAGAGACCGATGGAAATGCTAGGAATCTTCTAAATGGTTATGTAGTTGTTCATTCACAGTGATCACGTGGATGCAGAGAAATTTCTTCACCTTGAGAAAAATGTAATTATATTTAAATACATCAGTAGCACACTGTTGATTCTGCCCAAGTTCCAGAATTTTCAGGCTAAGGAGCTAAGGTTTTTTTCCCCCCCTGTTCAAAACATGTGAGTCTGTCTTTGCATTCGGGAATGGCAGCAAGAATGTGTCAGAAGGTTTCCCACGTGTACGGATAGAAACGGATGGAATGTCTTCAGGCTGACCTGTCAGCATGCCCATCGCACGCTGCCCCACCCCCTCCAGGTCATTTCAGGCGGGGCTGAATGGATGGCACATGCCCTCCGGCCTCCTGTTGGGCTTGGAGATAAGAAGGGGTGGCAGTTGGGTGAGGTCAGGGTGTTTATTCTCCTGCATCTCCCTTTTTGGGTCACCCGGGGCTAACCATGCCCCTACTCTGGGTCTCTGTAACTCCCAAAGTGTCCCTCTCTACACGGCTCTCCTTCCAGGGCTGAATGTCCCTTTATTCCCTAGAGCTCAGGATGATAACAGCTCTGTTGTCACTGGCTCAAGTTGCACCCCCATCCCTCGTGATTTACCTTTAAAATAGCCCCCGCCCACAACTGTCCTCATTTGAGTGTACTCTGTTTCTTATTGAGATGTTGTTACACATAGTAAGCATTGTCAATATCATTTTTCAAGTGTTTGCTCAATGTCATAGAAATCTCCAAATGCTCCCCAGCTCTGATCCTGGAAAAGGTGTCCACAGCAACATTAAAATTGGTGATGTAAATGATCGGGTCTATTGCTACAACCAACTATTTAGGAAAAATGACTAATGTTTTATTTCTACAGCATTTCTGTTGATCTTTTATAAAGGTTCCATTTGACGTTGCACAATGTCCACTGCTCGGCTTCCCTGGGTGATATTAATAGAAAATGAGGACTCGCTCTATGTGTTGTGCTAAACTGAGCACGGTTTAATTCCACTCCTCGTTTGCAGTCTGTGTGATTCTCCCCAGAAAGCAGAGGTGAGTTACATCTTCCTGGATCTTCCGTGTCTTGAGCAGACCTGATGCATGATGGATTCTGCATAAATATTTCTCACAGCGGATTTGGGGGAAGGATGGCGTGGGGTGGAAAATGCTCTCCTGCCAAGTAACCTGGCCTGTGGATTCCAGCCTTCGTGATCTGAGCCAGAACACAGTGGGTGTGAGAACCACTCAGAACCACACTGCCTGGGGCTTCAATCTCTGCCCCACCTTTTACTAGTCGAGTTGTCTTGGGTAAAATGCCTTACCTCTCTGAGACTCCGTGTTCTCATCTATAAAGTGGGGAGGCAGTGGGTTGATGAGGCTGTTGCAAAGGGTGAAAGTGAAAACCTTAGTGCACTGTTGGCCCACAGTGAGCATTCAGTGTATGCTCTGCTTGCTGAAGCTTCAACCGAGCAAACATGTCCTGAACACCCACTCAGGTGGACCGTCCCATCTACCCAAGGTCATTCCTGTGCATTCACAGCAATGCCTCAGGTATACCTGGGAGATGACTAGGTAGCATTTATTGAACCCATTAGTTCTGATCTTCAGAGCCTTCCTACAGGGTGGGTCTCCCCCGGTCACCCTGAGGAGAGTCCATTTGGAGGTCACAAAAGTTTCCCATATTCTAATCATTCAGGGACTGCTTTATCATGTGTGTACCATCGGTACCCCATTTGTTTATTTTTCAATATACTTTATCTTTAAAATTCAACTGAGTTCTAAGAAACATTATGAATAAAATCATGGGAATGATATACTAGGTATTGTTCAGTTATGCATCAAAATAAAAAGCTATTGAAATAATAAAAGTTCATCACGTTGCCACCTAAAATGATCTTTTATAGTGGCAGAGGTATACATTGCGTTCATCGGGAAACCGCGTGTGTTCAGAAAATAATTCTGTGACAGGGAGGAGAAAAGAGTCTGTGAGAGCATGTAAGGAAAGCAAAGTGGGAGGGGGCGAGTTCTCTCTTGTGAGGATTGGGAGACCTGGCTACATCTGTCCCCCGAAAGGACACAGGTGATGGAAAACATGAGAAAGAACGAGGAGGAGAATGTGGTTACCAAAGAGCAAGGCCATGGAGGGTCACCAGAATACAGAATTCAAAATACAGGGATTAAAAAAAGGAAGAGGCGACTTCCTTCCTGAGAGATCTGAGAGGCCAGAGATACTGGAATTTAGGGAAATAGAGGCAGAAGAAATGCAAGCTTGTGGGCATCATCCCAGATGGGCACGACTGTGTC
>NW_027528369.1:6788154-6826259 GCF_008692635.1 Crocuta crocuta | reverse complement strand
AAAAGGGGGGGGGGGGGGGGGGGGGGGGGGGGGAGACCAGAGGCAGAGCTGGGCAGAGACAGACCAACCAGGCGGCTGCGTGCGTGCAGTCACTTCACTTAGACTTTAGGTGACACACATGTGTGGCAGGCTCACTGCTTCTGGAGGAAGGACACTGGTGTCAGTCAAGGGAAGTGCCCACAGACAAGTGGTCTGTGGATGGATGGGACAGGTATCAAGACTAGAAGTTACTTGGGAAGGGAGGAGTCTGGTCTGGGCCTAAATGCCATATTTTAGCATCAAGAATGATGGAAGAAGGCACTCTTGGTGGGGAGTTACAGTGCCATTAGGAAATGAGCCCATTTTCCAATGTTTTTTTAAAGATTGATTATAATCGTTTTTTAATGTTTATTTATTTTTGAGAGCGAGGGAGAGGCAGGGAGAGAGGGAGACATAAGAGAGAGGGAAACGCAGAATCAGAGGCAGGCTCCAGGCTCTGAGCCGCCAGCGCAGAGTCTGATGCGGGGCTTGAACTCACAAACCGTGAGATCATGACCTGAGCTGAAGTCGCATGCATAACCCATTGAACCACCAAGGCGCCCCCATTTTCCAATGTTTAAGAAAACAATGGTGAAAAATCCAATGATGACTCAGAAATGGAAGATGCTCCTAGAATGAAAGACATATCCTAAGCTGTGACTTTTAACAAGTGGTCATATTATTTCCCTAACTAATATGCAGGAACGATGAAATCGAATGGGGATTTGGGGCAATGCTGCATGAGTATGTGATGTGTCAGTTTAATATACGTCTTATATACATACACGTACTTGCAGAATTATGAAGGCATAGGAAACAGGGGGTGAGCATTGGACTCATGCACCATTAGAACTGCGTTAGGACATTACTCATTTAACCTACAAAACAAGGATAGTAGCATCTATGCTCAAAGAAGACTTTGAGCAAGTCTGCAGCACACACGATCAACATACTTACATATGGAATCTAAAAAAGCTGAAATCAAGCAGACAGAGCGGAGAACGGTGGATACCAGGAGCTGGTGGGTGGGGGAGGGGGAGAGGTAGCGATCTAAGGTAAAGGTACACACTTGTAGTTAGAAGGTAAGTTCTGGAGGTCTGATGACAGCCTAGCGATGACGGTCAACAGCACGGTCTTGCAGACTTCAAAGTTGCTGAGAGACTAGATCTTCATTGCTCCCACCACAGAAAAGAAAGGATAATTATGAGATGTGATAGAGGTGCCTGCTAACACTACAACGGTAATCATACTGCAGCCTAAAAATGCTCGAGTCATCACAGTGTACATCTTAAACCTATACAATGTTGTATGTTAAACTTACAGAATTACTGACTAGTAATAACCCAACGTCCACCAACTTATGAATAGATACATAAAATACAGTAAACTAATAATGTAAAGATGTAAATACAATAATAACACATATAATGGAATATTTGGCAATAAAGAGATATGCGGTGATAAATGCCACAACATAGCATAACCTTTAAAGCATTGTGCTAAGGGAAAGATGCCGTAAAAACACACGTGGTGTAGGGTTCCATTTATGTGAACTGTCCAGAGCAGACAAATCCACAGGACAGACAGTAGGCTGGTGGTTGTCTAGGGCTGGGAGAGTTTGGAGAGGAATGAGAAGTGAAGGGTAATGAACACAGGGTTTCTTCTGAGGGGTGATGAAAAGATTCCAAAGTTCACTGTAGTGATCGCTGCACAACTTTATGGGTGCAGCACAGAACACTGAAGTGCCTGTTCTAAATGGATGAGTTGTACAGCAGGTGAAGGATATTGTGATAAAGCCGTCATATATAAAAAAAGACAAGAAAAAGACTAAGGATTAAGCATTCTGTTGGCCGAATTTGTGCTAAGTGTTGGCAAATGCACATTAGGCGAAGGGACATTTGTCTGTCTTCTTGATTATGCCCATGTGCTGAGCACTCCCCAGAGGGCCGTGCTGTTGCTGCTTCTATTCCACAATTCAGACATCCCGGGGATGCGGGAGGGGAAGAAGATCGGCTGGGAGAGGGTATGCTCCCAAACAAGGAGCTATCGGGACACACACATTCCAAACGCACCTTGCAGGAGAGTGTGTAGGGACGCCTGGAGAAGCAGCATGATGCCGAGCCCGGTGACCGCTGGGCTACTAACCTCATTTGCCTAACTTCATTAGTGAGAGAGGCTTATCCCAATTGTGCAAATGATGTTTTTTTCAGTGTCCTGTCATCAAATTCAGCACCTTGTGCAAGATGTCTGCTCTGGGAGGGTGAGGGGAAAGGTGGCAAGTGCAGTGTCGCTTCTGAAAGCCCAGTGGGCCTGGGGACTTGTCCATGGAGCTCCTCAGTGCAGTCAGAGTGACCTCCTCAAAGGACAGTTTGCTGTAATTAGTGGTGTCATGTGACTATCAAAGGAAATAACAATTACAGAAGCTTGGTTCAGATGTGTTCTAAACACATCCCGTGTGTTGTTTCTGTTGCTGTTTTTGTTTAAGAACGATTGTCAGGAATCCCTGAAGAATTCCTGATGTTGCATTTGGAGTTGAACTCTGGATAGTTGTTAAAACGGTTTGCAAGCTTGTGTGTTTCTCTTTCATTCTGTCATTTGGTTGGCCATTTTCGTTTTTGTTCTTGGGAAGAGCAGCTGTGCTCAGGGCTGGCATGTAAGTGAACATAAACCAGATGCTGTGCTTTCCTCTTTCTGCTGTAACAAATTATGACCTCACAGTGACCGCAGGACTGTGGGTCCGAAGTCTGGGCACAGTGAGACTCACCGGGTCTCAGAAGGCTGAAATCAAGGTTGTAAGCAGGTATGTAGTCTCTACCATAGGCTTTGGGGAAAATCCCTTCCAAGCTTGGTCAGGGTGTCAGCAGAATGAATTTCCTTCTCATGCTTTCCATGTAGCCCCACCCCATCCTCAAGCCAATGACAGCCAGAGTCCCTCTCAGGCTTCAGAACTGTATAACCAACCATGACCTTCTCTCTCCACCTTCTATCTTCTGGTGCTTCTATTACTTGCTCTCCTGCCTGGCTCTTCCACTTTAAAGGGCTCCGGTCATTATTTGGATCTGGCTGGAGAATTCAGGAGAGTCTTCCTATTTTAATGTCAGTTGATAAATAACTTTACAGTAAACCTTGGATTGCGAGGTTACTCAGTAACCTGTTCTGCAAGTGTTCCACAAAACGAGCAAACATTTCTAATATATTTAACTTGATAAATGAGTGATGTCTTGTAATATGAACAGTCTATGATGCCAAATGTCACACGATCACAACTGAGCCAATGGTTCTTGAAATTTGCTTTGAATTTGGAACAAATTACGCTTGCAAACCAAGTGTTTACTATATTTACATTGGCAGAATCTCTTGCTGTGTAAGGCAAACAGAATTGCAGGAGTAAGACCAGAGGATGGAGGTCATGGGGTCAAGGTCAAGATTCTGCCTATGACATTCTGATGGTTCCTTTTGGGTGTCAATTTGACTGGGCCAGGAGGTGCCCAGACATTTGGTCAAGTATTGTTCTGGGTGTGTCTGTTAGGGTATTTCTGGGTGAGATTAACATTTGAATCAATGGATGGAGTAAAGGAGAATGCCCTCCCCAAAGTCTTTGGGCCTCAACCAATCACTTGAACACCTGAATAGAACAGAAAAGCTGAGCCAAAAGGAACTCCCCCTGCCTGACTACTCTGAGCTGGGACACTGTTTTTTTCCCACCTTCAAATTCAAACTGGAATATCACTCTTGTTAGATCTCGAGGCTCCTGGCTTTCGGATGGAGTTATGGCATCAGCTCTCCTGGGTCTCCAGCGTGGTGACTGCAGACCCTGGGACTTTTCAGTCTCCATAACTGTGGGGGCCAACTTCGTGTTAGCTATAGATGTAGACCTATACCACTGATTCTGTGCCTCCGGAAAACCCTAATACAAACGTCTGCGAAAGAAAGTCCAAAACTAACACCCAACTTTCACGGGTCAAGTTAACTGTAGTTCTGGCTCCATTTTTCCTCTGGCCCAGTGGTAAAAGCCATCATGGATTTAAAGTCACGCTTTCTGTCTTGCATAGCAATTTTCACTTAGACGCTCTATTTTACACTGATGCATTCTCATGGTGTAAGGAAGATATGGAGGGGAAGTTGTGAGATCCCAGTAAGGTCCCTGCCCACTATGTTCTAGGTCTTTATCTGTAAATGAGAATTCTTTTATCTGTTTTTGGGGTTAATGCAAGGCTGAAATGAGGTGATATGTATATGAAACCCTCAGCTCTGTATCCTGCATGTGATAGTTACAATGAAGCTGGGCACCTACCAGCAATAGGAGAGTGAGGCAGAGACTACCTGGAAGGTGAAAACACAGCAATGGTTCTTACCAACAGTTCTCAGTAAGAGGCACAGGTAGAAAATCTGTCATTTTTCATGCGGACGTACTATGTCCACCTTCAGCCTTCTGGGTGCTCATTTCCTACCAAGGCCCTGGTCAAAGGGTTGATCTTCGTGAGAACAGGGGAAATCCCCAAACAAAGGAAAGTCCCAACACCCTTGGCTTATCACTTATGGAACATTTAAATTCCTTCAGCAAGGTTTTTATTCTTTGAGTACTGGTGGGCTTTGTGGAGGAGACCAGCTGAATCTGGGTGGATGCCGGCAGAAGGAGGCAGTCAAGAAGTATCCATGATGGGGTCCCTATCCCCAGTTTACTCACGAGTCCCCTCCCTCCATTGCTGGTCTTGATGTTCCCAAGGTCAAAAGTCTACCTGACACTCTCCAACCTTCTTTGACATTTACTGTCTTATTCTCAGACAATCTTATATTCAACCTGGAGCTCTAACTGCTGTGAGATGGGGAGCATACCTGCTCAGGTATCTCATGATGCATCAGTTCACTGGCTAAAAGCTACCTTTCCAATCTATCTACCATATCCTGGATGCCAGGCTCACAGAACAGCCTTCCCGGAACAGACTCCAGGGCCGCCGCCTCTTGGAAACTGACAAGGCCATTTGCATCTTCAAGTCTCTGAGAACTTGCAGTCAAGAAACCAGCTTGATTTTGTTCCTTTCCTTTATTTAGCCAAGAAACCCTTTCAGTGATGCCTGCCCCCCCAACTCTCAAACTTATAATAAAATCATGGAAAATGCCGGTTTCTCCTGCATTTTAACCTTTTAAAAGTTGGGTGAATCTCTTACCCTTTGGGGACTACGTGGGGACCAGTCACGGCTAATCCCAGATCTACTCCCAATTCTCACCTCCCTAGCCCACCATGTTCATGAACACACATGTGCACATACACATAGGGAAATACTGGTTTATACATGGCTTTTTTTGCAGCCAGCAGTGATCATAGGCTTACCAGAGTTCTGCTCTGGGGGGTTGTTAAGAAAATATATTGTGGTAAAGACTTTGCATCCCTAATGAAAAGGGATAGACATGTCTCCTGCCCCCTCTTTCTTCCTCTAGATACAGCTGTGATTTTAGAGTGCTGACAAGTCTCATAGCCACAAGAGAAAGGCCAAAGATGCACGCAGATGCTGATTGTCAGATCAGTGAAGCAAAAGAAGCAGCCCCCTACTTCTCAGTTTCTGGAAATATGAGAAAAATCAACCTGAGATGTTTAAGCCACATTGCTATTTTGTTACCTGCAGCAGAAAGCATTCTTCGTTGATATACTGAGATGTATTTAATCCTTAGATCCCTGGTTACAGTTTTTCTAATTCTAGACATTCTTCTTTCAGGTGGGGTGCTTGCCCTTTTGTAATAGAACTTGACCTTACCCCTTAACTTGTAATTAGGACCAGGCACAGCCGGGCTGTCTCATGCTATAAGGCATCATCCCCACGGACAGCCTTGACCTAGACTTGCTCCTCAGACTGAAAACTCTCATGCTGAAGCCACACTGCACATTTTATTGCTTGCCTGTTATATCTCCCATAAGCAATAAAATAAACATTTCGAATTTAGATGCAAAGCCTTGGCTAGGAAAGAGCCCTGAATGCTTATATCAGAGGCCACTGAATCAGGGTAAATAAGTCTCTCTGTGGAGGATGAGCAGGAAAACTAAGAAGTAATTAACCTATACCAAGACAAAGAAAATGCAGCCTCTTTAGAGGAAGATGAGCTTTGAGGACAGACAGATCCAGACTCCCAGTTTCTCCCCTGATTATCTGTTGTCAACCTCTCCGAGCTTATGCTTCCTCATCTGAAACCCGTAGATGGTGATAATCAGCATCACTGGGAGGAAGAAATAGGAAGATGCATCTGGAAGGACCCATTCGGATGTCTGTCACCTACGAGGCAAGCTGGGATGGCTCACTGGAGGAGCAGAGATGGCTGCTTGAAGTGACGCCAAACAGCCCAGGTCAAGGGTAAAGGATCAAGGATGACTGAGTGTCTTTGACTTCCAAACCTTGCTGAAATAAGTCAGAAAGACCCTACGATGGTTATTTTTGAAGGCTGTCTTTCATTATAGCTCATACGCCAAACAGTGATGCTGCCATAATGGAAATATACTCAGGCTGACGAAAGTAAAGGTCTCAGATATACTTTATGAATATACGGATACCCGTGAAAATTTATGAGGGAGTATCTAACTTGAACCTTTGATAGGTTTCCAGAAACTTGAGAAAATAGTGCAAATTGGATTTTTTTCCCCAAAAAGACATTTTTGGGATACCTGGTCAGCAAACTCCTTAGAAATACATACACCTTACATAATTCTTTTACTTGATCAGTTGGAACCTTTATGGAGATTCCTTAGAGTGACAAACACTCCAATGGATGAGAAGGAGGTGTGCTGTAAGACAACTCACTCAACACAGAGAGGGTCCATTTCTTGAGGGGGCCACCATATAATGGGCCTCGCTGCCAAGAACTTCCATGTATTATCTCATTTAATTCTTGTAAGTAGAGCTCAGGTATACTTTATGTAAGGGCCACATTCTTGACTATCTCAAATAATTGAAAATGTGCATAATCCAAGAGTACTCTTGACAAAGAATGGGCTCTGTCTTCATCTTTACCAGCTAAAGCAGCACCAAGGGTGGTAAAAGCAGATTTAAGAATTGAGTCCTGTCTTTGGCAACAAAAAGGAACGAAGTACTGATACGTGCTACATTCAACCCAGCATCGTTGGAAACATGGCACCCTGGGAAGGAAACCAGAAGCAACATACCACCTACTGTGTGATCCCATTTATATGAAATGCCCAGAATGGGTGAACCAGTAAGGCCAACAAGTAGATCTGTGGTCTCCTGGGGTGGGGAGTTTGGGGAGGAAATGGGATATAATTTCTGATAAATACAGGGCTTCCTTTGGGGAGCAGAGAAACGTTTCTAGACGTGTGTCCGAATGAGAGTTTAAAAATATTTCCATAGTGCATCATTTCAAATTTGCCTAATTCAATCCCCTATGAAATGCTATCACCAATGCAAAATGAGGAAAGAGATGCTCAAATTCGCACAGCTGATAAGAGGAAGGGACAGGATTGGGAGCCCAGCTTTCCTGGTTGGCAGACTTCTTCCTTCCCTTGCAAGATGCTAGGTAGCGGCACTACGCCCTACCATTTGGGGGGGTGGGGAAGTGTTCGGCTGCTGCTAATGTTTACGGCACACGTAGTGTTTATTTTATTTGGTGTGGCACCCCAGGCCTGATATCTGCTACCCTTTGAGGATCCCCTTTTGCAGAGGAGTTATCCAAAGCTCAGAGATGTAATTGGCAGTGGAAACATACCTGAAAACCAGACCTTTTGGACACGGAAGCCAGTGGTCTCGACCCCTGTGCTGCACTCCTGTTAGAACATATTGATCTTCCTGATGAAGTGACAGGCACATCCTCACGATGCATTGCTGGTTGACTCACTGACTAAGCCCCCAAATTCATATTCTGTGAAAACCTGCTAGAGCCCTCGTAACATTCCCTGTACCTTTCCCTTTCCTCCCTCGTCCCTGAGATGTGGACACTGATGTAAATGGCAGCCATGTGGCACGCATTACTGGAGCATTTTCGGACAATCGGGGCTGGACTCTGCTCTGAAACGCCTGCGAGAAGAGACAATGAAATCCGCTATGCTGAGGAAGTCTCCATCATGGGGCACTGGGTGTGTTTTTAATCTAATAAGAAATACCTAATGGCAGAGACCTCAGAACGCTTTCTGGAAAGAACTCAAAGATAACGGAGGAGACAAAGACTACTTTTGTTCCAATAAAGGCTCAATTTTCTGATTACCATACAGAGAGGCAGGTGGCATGAAACACAGAGAGAAGACTAAGAGTGTTTGAGTGTCTTGGGTGGAACAGAACAGCAGTTGCAAAGCAGGACTTGGAGTCAAATTGTCTTGAATTCTTACTGGTCGAGTGACACAGGATACGCCAGCTGGTATTAGATTTGGTGACGGGCACAGAGGAGCTAACGTAACAGTGAGCTCAATGAGACAGAAGCCCATCACTGTCTCATGTAAAATAATTCCGGAGAGGGGCAGTCCAGGGTGTAACATTCGCGGGCAACAGAATCCTGTTCCTTTCTGTCTCCCACCACCTTCTTAGGACATGGTTTCCATCCTCCAAGCCACCTTATGAAGCACAGCGCCTGCCTGAGGTCTAGCTGCCGTGGCCTCCTTCCAGCCAGGACAAAAGGGCAATCTTCCCAGCTCCTGTGGCTCCCAACCCACCCTGGGCACGTAACAAAATGCCATGCTTGTAGCTCGCTAGCTGGTACTCCATCACACGGCCACACCTAGCCCCAGTATGGTTTCCATGTGGGCACGCTGCTGCTGTCGTACATTGGGGTCCATTACTAGTGGAGAGAAGAATGGGTATTGAGGGAGGGGACTCCGCTCTCCCAGAAAAATTGTCTCCCAGACTCTCTAAGCTTCAGTGTCCTCCCTGGAAACATGGAGATGATCACATGTCCGCTGATAGGACCCTGTGGTGAGTCAGGGAGACAACACACAGGAATCCCTTGGCAGAGGGCCTCGCCCCAGCTCCCACTCAGCAGTGCTCACCTCTACATGCTACCGGACCAGCCCTGGAGGAGCAGGCTCCGGCCTGAGCTCACAGTAAGCTTCACCACAACTTGCCGATGCCCGTACTCCTCCAGAATCCGGATGTGCAATTCACAACCGGAACTCTTCACTGTCTCCTCTAGGGCAGGTTTCCTTCACCTTGGCGGTACTGACATCTTGAGCCAAAGAATCCATCGTTGTGGGGGCTTGTCCCGTGCGTTATGCTCAGCAGCATCCCTGGCCTCTACCCACTAGAGGCCAGCGGCACTCTCCCCTCCTCCAGTACAGTGACCCAAAGTGTCAGGGGCTGGGAAGAAGGCAAGTCATCTGCAGGTGGGTCACTGCTCTGTGGTGTCTGAATCCACATGACCTGTTTCTTTGACAGCAACAGCCTAGGTCTCTTGGATGATCTGTTTTAAGTGCATGGGTCAACATTTCAAGTTAAAACATGTCAAATGCACTTTCCCAAACTAGTGGAAATCCAGCCAGCCATTCTTGAATGAGGCATCACACACAGGAAGCACCTAGTTAATTTAATTTCCTGTATCTAAGCTACTGTGTAAGTCCTCGCCTCTAACCCTGGATGAGGACCTCGGGGTGAGCTGACAGCGCAGAAGCTCCGTAGCAGGAGGAGGGGGTGAGATCGCAGAAGTGGGAAGAAAAGCAGAGGGGCAGATGGCGAGCAGCTCACTAAGTCTGGCTTTGATGGCCCAGGGAACAGGCCCTCCGTCAGTCTGAAGAGACACCTTTCTCAAAGACATAGAGGCCAACCACACACACGCGAGCCCCTGCCCTCTCCTCCCCACAAAGACGGTCTCTGGGTTAGCAGCCCCTTCCGACCACAAACACAGGATACAAACTGTGACGCACTGAACCCAAGCAGAAATCTGGAACAAGAAGAAAACATTGAAAATCCCCTGAACCAAACTCGTGAGCAATCTTTGAAAAGAGCCAGTCTTCTGAATAATAAAATAGATTTGGGTACCATGCTTGGCTTGGGGGAAAAAAATGCAGCCATAATTACAGCGAGAAAGCTGTGAGTCTATTAAAATTTTTTTCTTTGATACTGGGAAACTCAATTCATGACCTATATTTTATAAAACATATACTTGAAAGGGATTTTATATGCCCTCTTCCCATATGAGCTCGGAATACTGAATCTATTCCATTTACTCATGAAGGGAGGTGGTTCTAAACATAAATGACTCAGGGCTGCTCTTAGCGTTCTGTACATGTCTGAAGGCAAAGGGATTCACAGGTATTTGTATAGACGGATGGAAGGGGCACTCTGTCCTCTGCCCTTAGAAGGGACGGTGTTCTTAGCACAAGGGAGCTGCAGTAAAAGCTGGCTTATCAAGCTCTCTGCCGATTATAAATCTCTTCTAACGATGGCTGTAGACTGTCTTGACTGACTTATGGATCTTCAAGAGTGCTCCCTGAGCCTCCCCGAAACTACCGCTAGGGGGAGGATCTGGCTCTGTTTGAAGAGACCTCCGCCAGTAACCAAGGGCTGCTCGAGTTACCTGGCCAGCGAGGCTCTAGTAAAATGACACTCCTCCTTCCCTCTCTCTCCTTCGTCTGCACACACACCTCTACACACATGTGAACACTCGCGCACACAGATATATACACACATTTGCTCACATATGCATGTAAGGAAATATTCTGTAGACTCAGGGCAGCAGATTTGAAATGATCTTAACATTTTCATGGATGACGTAGTTAAAGGACAGTGGGTGTTGCAGACGGAGAGGAGATGAAAGGGCACAGGAGTCAGTCTGAATTGGAACTCCGGCTTCATCACCCATTGGCTGTGTGACTCTGGGGAAGGAACCTAACCTCCCTGAGCTTCTGTGTCCTCAATTGGAAAAGAATGGGAAGGATTTCACTGAGACACAGGCACAGAACCTAGACCAATATCCAGTGCTAGAAAAATTACACGGGTGGCTTCCGCTGTTTCATTACCCAGGGCAGTCACTCTCTCCCTCCCTCACTCCTGGTGAGATGCTCCCAGGGGCTGCTGCCTTTCCCCTGTGCAGGATTCTGCAGACTCTACGGAGTCAGGGTCTGTGTCTATTTCATACGCTTCCTGACCTCATCCTTCCTGAGCAGCAGCATACTCTCTTACCTAATAGGCACTCCAGAGAGATTTGTTGAAGTAGTGAAGAAATTGCCAATACAGACGTTTATTTAAAAATCAGCAAATGAAAAGGGAAGTTTGTAGTGACTCATGCGTTCTGCCATTTGGGGCTATTTGTTCATTGCATGAAATGTGCTGAGTGGCTACCGTGTGTCTGGAACTCTGCTAAGTGAGGAAGAAGGAGAATGAGAAGATAATCTGGTGCCCCTGGTCTTTGGCTTATGCCTTAGAAAGAACATTGAAGGTAAAATCTAGTTTGTACTTTCAGAAAATATATAAACCTATTAAGGTTTATAGTATAACCGTAATTCTTCAAAGCATAGATGGCATCAGTTATAGTAATCCAATACCATAAAATGAGTCAATATTTAGCATCCCCCATCCATCAGGAAATCTCACTGTGACCTCTCCACCTCCACGATTCCCACCCTGTCCAGACCACTGTGCCCTCGAGCCTGGAATGCTGAAGTAGTTCTGGTTGACTGGCAGCTTTTTCTACATGGACTAGCTCAAATCCTCTTGTAGCAGTAAAATTGTATTTTACCACTCTCCTCCTTAAACCAAACAAGGGCTTCCTACTAAATTTAAAATATACTCAAAACTTACGGAGCTCTAATCCAGGGTTCTACAAACCTTTTCTGTAAAGGGCAAAGTAAAAAAAAAATATTTTACACATATATGTATGTGTATATATATGTATGTATATGTATATATTTAAAAATATTTATATATACATATGTGTATGTATATATTTAAAAATATTTATATACACATATGTGTATGTATATATTTTAAAATATTTAAAAATATTTTATTTTTTAAATGATTTTTTGAGGTGGGGAGGAGGGCAGAGAGAGGGGGACAGAGGATCTGAAGCTGGCTGAGGCCAACGCGGGGCTCAAACTCACGAACCATGAGATTATGACCTGAGCCAAAGTCGGATGCTTAACCGACTGAGCCACCCAGGGCCCCTTAAAATATTTTAAATATGTTCCATTTTTAAAAAAAATACCTGGGGTGCCTGGGTGGCTCAGTCCATTAACTCTTGATCTCAGCTCAAGTCATGGTCTCAGCAGTTTATGGGATCGAGCCTGCTTCAGATTCTCTCTCTCTCTCTCTCTCTCTCTGCCCCTCACCAGCTGGCATGCTCCCTTTCTCAAAATAAATGAACTTAAAATATATTTGAAAAATATATATATTTGACTTTGTGGGACATACCATCTGTGTCCAACTATTCAAGTCTAGCAGCTCAGGAAACAGCCATAGTCGAAGGCTTAAATGAAGGGGCACGGTTGTGTTCCAATAAATTTTTGTCAGAAAACAAAATGAAACAGGCAGTGGGATGGCTTTGGCTCATGGTCCAAGGTCGGAGACTTCTGTTCTGACCTCGTACTTCCCTATTTCCTCAAACTCAACTGCCACTCTTCCTCTGACAGTCTTCCACCATGCTGGCCTCTTCTCTGTTCCTCCATCTGTCCTCCCTGCCCCAGACCTTTGTACTTTCTGATCCCTCTGCCTGGGACACGCCGGCACAATACCTTTACCT
This sequence comes from Crocuta crocuta, assembly GCF_008692635.1. Lineage (NCBI taxonomy): Eukaryota > Metazoa > Chordata > Mammalia > Carnivora > Hyaenidae > Crocuta > Crocuta crocuta. Next base: position 6,813,578 of record NW_027528369.1, on the reverse strand, counting down.
GGTGGGCTCCTTTATTTTCAGTGGTCTCCGCTTAAATGTCATATCCAGAGGGAGTTCTTTCTTGACCTCACCTTCATCCTATCACCTCATCTTGTCTTTTTTTTTTTAAATACAAATTACTTAAATGATCTTTACTTGTTATTCTTCTGTTCCCAGTAAAATGCAAATGTCTCAAGAGTCAGTCCTGAATAGCCTTGGCCACTACTGTGTCTCTAGCACCTAGAGCCCTGTCTGATTCATGGAAGCTGCCCAATAAGTATTTGTTGAATGGTTTAGTTCAACAAAATGGCCAGCAGGAATGCATCTGAAGGAAGAGCTGTTCTGAGGTTGTAACTGTTTAATGCTCTTGTGGATGTGTTCCCTGGCTTTACTCATCTGTAGCACTAAAAATACCTGGGCTATTCTGAGTGAATCCTACGGTATGAGGGATGGATTTCAAGGCTGTGGTGTCTACCATGCTCTGCACCATAACAACTCAAAGACGCTCTCAGTTTTAATTTGCAAGTTGCCCAACTCTTAGCCGATTTCCATTTTGGCTGAAAACTCCAGTCAGATTTATTCTTTCAAAAGGTTGTGGAATGATCCCTAAGTTTCTGAAGCTGTGGAGGCTTCTTTCTCCCTCCACTTCAAAGTATTCTTTCATTTTAATTATTTTCTTTTGCATTAATTGATATCATAGGTCTCTCCCAAATGTAGAGGGTGGTGAGGAGGACTCACAGCTCAAGTCTGAAGCGTATTCAACAAGTTAGTGGGGCACGACTAGCACGTGTTTATTTTTATGAGGAAAAGAGCTCCATGGCCATGGAAGCCGGACCTCTCCAGCTCACCAGGTTATCCTCGGTGTCTAGAGTGTGCAGATCTGACATGAAGGAGGTGGAGGATGGGGGGCTGGCAGTGGGGAGACAGACACTCAAGGCTGGCCAGGAACAAAGCCTTCCTTACTAGAAGGAATTGTGATTCAAGAAAACGATGTGAGGTCTGCCTCTTGAACTGGTCTCCAACTCCAGGGGCTCGTACAGGAATTTAGGTGGGGAGAGGGCTCCGAATAAACATGAAAAGAGCGTTTTGCAAAGTTGCCCTCATTAAAGAGGAGACACACGGTTTTAGTCGTTGGGTATCCTTGCAACAAAATGAAGGGGTCCAGGCATTCTCCTGGGTCTTAAACAGGCTTATGGTATCCCCAAGACTCCAGTGGATCAGCAGCACTGGGTCTAGTACGTGCAGGGGTGTCTATCAGAGAGGGGCCGGGGTACACAGGAGGGAAAACTTAGTGGCTGTGACAAGGTTGTTGATGGGCTTAACTTGGAGCCCCTGGTTATCATCACCAGGACTCCCCAGACACGGTTAGGAGCAACCTGGCAGGGTTCAGTTTCTTGAGTAGCTAGCAAGGTTCAGGTAACTCAACTCTTTTGATATAGTTTATTTCTGGAAGTTTCCCTTTGGGAAGAGGTCTCCAATTGGATTATAGAACTCATAAATTTTGTTTTACAGTCAACTGCACGGGAGCGATGTGTACCGCAATCTCAGTGCTGCCTGATGCCATCTGAATGACATTGCAGCACATTAATGACATCTTTCCCCAGGCACCCACCCCCCCTCAGCTAATATGCCAATGACAGCTCCAGGAGAGAGAACAGGATCCACAATTTTAGTCCTCTTCCTCGATCACAGAATCTAGGGAGGGTTCTAGAGCAGGGTGGTTCACGACCTACTGACAGAGCTAGTGCAGTGACCACAAAAGCTTGGAGACACTGGGTATAATCCAGAAAAGCAAATAAACAAAAATGTCCACCAGCATGTTCAAATGTGAAAGACCATCGCTGTACCCTCTTGCATGAGCTTGGCCAAGACACAGATATGATCCTCTGATTAGAAGCACCACCCTGACATACACCCAAATGTCATGAGCACATCCTCTATGCTGTCAATCTCACTTCGATAGATTTATCCTGAAGAAGTGTCACGCGCATAGGAAGAGACATGTTCTCTCCCGTAGATCTGATTATAAGCATGAAGAGTGGAGAAACTTAAATCAATAGAGGATAGCTAATTAGATGATGGCAGATCCAGACACCAGCTGCTTAAAACAACGATGCAGCGGATATTTATTGATTTACAAGCCTATAGGACCCTGCGGAGTGAAGGGAGCGACAGCGGGATACTGAGAGGAACGTCCGGCTCCACTTCTACAAATCGTGTGGAGCATCCCTGTGTGTAGATATGCCCAGACAGAGCCCCGGAACTACGCTCACCAACATGAGGACTGTGCTGTTCTCTGGACAGTGAGATTTGAGGGTGACTGGACTTCTTTTACTTAAAAAAAAATGCTGAACAAAAGTTGAATTGCTTTTTCTTTTCTTTTTAAGAAACCCATCTCCTTAAGGAAACCAGCAAAAACTCCAAATAGTCACGTGCCCAATACTCCAGAGCCCATAGGATTGACTGGGATAGTTGAGGCTGAGTCAACCAGCCAAGGGAAAATCCAAAAATACCAGCGAAAGACAACGGAACAGTTTGGCGGACAGAGAAGCCGCACTGCGGTCCCGCAACACGTGAACAGAGGGCCGCGAGAGGCTTTACCACCAGGTTATACCGACGACCTGAGGGTTCGCACTGAGCCAGGTCTCAGGTACCCACGATCGGCTATCAAAACCACCCGGATGTAGCCCAAGCTGTTTGTGAATAACTGCCAATCAAAGCAGAGCTCCCAGGACAGACATTTGCGCCAAAGGCCATCAATGGGCTGTTTTTCCTCGTGTCTGTCACGGTTGGAGTAAAAAAACTTTTTTTGTAGTTTATTTTGACAGAAAGGGAATGTGTGAGAGAGAATGGGGGAGGGGCAGAGGGCAAGAAAGAGAAAGAGAATCCCAAGCAGGCTCCGCACTGTCAGCACACAGCCCATGCTGAGTTCGATCCCATCAACCATGAGAGCATGACTTAGAGCCAAAAGCAAGAGTTGGTTGGATGCTTAATCGACTGAGCCACCTAGGTGCCCCTGGTTTTTTTTTTTTTTTTTTTTTTTTTTTAAAGAAAAGTAACTAAGGGGCACCTGGGAGCTCAGTCAGTTAACTGTCCAACTTCAGCTCGGGTCATGATCTTGTGGTTTGTGGGTTTGAGCCCTACATCGGGCTCTGTGCCGAGAGCTCAGATCCTGGAGCGGCTTCAGATTCTGTGTCTCCCTCTCTCTCTCTGCCCCTCCCCTGCTCACACTCAGTCTCTCTCTTGAAAATAAACAAACATTAAACAAAATTTAAGTACAAGTAACTGAGCCTCAAATAATAGAAGCTCAGGTGGATCCCAGAGGAGAAATAAAAGACAAAGCCCCTCCGGGGAAGCTGGCCTGCCTGCGCCCTGTGGAACGAGCGTCCTGTGCGGCTGTAACCACAGAGCTTCCCACATGTCACTTCTTACTTGTGCCCTGACCCCCTGCCTGGCTGTGCGAACCTGGAAGGAATGAGGAGCCTCTGACAGGTCTGCGGCTGTGCCCTCAGAGCTCACAATGGTGCTGGCACACAGTAGGTGCTCAGGAACAATGCCGGATGGAGAGAAAACAAGAGAGGGAGCGAGAGGAAGCCCCAGGGAGAGCAAGTGCTCTGGTCCGCTCACAAGTCAGAAGGGGACTTAGCTACTCATCACTACCCCTCTTCAACTGCCGGAGGACACTTCTCAGCCCGGCTAGGTCTCAGAAGTCAGAGCATGCTCCTCCAGGTCCGGACCCCTATTTACATCACATTTGTCCTCCTTGGTCGTGTCTTTTAGGGACTAAGTGAATTCTTCCCATCCCCTCCCTCCCCTGACCTCCCTCAAAGCCACTCCGTCTGTCAGGGGGTGGGTGTCATTCTCCAAGCTGACCCTGGGTGGCACTCAGAGTGGCCGAAAGCACGGAGGGAAGGACAGAGCTGAGGCCAGCCCAACAGCCAGCTCCCGTATCTTGTCGGAAGGCTGTCCCCGAGCTGCTGGACCCCGGCTTGCCCATGTTCACCAGTGGCCAACGGGGCCTGGGAATCAAAGCCCCTCTGGGGATAGTTTGTGACCAGTATCTGATGGGCGTGTGGGGATGATATTCCTGGGCCCCTGGGTGGGGATGACTCTAATGTGTGCGTTTTATGCATTTCGCAGCGCCACCCCCCCCAACCTAAAGGCTCTAAATTGCCCACCCTGGTAGCTGGCTTCAGGGGGCACCTTGAACTGGCCAACTTCCCACACCTGGAGCACCCCTCGCCTGCTGTTCTGCACCTCAGGGAAACCCCAAGCCCTCAATCCTCATCTCGGGCTCTCGTGGTCGGCCCTTCTCAAAGGCACCCAGAACACCCTGGTGGATGGACACTGGGGAGGTGGTGGCAGTAGGCACTGGGGGCCCTGGCCCGTGTGCCCTGGAGGAGCTTCAGGGGTGCCAGCCCTCTTTCCCCACCCACGAGGTCTTGGCAGTTCTCGGGCATTCAGAAAACCAGGCTCACACTGAGCTCTGGCCCCACAGAGCAGCGGGGGTGGGGCTTGGGTCCCATAAATCAATGCCTCATGGCTCCATGAAAGGAATAGCTCATAATTTGCGAAGTTCAAAGACCATTATTTTCTGTTGATCTTCCCTCACCCAGTACTGATTCCCCAAAACAATACCCTGGAGTTTAGTGCTGAGCAGCCGGAAACGGTCTCCTGTCTGCACACACAGATAAATATGGGTGACCTTCCTCCATGACAGATTGGTGCTGGTGGCATATCCAGCCATGCTGGCACATGAAAATGATGCTTGGCTTGTTGGGAGATGAATGTTCCTTCACACAAACTGCATGTCTCTTTGCCTTACCTTCCCTAAAGCGTACTCTGCAGGAATAATAAGAATAATAGCAGCATTAACGATGCTCCAGCATCTCTTGACCATTTGTTATGTTGTAAGTGCTGAGCGAAGCACCAGGGCTCACTGAATCCTTGCATACACTTCTCTAGGGTAGGTACTATCTATCATGCACCCACCCCATCTACAGACAAGGTGACTGAGGCTTCTAGAAGGTTCCATAAGCTGCTCAAGGTCTCATCTAGATAAGGAGCTAGAAGGAACATCACACGAGCTCTGGGCCACAGGGCTATGCTCAGGACCAGTGACCTAATTTTGAGGTGGCGGGGGACGGGGGGGGGGGTTGGTGCAAAAGGAAAATGCAAAAGGGACTCTTGTCCAAAACCTACTAACTTAAAGGGGTGACAGCAGAGCCTAATTCTGAGCCTGGGGCCCTGAGGGCCATATAGGTCACACCTCATGAAGCTGGCCCTGATGACTTGAATTCAGAAGAAACCAATGTGAGTGACAACATGGCCGCGTGTGGCACTGTTTAACCCTAGAGGCTGAGCAACAGCCCACATTATGCCAAAAGTGATTCCATGAGCTTCATGCTTGGTCAGGAGACTGGTTACTTTCCATCGGGAGCTTAATCAGCTCCTCTGACAGAGCAAATACCCCTCTCCCCTGCCCCCGCTGGGACTGCAAAGAGTCCACGGTGAAGAATGTGAGGGAAGGGGGTCACGTCCAAGTCATACATGGAAAAGAGCCTGTGATTCAAGCCAGAGACACGGACCCAGATTCCGGCTCACCCACCTACAGCCATCTGACTTTGGCCAAGTTTCTGGACCTCTCTGGGGTTCATTTTTTTCAGACGTATGATGGGGAGAGTGGTATCCACCCCTCAGGGTAGAAAATGCTGTAGCGGAGGAACTGATACTATGTCATAAAGGTGCACAGTAAGAGCTCAAGTCAATGCTACGACAGTTTGGTGGCCATTCCATCCATCAAGTTTGTGAGACACTTGAAAGAGCACATGGTTTGAAGGTTGGAGATACAGACTGAGCCCAGAACACTGGCCCCCAACTATTAGTTATGTGAACGGGGCAAAGTCACTAAACTCATTCCAGGGTCGGCACCCCTTTCTGTACAATCCATCTGCCACGGCGACTACAACACACAGGACCCCACCAAGCACGAAGGGGCAGGGCATTACTGAAATAGGAGAGGCTGCCATTTCGACAGCCTGTCAGGTTCATTGTTAGAACCTGTAAGTGGTTCAGGCTTTAGGGGTCATCTTACACGTTCTTGACCCCAAATTTGACGGACTCTGTTTCACCTCCTGCTTTCTGGTCAAACCCAGGAGGGGGCTGAAAAGGAAAAACAATGATTCAGACCAAACTCTACATAGCTGGGAGATGCCACGCAGATGTCCGAATCTTTATGTGTTTTTATTGGAAAATACCAATCAGAAGTAGAGGTTGGAAGTGCTTTATGTTTTGCTTGGAGAGCCGTCTGTCCTAACCAAATTGCCTTGTGCTTTAAGAAATCCAGTGTACATAAAAGATTCCATTTTTCTCTGAAAATATGACACGTATATAAAGCAATAAAATTTGAAATTCTTTCTGAAACCTTAAGGAAGAGAACAGCGGGGGGAAAATTGGACGGTGTCTAATCATATACACACATAATATACAAAGACACGCACCCGCTCACAGCTGCCTCCGACATAAACGCGGTCATTTACATTTAGAACACTTTCTGGGGTCGGCTCGAATTCCAGTCACTCACAGACGGAATCTGGGAATCATTTTCCTGCTCCGCTCAAACTCTACCCTCTTTAATAGTTTTCTCCCTATCAGTTCCCTTAACTTGTCCTGCATATCAGCTGGTTTAAGATGAGATCTGTGAACATCAAGCCCAATTCCAGGCTCCCTCTCACCAGAGGCCACTCTTCCATTAAAAGTAGGTTACGAGAGGGGTCTGGGTGGCTCGGTTGGTTAAGTGTTAGACTCTCGGTTTCAGTTTTGGTCATGATCTCACGGTTTGTGGGATCGAGCCCTGCGTTGGGCTCTGCATGGATAGTGCAGAGCCTGCTTGGGATTCTCTTTCCCTCTCTCTCTCTCTGCTTCTCCTCTGCTCACTCTTTCTCTCAAAACTCAACAAATAAAAAAAAAAGTAGCCTACGTGGAGGCGAGGTGCTATGGGAAAGGTGTGCCTGAAAGTGATCTGACCCACATGCACCAAGCATCCAGGCTGGATATTACCTTCTGCCTCACGAGCTCCCCCAAACACCCTCTAGCTCCTTTTTATAGATGCATTCAAATCCCACAAGAGAGCTCTGCTCCTGCCCCTGGGGAGCAGATGAAGTGCGTGGAGACCAGCTCCTCAGAGCTGAAGGGAGGCTTAGGCGCCTTGCATACAATGACTCATGGGGTGGTCTAGGCAGCTTACCATGACAACGCTCCAGCCGGGTTACTGATACATCCCATCAATTCAGTGAAGGGGGGAAACAGAATGAGCCAAAGCAGTGCTGGGGCTTCCGTGTCCCCTCTGCCCTGCTCAAGGACTGGTTTGTTTGGGCATCATCTAGACACGGCCACAGCCATCCCCTTCGTACGGTGCATATTCACTTCCATGTATTTTAAAACTTACAGTCAAAGTCTAGTCTCATAATACGCGTTTTTCTACTTTGCTCTCTAGTTTCTCAAGCATCATACTCAGCAGCGACTTCTGTGGCTGGTCACAGAATGCATTTATTGGGATCTCTTGCACCAAGAAAACGGAGCTCTAAATTCTAAAACCTTCCCTGATAGAGAGGTTAAGTGTGGAAAAAAGATAACGGGAGCTCTGTAGTAACCCTGTGATTTCTAGAACAGTAGGTGCAAGTATTTCCAGAGAGGAATAAAAGGTCTGGTCTTTGGTCCTTTGATTGAAGACAAAAGGTTTCTCCGTGCACCTTGTGTAAGGAAAGGGAGGGGGAAAAAAGTCTTACCTGTTTTTCTCCAAAATGGTTCTTATTGAAAGACAGTTACGAAAAGGAGCATCTGAGGTGCCTGGAGTGGGGACCTTCATTTACTTCAAAGCCCTGATGGGGCGCCTGGGGGGCTCAGTCGGTTAAGCCGATCTGGGCTTGGGTCATAATCTCACGGTTCGTGGGTTCGAGCCCTGCGTCGGGCTCTGTGCTGACAGCTCAGAGCCTGGAGCCTGCTTCGGATGCTGTGTCTCGCTCTCTCTCTGACCCTCCCCTGCTCATGCTGTGTCTCTCTGTCTCTCTCTCTCTCTCTCTCAGAAATAAAAACATTAAAAAAATTAAAAAAAAAAAAAAAAAGCCCTGCCATCCCACAAAGTCCAACCTTGGGCCTTCTCAAGGGAGAGCTAGATATATTCACACAGCGGGTGGCATCAGCCATGCCTTACAGACTTAGATGTCGGCCATCTTTGAAAGATCGCTTTCAGAGACAAGGAAAGATATTTACACAGCCTGCAACACCCCAGTCATGTTCTGAGTTCCAGATTTCCAGCGCTTACTGCCATCCAGGGAAATCACAGGCCAGTGTTAATGTACACCAAGTTGGAGCAGGAAGAAAACAGCCTCTAGAATCCCCAAAGGTCACATAGTATGCCACTTCCCAAGCCATGATTCTAATATAAGCCAATTTAACATACCTGTCGGTGATCCCTCCATGACATGGCCAACGTAGGGGCCTTCCCGAAAGGTCGGTCTGTTGTCGTTCTGATCAATCACGATGACTTCCAGGGGAACCGGCCCCTCGAGGGTTTTGCCATTGGCATCAATGGTCTCCACAAATAGCTATTGGAGCAAAGAAATTGGGGGAGAAAGAACGCGTTAATTCATTATGAAAATTGAAGTCAGGTTCTCTGGAGAAAGTAGGTTATATCAGCAATTTTATGAGCCCTTGGCAATATTCAAGCTTTGGTCTCAATGGATAGTCACTGGAACTAGAATAGAAACCAAACATTATAGAATAAACGACAAATTTCAGTTCATATTAGATTCCCCCTTGGGAAATTCACAATTAATTCATCAAATCTGCAAAGGAAGTCCAAAAACAAAAAAGAAGAGAGAGAAAACACTCACAAGCAGCCGGAGCTGAGAAAATGTGCTTACATTGTTTCTGTGTTTTTCCCCAACATCGTTATGCTTAAAAGGAATGTTATGCTAATAAAAATAATTGACTAAGCAGTTATGAACAGAGTACATTAAGAAATAACTCAAAGTGTTTATGGAAATGTTTAGGAGAAATTCGGGTCAGTGAATGTTGAGAGAGGGCCTTCCCGAGGCAAGGAAGGCACGTGAATGGGTCCCGAATGAGACCCTAGGTCCGCTGTCCCCCTGGCCCCTGTAATCGAGGGCGGATTTCAGTCCCACGGAACGCTTCCATATACAACTACCTTCAGATCGCAAGGAGGAAGGAAAGAATAGCCTACAAAACCCCGGTTTATTGTTGATCTTGGAAGCAAGGAGATATGTCAGAGCATCTCCAGTGAGTCACAGTGACCCTATGCTCTCATTTTCTGTGCCTGGTTCCGCCTTGGTCTTACTCGGCGACAAAACGAACCTCTCCTTGGAGGTCAGTGCTGGTCCCTTCACTGAAGGTGGCGGAGAATTTCCCTGCAGGTGCAAACCGTGGAGAAAGCGCTTCTTCAGGGGGAACTAGCCCTACTTTTTTTCGAGCTACATGGCCTGGAGCCACACGCTTACTCTCTCATTTTCTCACCTGTGAAAGGAGGTTAATAAAACCACCCATGATTAGAAACAAGAATCAACATTATGCAGTGCTTTACTGGGCTTCCTACTCTATAAACTCACTCGGTCTTCACAGTAACCCTGTGAATCTTTTGCAAGCAAGGAATGGAAGCAAATGAGAGGTTAAGTGGTAGAATCTGGATTTGACCTCATGAAGTCAGTCTCCAGCGTTTATAGTTTTAAGCACTATACACAGTGTTTTTAAAAGCACTTACTCTGATGCTCTCCCACGATACACCCCAAGCTTAGATGCTGCCAGTGTTGCTACCGGTATTGTTACCAGCACTATTGTTAAAACAAGCCCCAATTAGGAAAATAAAAGAGAAACACTTTTGTTGCATATCAGCAAGGTTGTACCCCACCGGGTGGTGCTGCAAACGGTGGTCATCCTTCCAGAAAGAAGCATGGAAAAATGCCACAAAAGCTATGAAGGGCTCACACACTTTGCTCCATCTGGATACCACTTCTGGGTGGGTTTGAGTTAGGCGGCACTTACGTGGAGGAAAACATTCACTGTAGTGTTATTTCATTATTAGGACAATGACTCACCACTGGCTTCCGCTAAATGCCCAGGGAGGGGAGAACTGGTTGAATGAATGTTTTTACAACATAATAGAATACAGCCATTAGACACAATCGTGATTTAATCTTGCTGATCTTAGAATGCTGTGCGTGAACACTCAAAACAGCACGGAATCATGAGTGTGTAACGTACGTCTGTGCACAGAATTTGAAGGTGGTTAGCAAAAACGAATCCAGGTGAGCTGGAGGTTTTTTTTTTTTCACCTTTTTCCGTAGTATGACTTCATCCTTTCACTAGCAAATAAATGGGCAGAGGCTTTTAACAGCTGCACACAAAGGAGAGTTCACAGAGAATGAACTATACTTTTATGTTTTTTTTTAAAACACACTACGAGAATTCTAAACCAAGGAAAGCAAACAAAACCTTGGGGCAATTTTGTGTAATAAGGACGGTCTGACCTTTTGTCCTCCCAGAAGAGCCAAAGACTTGACTTTCACTCAACCAAAAAAACTTCTGTCTAAAAGCCTATTTGGGATCTGAACCCTAAGCTTCTTGTTAGTTTGTAAACTGCACCCCCTGACATGCAGGGAAGGGGGAGAGGGAAGGGAGAGGCCAAGGGCTCCCCATGGGTAAGCGGCAACGTTAACAACCAAGGAAGTTTACTTACGAGGCTTAGTCTTAGGCAGCTGCAAGACAGGGAACTCCCCTCACCGCCCGCCAGAATCCCGGAAAGTTTATATAGAGGCCTTAGCAGAGCTCGGTCAAGTGTACCATCCATGGGCCCAAAATGGCTGCCGCTGTGGGAACAGTGGGCAGACCTTATCTTCCACGGACAGGGGAGGGGCGAGGAACCTCTCTGATTGCCTGAGTCTGTCAACCTGCGGTCATGACCTCACTCATGAACTCTCCATGACCTTCTACACTTCCCCATTGTACAAGCTTTGGGCAGTATCAGAAGCCACAAGTAGGCTAGAGGAACAGAATCCACATTTCCCCAAATGTGCAGTGTTGGAACTGGAGGGGTAGACTCCAGAACCATCTCAGCATAACAGAAAGACGGACAGAAACTAAGGAGATATAACTGATGAGGGGGAATGTGAAACGTTCAGCTGAATCTGATAAAACCAACTATGTCAGTAAACAGCCTGATAGCATTTTGTGTTACCGTACTACCCAGAGTCTGACTCCTGGATTTTTTAGGGGAAAGCAATATCGTTAGAAGCTAAGAGCTCTGGAATAGCATTTAAAAATAGCAAAGTATTCTTAAGGGGCATTTATTAATTTGAAAGTCAATTTAACAGAAAGTTCATTGAGATATGTATGACTATATGTCAGTCCCTACCCTGAGTGTTACAAATCCAGCCATCAACAAGATATTCTACCGTGAAAGAGACAGGTAATAGGCAATGTAAAACACAGGAGTGAAATAATTTCAGTTAGAGATAAGCGACATGAAGGGATAGAACAGGTTCACATATTAAAACCACACTGTCCAGGGGCACCTGGGTGGTTCAGTCAATGTCTGACTTTGGCTCAGGGCATGATCTCATGGTGTGTGAGTTCGAGCCCCATGCCAGGCTCTGTGCTGACAGCTAGCTCAGAGCCTGGAGCCTGCTTCAGATTCTGTGTCTCCATCTCTCTGCCCCTACCCCGCTCATTCCCTCTCTTAAAGATAAATAAACATTAAAAAAAATTTTTTTTAAAGTACTCTGTCCAATTTGGAAGTCACTAACCAAATATGGCTATTTAAATTTAAATTAATAAAGATAAATAAAATTAAAAAATCCAGTTCTTCCATGTGTTAGCCACATTCAGGAGCTCAGCAGCCACAAGTAGCCAGTAGTGGTCACCGCCCTGGACAAGGTTTCTCCTTCTTGGGCTTTCAGACTCCGAACTGCAATCAACACCTTGGACTTTCCTGGATCTCAGGCTTCTGGACTTGGACTGAATCACACAACCAGCTTTCCTGGGTCTCCAGTTTGCAGACGGCGGGTTGCAGGACTTCTCAGCCTCCTTAACAATGGGAGCCAATTGCTTAAAGTAAATCCCTGTATATATGTATGTATGTATATGTGTGTCTATCTATCTATCTAACTATCTATCTATCTATCTATCTAACTATCTATCTATCTATCATCTATCTGTCTCTTTTATTTCTCTGGAGAACACTGACTAGTACAGGCTTTGAGGGTATCTTTTCAATTTTTTAAGTTAATTTATGTCACCCTACAATGGACACCTCTCAGCAGTTTCTTATTCGTTTACTTTGACAAGTCTTTTTATCATCTGGCCCCAGCCCAGTTCTCCAAACTCATTTCATGCCCTAAGAAGTGCCCTTTGTCCTTATTATCAAGCTACACAAATCTTTTTTCAGTTTTCCCAACTTACGCTGCTCCTTCCGAACACAGGTACTTTCACCCGTGTTCCTCCTACCTGAGGTCCTTGGTTAGCCCCTGGTTACCCTTCAGATCTCAGCTCAGATTTCACTAGCACAGAAGACCCTCCGCTACCCCTCCAGACTAACAAGCCCGTCACTGGTTTACAGCCCCGTGGTATGGTATCCTTCCTTTATAGCATTTTCCATAATATAGAGTATTTATTTGTGTGACAACTCAGTTAATGTCTGCCTCTCTGACTCGTCCCACGAAGGCGGAGGTGTGATGCATCTTCCTGACGATTAACGAGTCCCCAAGGCTGAGACCAAACGTCTGCACATAACTGCGACCTGATTTAATACTGATGGCACAAAGCTGATTTAATACCGATGGCATGAAGAGGCGGTATCTCTTTAAGAGACTGGAGTCCAAAGTTTGGCCTCAGCTTTGGCCATCTGTCCTTTGTCTCCATCCCTGGCGCGTACGAGCTGACAGTCGGTCCGAACTCCATGGACTGTTAGTCAGTTGCCTCTTTCTGCAGTCTTAATTCATGAGATAAGAACCACAGTGGTAAATAATACCTAAGTACCTTAAGTTAGTTGCTTTCGTTTTAAAGAAGGGAACTAATACTTCTTTGGTGTCCAATACATGTCTGAGCTTTTTACGTATTGTCTCATTTGGCTCAAAACAACCTGTAAAACACCCACTGCCACAAACCTTGGAGAAATGTAAGTGCTGGTCTATAATCACAAGGTAGTTTGTGATCTGGATCCAAACTTAGGTCTGACTCTAAAATCCAGGCTTTCTTCCACGATGCCCTCGTTAGCGAAAAGCTCTTTCACGGGCTTCCTTTGTGCATTTGTTTTATTCTCTTTACTGTGTTATTTGCCTAATAGCAAATAGCTTTACGTTGATTGCTATATTTCATTGTTGTCTCATCCAAGGCAAAACTATCCATGAATTTAGGGACATGACGAGCTTATTATAATTTTTTTCCTGATAAACATGAAAATACCTATTAAAACACTATAGGCTTGGGGACGCCTGGGTGGCTCAGTCGGTTGAGCGTCCGACTTTAGCTCAGGTCATGATCTCACGTGGTTCATGAGTTCGAGTCCTGCGTCGGGCTCCATGCTGACCCCTTGGATCCTGGAGCCTGCTTCGGATTCTGGGTCTCCCTCTCTTCCTGCCCTTCCCTCTGTCACACTCTGTCTCAAAAATAGATAAACATTAAAAAATAAAAAAAATAAAACACTACAGATTGGGGAACATTACATTATCAGCCTAGCTACAATATGCTCCCTTCTAGAATGTCAGATGTTCTGAAATGAAAAGAAAGAAATTTTCCATCTTATAAATGTAGCTCTCAAATGACCAGGGTTAGTAGAGTGAGAAGGGAACATGGTACACAAATCACCCATAATCTGTTTAAAGCAAAAATACTTTATCTAAGAGTAGAGACATGAGGGTCCTGTATGAACATGAGCCAATTCGCCCACCTCAAGGGCATGGTAGATGGGCTCCAGGTTTCCATAGAAATCAAGAAGCCCACAGAGATTTTTGTGTAAGGATGCTATTGTGAGTTTATTTATAACAGATGATCTCTCAAGGTTGAGAATGTTGGAAGATAAAAAAAATGTTTTTTTAACGTTGATTTATTTTCAAGAGACACAGAGTGCCAGAGTGCAAGCAGGGGAGGGGCAGAGACAGAGCGAGACACAGAATCCAAAGCAGGCTGCAGGCTCTGAGCTGTCAGCACGGAGCCCGAAGTGGGGCTCAAACTCACGAACCATGAGATCATGACCCGAGCTGAAGTCGGATGCCTAACTGACTGAGCCACCCAGGTGCCCCTGGAAGATTTGTAAAAACCAGATTTCCTACTATGGAAATATAGTGTTTGTTGTTGTAGGAAAGAAAAAGATAAAATGAATTCCTAATCTGTGGTTAATGTGAAACTCAAATTGCCCTTATGTTTTGCATCTGAGTTCTTACATAGTTAATTAATATATTCATTTATTATAGGCTCCTGTCTTGGAGGCTTCTGTATTCTGCAGGGGGAATATACCCATGGCCCAGCTAGATCACAGACAACTCAAAGGCAGGAACGCTATCTTCTAGGTATTCCTTCTATACATAACAAAGTGCCTTGAATCAAGAAAGCACTGATAGATATTTTTACCGAGTTTCTGTTTGTAATTTTCCTACCCTCCCCACCTACCAACATCTCATGAAGATCGTACCAGACTTTCCCGTTGAAGATATCCTCTCTGACCACTAAAATTACAGGCAGACTTTGTATCAGAAAGCCCATCTTCCAATTTTGGGATCTGCTACCTTAGAGCATCTGTGGTCGGCAGGATAACGATCTTCCTAAAAATCTTTATTCCCACTCCCAGGAACTAGTGCACATGCTCGCTTACATGGCAAAGCAGAGTTAAGGTTGGTGATCAGCTGACCTTAAAATAGTGAGATCAGTCTGGATTCTCAGGGTGGGCCCCGTACTCTGGTATAGACTTCAGAAGTGAAGGCCCACTGGCACATTGATTTTAGCTCCATGAGGTCTGTGTTGTACTCTAACCTATGGAAGCGCATGATTAACAAATTTGTGTTGTTTGGAGTCACACATTTGTGGTAATTTGTTGCAGCAGCAAATAGGAAATTAATAATGGAGTCATATAATTTATTGTTCAGACCAGAACCCTTTTTAGAATGAAAGCAGGTGTTACTGTTAACAAGTAACCCAAAACAGGTGCACCCCCAGTCTGCCCTAGGGAGAAGAGGGTAACATGACAATCCTGTGTAATTAAGTGACTTCAACTTCCCAGGTCAGTTTGCGCATGTAACAAATGGTTCTTGATTTTTTTCCGTTTTGAATAAAAAGATAAGGGAGTGTGTGGAGCACAGTTACCGGCAAATAGGAAATTCTAAACAAGGTTTGTTAGATCAGGAGACAGTTTGGTGACCTTGGCCTTCATTTGCTCACCAGAGACCTTTAGTGAGACTTTTGAGAAGGTGTACCCTCAGTTAAATCCTCGTCAGCCATTACTCCCTTCAAATTGCTTTCCTATCTCAGTATTCCAGATTTCTCTTTGACACCAATTACTTGCATTTCAAGTTATTTTTCTTGGCTTTCTTCATTTATCTAAGTTGAATCTCATTATGGGCCAATGCCTGGAGAGTTCTCAGGGAAAAGTTATTTTTAGCCTTTTGTAACGTTCCCCGCCTTCACTTCCAGGGCTCCATGCGGCATCTTCCCCTTGACGGACCGGATGCGGGGTTTATAGCTCCCTCTAAAAATGATCAAAGGGGTAATACAAGTTTCCTACTTGCTAGATTATTAATTAAAGATTTTGATACTGTTATCAAATGTTCTTTGAAAAGCTTGTTCCGCCTGGACTACAGTATTTCCTTTGTCGATCTGAAATTTCACTTTCAAAGTATGTTTTCCACCGAGTGTAATGAAAGTATATTTTTTCTTATGTATGCATGCTCACAACCATGCTGGACTTCGAGGGCGTTTTTCTATTTAATTTTTGAACTAATTTTAATTATGTGGAAGAAATCTATGCAGATATTCAAAATAATTTTACTTAAGCAGCTTGGGTAAAGTCCTAGTGAATATCCTCTACCCCAAGCGGGGGCACAGGCTGAACATTTTAATTGGTTCCAATAGAATTTATATAAATCATGAGTATTGGAATTATGCCAGATCTTTTAAGGATATGTACAAGGGTTAAGGGGATTTTTGTACAAAGATGAGAAATATAATACTTTTGAAAACAAAGCTGTAGGAGAAAATTACAGAGGATTTTATTTTCACTTGTTCTTTTCTCTCTACAAAAGCAAAATTCAGAGGAACAGAATGGATGGAATGCAGTATCCTTTTTTTTTTTTTTAGTTTATAGATCTAAAGTCATTTTGTTAAATTAAGTATTAAAATGTGTTTTATAAAACACGATATTCTCCAAAAATCAAGGTTGACATATAAACATTTAAAGTATAGCCTAATACATTCCAGAAGGATTAAAGTATTAGGAGGAAAAAATCCATTGAATATGTAAGAGAGTGGGGAAGGCCTTTTTAAACTGACATTAAACATATAAGTTAAGTGAATTATTGAGAGATTAATAACTCAAAAGCAAGTTTTTTATAGGACTAAATATATAAATAAAATGAATAGAAAACTGAGAAAAGTGGCTGTGTCATATAAAACATAGGTTTACCACCCGGAATACATAAGGAGCTGGTTAAAAATCAATAAGGAAAAAACAACAATGTATATTAATTTCAATATTGCTTAAAAATAAGAAAAATTACGTGGGGCACCTGGTGACTCAACACAAAGTAGAACACGACATTGCAGAAACACTTCAGGAAATAAAAAACATATTAATGGTATGGTGTTCATGGTATGTAGTAAATATTTGATTGCAAAATAGTATGTGCTACATAATGTACTTTTTGAAGAACAGGCAAAGACATTACACGATTAAGATTATACTGAAATATTAGCAGTGGTTTTATTGCAGGTGATTTTTTTTTTACTCTGCTTCTCTACACTTTTCTAGATTTTCTGTAATGGGCATGTGTTAATTTCAGAGTTAAAAAGCATCTATGAAGTTTATATTAAAATTGACTACAGATTGGCTATGGTTTATCACAAACGGGGAGCTTTGGGAGTATGTTAAACTTCAGGACATCTGGCACCTCTCAGTGTTGAAGATTAATGGGAAGCACGTGAACATTAAGCATGGAAGAGATCAACTGTATTGCAGTGGAACCCAGACAGTGGCTGGCTTTTCCCTTTCTCCCAAGTCTCTGAGATTTGGATGAAAAAAGAGTCTCAACGCACTTGACAGAACTCCATAATATAGAACTTGGGCTCATCAATTTTCTTTTCTTTTTTTTTTTTTCAATGTTTAGTTATTTATTTAGAGAGAATGCATGAGAGTTGGGTAGGGACAGAGAAAGAGGGAGAGGGAGAATCTCAAGCAGGCTCTCCCGTCAGCACAGATTCTGACACTTGCTCCTTGAACTGTGAGATCATGACCAGAGCCCAAATCAAGTCAGATGCAGGGCACATGGGTGGCTTAGTCGGTTGAGCATCCAGCTTTGGCTCATGTCATGATCTCCTGGTTTGTGGGTTTGAGCCCCGTGTCGGGCTCTGTGCTGACAGCTTGGGGCCTGGGGCCTGCTTCCAATTCTGTGTCTCCCCCTCTCTCTGCCCCTCCCCTACTCATACTCTGTCTCTCTTTCAAAAAAAAAAATGAACATTAAAAACTTAAAAATAAAAAGAGTGAGATGCTCAACTGACCGAGCCACCCAGGTGTTCCTGTTTTCTGAGCCATCACTGTTATCGGTGTCTGCTTTTTCTCTGAAGCTTCACTTTTAGTCTTGCTGATCAATTCTCAGAACCAGGAAAGAGCTCACATTCTATGCATAGACTTCAGATTTAGAGTCCTCATCTTTAAGATGGGAGAGCGGCGCCTATCTCACGGGGTTTATGTGAGGTAAAATACATGATGTTTGTAAAGCACTTAACAAAATGCTTGCACGTATCAAATGCTAAATAAATAGAGGCTTTCAGTTATCCTTAAAGTTTCTTGTGAAACAAACAAAAAATTCTCTGTAACATAAGTTTCTGATTAGGGTTCATGGTCTCTAGCACCTGTAGGAATCTGAAGCTCATTTTTTTTTATGTTTAAAAAATTTTTTTAAGTTCATTTATTTATTTTTGAGAGAGAGAGAGAAGTGAGAGAGAGAGAGAGTGCAGGGGAGGGGCAGAGAAAGAGGGAGAGACAGAGAATCCCAAGCAGGCTCTGCACTGTCAGCATAGAGCCTGACGTAGGGCTCAATCTCGCAAACTGTGAGATCAGGACCTGAGCCTAAAAAGCAAGAGTCAGGCACTTAACCGACTGAGTACCCAGGCATCCCTTATTTTTTAAATGTTTATTTATTTTTGAGAGAATACAAGTTGGGGAGGGGTGGGGTGTGGGGGGCAGAGGATCTGAAGTGTGCTTTGCGCTAAGAGCAGAGAACCCAACGTGGGGCTTGAACTCACATACCTTGAGATCGTGACCTGAGCCGAAGTTGTACTCTCAACTGACTGAACCACCCAGGCACCCCTGACTTTTTATTTTAAAATAATTTTTATTCACCTGAAGGTGTAAGAAATATCACAGGGAAGTACCATGCACTCTTCAGCCAGTTTACCTCAACGTTAACGTCTTACGAACCATGGCACAGTATTGCACGCAGAGTGTTGGCCTCAGTACAGTCCTGGATCTTAGATTTGCTCAGTTTTATTTCTACTTGTGTGTGTGTGTACATGCGCACATACCTGGGCACTTAGTTCTACACTCATATGTGTCACCACAGTCAAGAGACAGGAGAGTTCTACTTCTAGAAGTGTCTCTTGTGTGGAAGAACATACTTTAACATTTTTACTTTGCATTTCACTTCTGAGTATATATATATGAGAAGGAATTGAAAACAGGGTCTTGGAGGGGCAGACGCACGCTCATGTTCACTGCAGCGTTATGCACAATAGCCAAGTGGCAGAAGCAACTCAAGTGTCCATCAACGCGAGAACGGATAAGCAAAATATGCTACATACATACACATGATGGAATATTATGTAGCCTTAAAAAGAAAAGGAGAGGCGCCTGGGTGGCTCAGTCAGTTA
The DNA here is from genome assembly GCF_008692635.1 of Crocuta crocuta. NCBI lineage: Eukaryota > Metazoa > Chordata > Mammalia > Carnivora > Hyaenidae > Crocuta > Crocuta crocuta. The sequence continues at coordinate 6,794,453 of NW_027528369.1, read as the reverse complement.
AGCGTCCGACTTCGGCTCAAGTCATGATCTCACGATTCGTGGGTTCGAGCCCCACGTCGGGCTCTGTGCTGACAGCAAGCTCAGAGCCTGGAGCCTGTCTTTGGATTCTGTGATTCCCTCTCTTTGACCCTCCCCTGCTCACACTGTCTCTATCTCTCTCTCTCTCTCAAAATAAATAAAAAAAAAACATTAAAAAAAAAAGAAAGAAGAAAAGGAATTAGGCCACATGCCCCACATGCTATGGCCTGAACCACGAAGGCATTATGCTGAGTGAAATAAGCCAGTCACAAAATGACAGATACTCTATGAATCCTCCTGTAGGAAGTATCTAAAGTAGTCAGATTCATAGACATAGACAAGACGGTGGTGGCTATACGCGGTGAGGGGAGAGGGAAAAGGGAGTTGTTACTTGGCGTAGAGTTTCAGATTTGCAAGAAGAAAAAGTTCTGGAGATCCATTTCACAACAATGAATATCACTATCATCACTGAACTGTACACTTAGAAGTGGTTAAGATGGAAAATTTTCATAATGTGCTTTTTTTTATCACAGTAAAAAAAAAAACAACCCAACTAATTTGCATGGGAATCACCTGGAAACTTGAGTAAGGCAGGGTCCTGAGGTCCGACCCCAGGGATTCTGTAGGTCCTCAGTGCAGGGGTCTCCGAGTTAAATCATCCCAAGTCATTGTGATGCAGCAACCTAATGATAGCACTTTGGGAAAACCCCTTCCGGGCAGCTGTCTCCTCATTTTATCACCAAACAAGGTGCTAAGACTCAACAGAGACTATCCCTGGTTTGGGCAGGTTGACCAGCAGCCTGTAGGCTTGACAAACTTGCCTGTTGTGCTTAAGACATGTAGGGTAATGAACTACACAAATAATCAGGACCAGCTGGCTTCCACCAGAACCAACGGGCAACCGAGTCCCCCCCTTTGCCCTTCCACGTTGTTTCCTTAAGCATCCACTATCTTTCTTTGCAAGAGAGGATTGACATCACCTCCTACGCAGGTGGTGATGGAGCTACTGAGTCGAGGAAGCCTGGGGCTCACCAGCTGATGCCCAGTCCCCTCCGTCCCGTCCGGTCTGTCTGCTGGCCCTGTGAGCTGTACCTTGCCCACCCTGTGTCTGACCATCCCTCACCAGCTGTTGGTGGCTGGGGCCACCGTGGGGCTAAGCCCCCCTCACTGCAGTACAGCAAGCACCTCTTAATTGTGTTCTCTGCCCCTAGGCTATCGCACACTCACTCTGCACCAGGCAGCATTCCAGGTCACCTTTGAAAATGCAGATGGGAAGGGGCGCCTGGGTGGCTCAGTCAGTTAAGCATCCGACTTCAGCTCAGATCATGATCTTGTGGTTTGTGACTTTGAGCCCCACATCGGGCTCTGTGCTGACAGCTCAGAGCCTGGAGCTGCTTCGGATTCTGTGTCTCCCTCTCTCTGCTCCTCCCTCTGCCCCTCAAAAAATAAATAAACATTAAAAATTTTTTTAAAAACCAGATGGGACCTTTCACCATTCTGCTCCCTAGTCAGCCCACGTCACTTGTGTCCCAAGTCCTCAGTGCAGCCCACGCAGCCCCGACGTGGACCATGGAGTGTCCTTGGCCACATCTTCCATCTCTCTCCCGGAATCCTTCCATCCTGGCCACACGCTCCTTACTGCTCCTCAAGCCCGCTAACTTAATTTCCATTCCATGGCCCATGAAGACACCGCTCCCGTCACCTAGAACACACTTTCCGAGGAGATTTCGCGGCCTGCCCCTCATTCCACTTACGTCTTTCCTCAAAACGGAGGCCTTCCTTACGTCCTTGATCAAGGTCGGTCACTCCTCAATCATCACTCATCCCTCCCCTTAGCTTGTTTCCACGGCTCTTGCTGTCACAGGCCTGGGATGCAGCTACTTCTTTAACACCTGCCAGAGTGACAGCTCATGGAAGCCGCAGAAAATGGAAGGCGTGTGGAATGTAAGCTCCTGAGGACAGGGAGAGTTGCCTGCCTCGTTCCCACAGCACAGCGAAACACTCTCTCTCATAAAGCAGGTTTTCACTAAATGTAACAAATGAACAATGGATGAGCTAAGGACTTTGAGTTTGTAAGGAAGTCTCTCTTTTTTTTCTAGAGGACAGACCAGTAGACAAGAAAGAGGTGACACCTGTCATTTGAGAATTCCCTGAGGGTGAGTCCAGCTAAGAGGCGATGTATTAAGGATTCAACGGTAGCGTTTTCTGCCTATTCCAGAGGAAGATGCCAAGTTCGGCGAACTTGCCGTAACTCTCTAATGTGTGCAAACATATTTTACGTGGGATTATTCATTGTTTGGCGATGACTGATAGAAAATGATTTTGTTCTGACACACATATTACTAATAAGCATTTTAAATGAAAGAAAATTAAGCAAGTGGAACTTAATACAATTCTAGCTCACCAAAGTGAGCCCATCTGTCCCTGCCTTTATAAATGAGGCGATGCACGCTACAGGAATTCACTCGTAGTTCTCACAAAAACCCCTCTTTACCATTCTTACGCCCTGAGATCAGCATCTCTACTCTGATTTTTTTACTGGTGCACAAAAATGCCTCAAGAAGCCAGACATGACTATGTCACGATCAGATACATTCCGTCAGATTCTTCTGGATTTCCACTGGTCCATTTTTTTCCCCTTTGACCAGACAGCCCCAGCTCGGTGCCCAGACTCTGTGGTTGAGAGTATCGGCAGTCCACATTACAACCAGCCTGCCTCGGGCTCTATTCCAGACCATCTAGATACCCCCAGTTCGGTGCCACCAACTTCCCCAAGTATCCTGGCCAGCCCAGAATGAAGATGTCAGTACACTCATCACTTTGATCATGATGTCTCTTTCTGCATGTTTCTGGGCCAACTGGAGAGAACCTGGGAGTGCAGACCTACCCACCCACCCCGACCGTGCAGCAAATGGCCCCAAATACCACCACTGGGTACAGGGCACATGCTAAGGACCCCGGATTCATCCGACAGTGCCCTTCTCTGATAAGTTTTGTTAGGTTGGACCACACGAAGCTGAAAATTTGGTAAAGCTCAGAGAGAATCAAATATTGGTAATTCCAGCTCAAATCCAGCCTGCTGTCTGTTTCTGTAAATGAAATATCGGAACACGGACACCCTCATTCACTGACCTGTTGTTTGAAGTGCCTTTTCACTCGAACAGAAGAGCAGAATTGAGTAGCTGCAACACAGTCTCTATGGCTCACAAAGCCTAAAGTATTGATTATCTGGCCCTTGGGAGAAAAGTTTTTTGATGCCTATTTTAGAACATTCGGTGCAAAAGGAGGAATCTGGAAAATACCCAGGGAGAAATGAAAGTTTTGATGTAGATTACAGACCCATCTTGACAGCTTGAAGTCTCTTTAGCTAAACTCTTTCTCTCTCTCGTGGTTTTGCATTCATTCAACAAATCCATTCTATGCCCCATCATACTTTGGGTTCTGCACAAGATCCTTGATTTATAATAGTTAAAAAATACAGTTTTAGGATTTTTAAAGCTCATCTATAGATAGCATTTAGTGGGAGTAAACAAGCATCATATAAATAATAATGATTATTATTGTTTTTTAATTTTTTAAGGTTTATTTTTGAGAAAGAGAGAGACAGAGCACGAGTGGGGGAAGAGGGGGACAGGCAGAGAGACACAGGGAGACACAGAATCCAAAGTAGGCTCCAGGCTCTGAGCTGTCAGTACAGAGCCTGACGTGGGGCTCAAACTCACTGACTATGAGATCATGACCTGAGCCGAAGTCAGACGCTTAACCGACTGGGCCACCCTGGCGCCCAGCATCATATAAATATTTATTAAGCAAGGAAGGACATAATAAGGAGATTGCATTTAGACTATAGGCAGGGCCTGTCCAGAGAAGGCCTCTGTGATGGAAGCTAACAGGGGAAGAGAAAGCAAAGAGCCCTCTGAAAACCCTCACAGAAGCCAGAGGGAGCAAGAGAATGAGAGGTGTGGGGAGAGTGACCTGGCTCAGGACTGAAGAGACCGCAGGGGAGAGGTCAGAGGGGCTTGCAGACAAGCTTCAACCTTCTGGCCTCTTTTCTGAGGGCAACTTAACACCACTGAAACTCTCTCATGGAGCCACTTGGGAAAACAGTTTGGAGGTTCCTCAAAGACAGAAGCATAGCATTACCATATGACCCAGCAAGGCCCCTCCTAATCATACACCCTAATCAAGAGAAATGAAACGGGTCCACAAAAACATGCCCATGAATATTCACAGCAGCGTTATTCATATGAGCCCAAAGGGGGACACAGCCCAAAGGCCCCTCAATGGCAACTGGACACACACAATGGGGTATCATTCATCCAAAAGAAGGAAGGAAGGTTGGGCACCCTGCCATGACATGGACCTTGAACACGTGATAAGTGAAAAAAGCTGACACAAAAGGCTGCGTGGCATATGATTCCATCTATATGAAATGTTCAACATAGGCAAATCCATAGAGGCAGAAAGTAGACTGGTGGTTACCTAGGGTTGGGGAGGGTGAAGGGAATAGAGGGTGACAGCTCATGGGGACAAGGTTTCTTTCGAGGAGACGAACACGTGCTAGAATGGATAATGGCGATGGTTATACAACTCTGTGAACACACTGAAAACCATCAAATTGTTTACTTTATTCCTTTAATGTTTATTTATTTATTTTGAGAGAAAGAGAGGGATAGAGAGAATCCCAAGCAGGCTCTGCACAGTCAGCACAGCCCAACACAGGGCTTGATCTCAGGAACCATGAGATCCTGACCTAAGCTGAAATCGAGAGCCAGACACTCAACTGACTGAAGCCACCCAGGTGCCCCTGAATTGTATGCTTTAAATGAGTGATTTGTGTGGTGCTATTGTTAATTTGTTAAATTAACACTTGTTAGGTGAAGCACAGGGGGCCAGACAGTGAATCGCAGCTCTACACAGACCACGAGAGAACCTGGAATAGAGAAACGTATCGCCCACCAGTCCTGGAGGAGGCCGCATGGGAAGGTCAAGGCAGAGTGCACATGGAGAGTGCGATAGGGCCTGGGGTTCATGCCTTTATTAGGTCTGGGGGTGCAGTGCCTTGGGGATCCTGGGCTAAAGCCAGGTTGGTCCATTCAAACCAGAAGAGCAGAGTTTTTGGAACTTCACAGGGGTCTTATCTCAACTGTGCCAGGGGAAGACCACGGGAAGCAGGGGACTATTGGTCACCAGGGCTATTGGGAAGTCACAGAGGAACTGACCTTTGCACATGAGCCTGGGGACTGTTCCCTAGAGCCTGCGCTTGTGTGAGGGGTAGTGTGCGCTGAGGGACTGTGCAGGCTTCTAGGTCAAGAGAAATGGGCGTCAAGGCAGCAACATCATGAAGTGTTTAGGCTAAACTCTCAACACGTGGTGTGTGATTCACCTCTCACTAAAGCAACTGAAAATGAAACCTCTTTATGGGTTAGGAGGTAGGGGATGGTGTGAGGGAATAACTCCGATGTGAATTTTAAAAAGATTGTTCTGGAAGACCTGTGGAGGATGGACTAAAAAGGAACAAGAGCACAGCATGGTTGGGAATGTACTGAAGGGGTCCAGGAGAAAGATGATGCGGTGACTTCCTTTATGGAATGATGGTGAGGAAAACTGGTGTGTATTCGGAACACTTAGAAAATGGTACATTCCACTTGATTCTGTGCTTTGGAACCAGTGGCTGAGAGGAGATTTGGGTTTTCATCCTGGATCTGTCACAGCTGTAGCTGGTGTGAGACCCTCGGCTAACCATCGTCCCCTTTCTCTCGATGACAAAATATCAGTAGCAACAACAGAGCAACCGCCTTCCTGGGGACAAATGAGATAAATGGATAGAAAATATTTTCCAGCGCAGAGCAGTATGTTCTGTGTGGATGCCAGGTTTCCGAGAATTAAAACTCAAGGGTGAACACTCAATGCCAACTAAATTAAACAAAATGTAATCCTTCTCTGAAAATTCAGAAAGCGGTTCTAAACTCCTGAGGGCCTAGGAATCATTGTTGTGAATATCAGTGATTAATTATAACCTGTAGGTACTAAGGAAGTAGGAGACGGTCCTGACATTATAATGACGGTAGCATCACAGGCTGGATGAAGCTTTTAAAAATGAATACATTAGTAAAAGAAACTCTACATGGTGCATCCTCAGACAGATTTTTGACACTCCCGTAGTTAATTCCCCCTCAGGTGCCCACATCTCACTGCAGAGACCCTCTGGGAAGCCCCTTGGGCGCTGTTTACAGGTAAACAATGCTGTGCATCAGCCCCTCCCCCCCCCCCCCCTGGGG
>NW_027528369.1:6754041-6787463 GCF_008692635.1 Crocuta crocuta | reverse complement strand
CCCGCCACTGAGTGTAAAGACTGGTTTTATATTCATCTCTGTCTCCTCAAAGTCGGTGTACACTAGGGGCTTGGTATTTGGTGGGTGAATAGATGAATGGAATTAGTCAATGAACAAATGAACAATCATTTGTGCTTCCTTTTCTTGAGAAGTAAGACATGAGCAACGCACCCTAAAGCTACCGATCCATGTATGCTTTCTGGTGCCTCCGTAACTACAGAAGCAAAGGCCTCCTTGCAAGATGCGTGTTGTGTGCCTTACGCTCATTTCCACTTCCGCGGAAGGTGGCAGTGCTGCTGCCAGACCGCTGAAGGGCTGCCTCAGGGAGACCCTGGCCTGAAAATGTCAAAGGCTCTAATCTCATCTCTAATCTCCGAGACAGACATACCGTGTGCGTAGCTGAAGCCCTTGGTTTTACTCCTCAGGTGGTCCTGAGCCCCCTCAATTATCCCAGGCCTCTGGGCTGACCAGGAACAGCCCCTTATTTTCATGAGGCCGGTTGTTGTGTCTCTAGGTGAGTTTCCACGCCACAACTAGCCACATTGAATTGCCTGCTCTGATTACCTTGCACAGCTGACCCAGAGGCCCCTAAACCCAGGCTCGCACCTCCTGATGACTTACGGGCTGAACCTGGCCTTGACGTATGGCACGCAGTTAGTTCCTACAATGTTTTAAAACTCATTTGCTAACATCTTAAAGCAGGAGTGAATAAGATTCTAGCTTTCTAGATTTAAAAAGAAGGAAGGAAAGAGAGAGAGAGAGAGAGAGGAAGGAAGGGCAGAGATGTAACAGCCTTGTGGCTGTCGTTCCCGCGTGGCAATCTGCTAAAATGGAAGTTACTCTCATTTTAATGGTCTTTTATTTTCCCTCGGCCCCCACAATCCCTCATTTTCTCCCCAGAACTAAGCCCGAATGTTTCCTTTCATTTCCATGCTTGCTCTGTGTTTTTCATATACCTGCACTAAGTTGCGGGTATTTGGGTTTATATCACCTGTGACCAGTGGGTTCCAGACCAGTCTTCCCTTCCTTTCACAACTCAGTTGCCCTCTACTTTGGCTTCAAGATGATGCTTGTCATCTCCTTCTTTAATACCTTGGCGTTTTTCAAGAAAAACAGCGGTGTAGCTGTTAGCAGTCAACGCCAATTTAAATAATTCCATTGCCAATGAATGATGTGTGACACGCTTGTGAAGTGATCAATTTGCTGTGCTACTAATTAATTCTGTGAAATTACACATTGCCGAGAGCTTTCCGGCCAACTCTGGCAAATGGTGTGAGAGAAAGTCAACTTTAGAAAGGTAATTCCTGGTGACTTGACCTAAATTAGCATATTAATAATGGGCAGTTGGCTCCGCTGCGTTCCATGCCTATTTCGCAATGTCAGGCCCAGCCCTTTATAGACTAGTTTTCAAAGGATAAGGTAAGACATCCACAAATCCCCTTAATTCCAATCTTCCTCTATATGCCTTCTGCGCACCATATCAATGAACTCTAGGAAATGTTTCATTAACCTTCGGTCCTTGTTAAAGTATTACCCGGTGGCTTCATATGGCTTCTGTTTCCTTTAGCACATCTTTCATAACTTGGCACTGTCTAAAGATTTCAAGGTCAAACTAAGATACTGGCCTTGGGATATTTTTTTCTTCTCTGATTTATTCCACAATAGTTTCTAAACCCTTGTATCCCCACGTCAGTTCAGTGAATTCCAGCTTCCATGTCCCAAGCCAGACACCTGCCGGGCTCCAACCAGGGCCTGATTGCATGGCTGGTGGGGATGTGTCCCTGTTCTCATTCCTCAGACTTGGTCTTGACCCTGTAATCTGCAACTGGAACTGAGACAAGAGAAGCTTAAAGCAGCTGGATTTCTTTTTTGATTTGAAGCACTGATTACTTGAAAAAAAAAATCTTTAGAATATTTTATCAGGAAAAAAGTCACCTCTCATAGAAATAATAGCTTTTTTAACGCTATTTGTTTGATTGAGGTGAGTAGGGAAATACTTTCGCAGGTGATAAACATTTTAAAATAATTATCTGATTTCTGTCATTTGTTCTGACCTACTTATTTTATTCCTAAATCAGATGATTGCTTTCTCCCATATGCAGCCTACCACTCCCCAATAATATCTGGGCCTCAAACTGTTTATACTTCCTCCAAATGGGTCTTGGACAAGAAGTCTTATTTCTTCTTTTTTTCCTTTTTAAAAAAAAGTTTTTAAGTTTTATTTATTTATTTTGAGAGAGAGAGAGAGCACAAGAGTGAGCTTGAGCAGGGGAGGGGCAGGGAGAGAAGGAGAGAGAGAATCCCAAACAGGCTCCTTGCTGTTGGCACAGAGCCGGACACTGGGCTCGAACTCATGAGCTGTGAGATCATGACCTGAGCCGAAGTCAAAAGTCAGACGTTTAACCGACTGAGCCACCCAGGTGCCCCTTAAAAGAGTACATAGTCCGAAATAGCCCTAGTTCAATCCAAGCACGACCAGCTGTGTCATGTGCGGTGGATATACTTAAGAACTAACCAAAGTCCCGTTCCCATGATACTGGTTCTCTACTGTGGGTGAACAGGATTAATCACTGCATTTACTTAGAGTTTTTGAAGGTTTGGAAGGAGCTGGTTTTGAATGAAGGTTTTGAAGAACTGGAAACAGTAAGCCATTCACTTATCCCCTAAATTTTAACCTTGACCTGATTATTAACTTAGAGCCTATTCAAGCTTTCCCAGTACTTGCATTCTTAAATCCATATGCAATTTATTTCTCTCTACCTGTCTTCTCTCCTATTTGGCATATTTCTTTGCTTCTGCTATTTTTGTCACAGCTTTGCATATATGACATGATGTTTTATGAAACTTGCTTCACGCCTCTATCACTAGTTTTGTTTAGTAATTTAAATCTTATTCTCCTTGTTCTTAATGAAAAATACTGATGATTTCAATATTTTACATTACTCTTGCCAAGAAGTAAATTGTGAAGAAATGATTTACTATTCTCTGACATTCCATTCATTCTGTTTTTTTTTAAGTTTATTTATGTATTTTGAGAAAGAGAGAGACAGAGAGAGATTGAGAGAGAGAGCAAGAGCATGAGCTGTGGAGGGACAGAGAGGGAGACAGGGAGACAGAGAATCCCAAACAGGCTCCATGCTGTCAGCGTGGAGCCCAATGTGGGGCTCAAACTCATGAACCGTGAGATCATGACCTTAAATGAAATCAAGAGTTGGATGCTTAACCTACTGAGCCACCCAGGTGTCCCATTTCTGTTTTTCACGCACCCAGGAACACAAGGAGATGCTCATGCTAGGATAAGCGGTACAAGCCTACCAGAAATAGCTGCATCGACTTTCCAGCCATGGCTTTGATGATTTCTAGGTGTCTACTTTGCAAATGGTAAAGCTGGAATGCTACCTTTGCCAGGGAGTGAACACTGGGGAATGAAGGTGAACAGAGGGAAGGTTAAAAACAATCCTAGACATCAAGCCCTGGAACAACCAAACATGCAAAGATCTTAAAAAAAGAAGTTATTACATCAGGAGATAAACATGTGCACTAAAATAAGACAGATCCCTCTGAATTGTTGTCAAGTGAGAGACAACAGGAGACAAGAAAAGAGTATTATCTTGTAGGATATCTGCCTGGAAAATTCTGATCCATCCTTCAAACCATACCCAGGTACCACTCTCTCTCTCTGCAGTCTATATAGTCTATATATAACTCAGATCATATAGTTTCATATATGCCTTAATGAGTAATGAGTGAATAATGATTTTTGTTTTGTCTTTCTTTTTGTTTCTGTGAGCCCTTCAGATGCAGAGACAAGGTCTTATCCATTTCCAATTGTTTAGTACCCAGCAAAGAGTCTGGGACAATCATTCAGGCTGGACGAAGTGTGCCCATAAGATCACAAGCCGCGACTTTAAGAGGGAGGGTGTCACCACTGTCTGACCACCAAGAGAGAAAATGCTTATACCCAAGAATACCTACCTGTGGCTGCCCCTTTGTCCCTGACAGATATTGCCAGGGTTCAGAAGGGCAATGCTAGAACTCGCCAAGCAAACCCCAGCTCTGATTTCCATGAGACCACATAGGGGAGGGTGCACTATGCAGCAGACTCACTGCCTCAAAGCAGGAGGCAGGGTGCCACACCGTGACTCCTTTCAGGACGTCTTAGAGGTCAAGTTGGGGCCACAGAATGAAAGCAGCAACATGGTTTAAATGGATAGAATCAGAAGATTTCACTGGGGGTGTTTCATTCAAATCAAACCCCAAAGCATTGTGATTATCTAAACTCCATGGGAGTCCCTAAGCATACTGCTTTGTAGAAGATGAAGAATAGAGAGCTGAGCTTTCATGGTAGAAATGACTTTCAATCAACAGTTCAAGGTCAGACACCCTCCAAATGCTAAAGTTCACCAAAAGATACAAGAAATGGAGTGATTCAATTGAAAATTTTAAGAGAGAGAGAGGTAGATTAATTTCCCCAGACAACTCACATCCAAGGAAGCACACTAAGACCATCCTTGCTGGAAATGAACCCCCATCACCTTGTCTTTTTCAACAGCAGCTGCCTCAGCAGCTTGGGTTTATCAAATAGTATGTTCTAGACACTCTGTGTTATCGTAACTACTGTCTCTTTAATTTCTCTGATTACTCTCTGGGACGGACAGGTAGCTTATTATCCCTAGTACAAAAGGGGAAACTGTGGCTGATTATAGGCACCTTCAGTAATCTTTCCTGTGGCTAAATTCCAATGACCCAAACCCAAACAGAAACAGTGTAGGCTGTATCAGAAGAGGCAGGACAAAGCTTGGGCTCCAGTTCCAGCCCTGTTGCTTGATAGCCAGGTGATCTTGAGAAAATTACTGTGTCTTTTTGGGCCTCAGTTTCCTCATTTAGGAGTGGGAGCATTGCTGTGGTCAACAGGAGTCTCTGAGTTCTTGACAGGCTGTCACTGCCATGCTTCTTGAAGTGCCTCCAGGAAAATTGAAAGACTAGATGGCCTGACCCCAGTGACTTTGGACTTGGCCATGGGACTTGCTTTGGTCAACAGAACTCAAGCAGATGTGATGTAAGCAGAGGCTTCAGGTGTGTTCACATGGGTTGGCTCGTGTCACATCTGACTTTCCTTGATCATCCACTGTTACCCAGTATGGCAGGGTTTCTCTCAACTTCAGTGCTCTTGACATTCAGGGCTGGATACATTTTTCACAGTGGAGGTGTCCTGAGCACTGTAGGATGTCCAGCAGCACCCTTGGTCTCTGCCTGATAAAGGCCATAGCAACCCCTTTCTCCCCCTTGTGACAACCAAAACATCCCCCAGCACTGTCCAGTGATCTTTGGGGAACAAAATCACTCCTGCCTGAGAGCCACTGTGCTATGTTCTCAGAGTTGGGCAGCCACTTGTTTAAGGAGAGAGAGGAAGCACATGAACCATACTGGATCCTAAGCTGACCTAGAGCACAATCCAACACAGATGGACCTCAGCTGACCAACAGATATGTGAACAAGAAACCTACATACTTATGGTTGTAAGCCACTGTGATTTTGAGGCTTGTTTTATAGCAAAATGCCTAACACTCTAGCCATGAGGACAACATCAAATATGTGGTAGAATTCCATGCACTGTGCCTGAGTTCAGTGGAAGCACTTTCTGCTGGTATTATTAATATTATGAAGTGATTTAGCTTGTGATGCATCTCACCTCTGACCTGCAGAGTTATCCCCCGAAGTCTTCTAAGCAACCCTCATCACTCTGCTCCATGGACCATATCCCCTGGTATCTCTGAGTGCATGCAATCACCCTATGCGTGCCCACTCCCACTTCTGGAGAAGCCTCCATGGTCAGGCTGTTCTTCTCCAGTTACAGGGAAGACTTGACTGCCTTTTGCATTGCTCTCCCTTTCTCGCAGTTTGTGATGAACCAAAACTTCGGAGCCCTGATGCACAGGAAATAGTTTAAAATAGATGTTCCTTGAATCTGGCAAGCATACCAATTACAGTGGTTAATTACTCAGTATCCTTATGTATGTTTTAATGTGTGACTTCCAACTATTGACCTCTCCTAAGGGGAAGGACAATTTTGTATCTGTTTGCTCTTTATGTAAAGCCAGAACATAGCAGCACCATCCCTGGCATGGAATCCTGGTGGACTGAATGGATGGATGAGTAAATGAGCTGAAAGAACATTCACTCTTCATAACAAGCACACTAATAATTTAGATATAAATTGATGGGCACCTAAGAACCTGGTTTAAATCACACGAGATTCCAATGAGTCCCCCTCAGTAAATGTCACTAGATAATGTGGAAAGAAACACTCAGAACTCTGATAGGAGAATATGTTTAGCAAAGAATAAAAGTTTTCATAGAGCTTAATTGTTTTTTAAAAAAATTCTATCTAGAGTTTGCAACATATTTGTTGATTCTTTTATTTCCCCTCAAAGAAACTCGTTCACAGAACATAAAGTGATGATGAAGTAAGTGCCTAAAGATCCTATCTATATTAAGTCAGACAACCTCTATCACTACTTAGTCATCCAAGGGAAGGAAGCAGTGATGTCACTGGAAATAGTTTACACACAGGGTGGCTGCAGGTGAGGTTTAAACATGATTACTTTGAGCTTCAAGGCTCTACACTATTGTTGGAGATTTGCTTCTTTTCCCCCTGCACAACCTAACTATGACATCAGAGCTCAGGGTCATCAACTCAGTAAATTCCACGTGTACAAAGTTCTTAGCACTATGAACCTCCCCCTTGCCATAGGACCTGAGTGTCTGCCTTGGATTCAGTAGAAGTGCTGGTAAGGGGCCATCTTACCTTACTGGGACTTCCATGTACGACAAAGGATGAGCGATGATAGCAATTATAAATGTCATACACAGAAAGGCCACAGTTGGGGTGCACATGGCTCTGCATTCCCCAACGCTGTTATTCCTCACTGTCACTTTGTAACCTTGGCCAGAGTGTCCATTTTGAGGTTGGGCGTAAGAGCCTTGCCCAAGCACACAGAGTGGAGAGATTCAAATTCCCAAATCCTTTCTAGGATAACACCATGCTGCTCAGCGACTGAAGACAAGAAGGCAAACGACTGAGAACCCACAGGAACCATTAACTCCCCTTTCAGCCGCAGGGTCCCAGAGCTCCCAGAGCGAGATGCTATCTTATGAAACGTTTGGAATGTAAAACCAACATGTGAATTGAAGGCTCCGCCAACCTACTCTTAAAGTCAATCAAATCCACCAGAAAGTACAGTACAGAATTCTCTCCAATGAGTCCAACACAGCCATATTTTCTGGTATTGTTGGAACAGATGGCTGACCTTCAGCTGAGCCCCAGAAGACATTGTGGGCTTATCTTTACAGGGTGTAGATGAGAAAAAACAGCATCTCTTAGATGCTAGAATCACACTCAGCTTGTGCAGATACTCTCACTCTGAAACCAGAGCCATTGTTCAGGTTGCATTTCCTCTTACTGAGGGCATGTGTTTACTGAGTGCAGAGGGGGAAGAACCACCCACACTATGTAAATGGTTCTCTCTCTTTCCCTTTCTCCAAGCAAAATATTTGCCTTTGTATAAACTCAGCATGCAGGATTTAACGAGTGATATGGTGGCTTGGATTTCCTGCCTGTAATGAAGAGTAAGTGGCGTCCATTGGACAAGATGGAGGGGTGCCCATGGTATTATCTACCTATTTATGATCTACCTGCTTTTGAGCAGTTCAAACGTCATCAACAAACTACATGTCTGAACACACTGACATGCACTCTCAGGGAATATTTTGCCCAAAATGGGGCAGATTGATCATATTTAATGAATGAGTCAGGCTCCCCTAACCTGAGAGAGGGCTCCATCCTGGAAGCCAGCTGATCTAACTTTATGTATCATCCTGGCTACCCCAGTTCAAAAAATTACTTGTCTTATTAATTAGAAGTCTCATTTTTATTATTTATTTCTATTTTTTTTGAGAGAGAGAGAGAGAGAGAGAGAGGAAGCACAAGTAGAGGAAGGGCAGAGGGAGAGGGAGAGAGACAGAATCTTAAACAGGCCCAGACTCAGCACAGAGTCAAGGAAGGGCTTGATCCCATAACCCTGGGATCATGACCTGAGCTGAAGTCAAGAGTCAGATGGTCAACCAACAGAGTCACCCAGGTGCCCCTATCAATCTCATTTTTAATACCAGATCATTTTTATAGTTCTCCTTTACCTTTCTCTAGTCAGCTGGTACCCATTAAGACACATTCTAAAGAACAAAAATATTCGCATTTTTGTGAATCCTTACACCGGTTGGGAGGACAATTGGCTAAAGAAGAACACAGAAAATACATAGATTGTCGGATTTCCCGAGGTGTGGTGGGGGTGAACAAAAGTTTATTAAAAATAACTAATACTAGACACAACATGCATAGCTCATTACATCCAGGCATATTTTTGATGAGGGCAATGCTAGACAACAGCTCTTCAAATGAGATTTGACAGCAGGTAAATTACACAGTGTAAGGGTTTAAGGTGATCTACAGAACAACAACGTCTTGATCATAAATAGGATTTGTGTGCTGGAAAATACATTCCATCATTAATGAAACAGACAAATGAACTGAAAAACATCAGATCGCACCATAGTTTTAAGTAGCTTTACCTTAGCAGTGTAATATGGGTAGTAAGTCATGCATAAAACACTGTAAAAGCTCATTAAGTCCGGATCAGTTTATTCAAAACAGCGCATATTTCAAATCACTGTTCTTCCTTAGCCAATTCCAGACTCTATTGTTTAACAACATCAACTAAAATAATGGAAAATAAGGCAGCTAGAATTCATTATAAGTTGTGTCCCTCCAAAACTTTTAAATTGGTGATCCCAGTGACCTCAAATGTTTTCTGTTGGTAAAAATTCTTGGGAGCCATTTCCTGGCACTGCCCATCCTATGCCCTATGGGGACATTTCCCCTGAAAACCTTCTATGGCCTGGAGCCCTTCGACTTTGGGCTGAGAACTTCTACAAAAGGCAGACTCACACTTTTTTTGAGGAGTTTTATTGCTTTATCAGGTTATTAGTACAGAGGAGCCTTACTGAAAAGGCAGTTGGTAGATTTCCAGCCAGCTGAGTGTTGAGGGGCAAGATGCTTATGAAGAATGCTGTGATACACCCAGTAGGTTGCAGACATCGAGTTGGCCATCAATAGGTGCATTTGCAGCATCCACAATTTCAAAGATAATTACTCTCAAAGACCTCAAGTCACCAACGCATCTGTCAAACTATCAATAGCTGTGAAATCTGCCAGCCCTTCAGAATTCAAAGACTGTCCTTTAAAACAAGACTTTATTGTTTTCAATGTTCCCAACTATATAAGAGTAAGTGGCCCGGGAGAGAGATTTAGGATAAGAGTTTAAAACAGTTTGTAAACCCACGAACACGTGCACAAGCTTCCCTTGCTGGTTGCGACCCTGATCCTCTCTGCGTTAGACCCAGATGGGGTGAGTGCTGACTTCCCAAGCACTTCTAGGAGCTGCATCTCATGAAGTCCCCTTAGTGACAACCTGACGACAATAGTCGGACAGCCCGGCCTTATTTGCAGGCTGTGGTGCGCTGTGCTCTCGGCCCAGGCTAACACAGCTCCGGGGGCCAAAAACGGGACCAGAGTGCAGATTGTCTGAGCTGAAGTCCTGGCTTCTGTCACGCTCACAAGCTGCCACCTCTACTGCTGCCAAAGTTTGCTTGCAGATTCAGTTTTGGTTTGGAAGCGACAGAGAAGTAATTAAGCTTTCTGGGTTTTATTTGTTTCGGGACAGGATATGAGAGACATCTGTAAGTTGTGATGCATCCCTGCCCCTCTTGTATAAGTCACAGTGCCCTGCTTACCTTGGGCCATATCTGTCCTATAAACCCTGGGGTTCCAGTGGGCCTGTCAATCATAGTGGTATTTCTTCCAATCCTGCCCTGCAGAGGTGGGCTCATGACCCGGCCTAAGCCGATTGGCAGCTCTCTTCTGGGAATGGGAACCTAATGCAAAGGGTGCAGTGGATGGGGATGGGGTGGGTGCAGAGGATTTCTTCCACTAGTTCTGCCTCAAAGAAAGTCTTCAAGAGTTTCTGGCTGTGATGCCCAGATCTGTGCCCCTTTCTGAGAGCCAGCTGTCCGATTTTAAATCTGCAGAATATGGTCAGCACACATCCAGTGATTCTCTTACTGCTTACTTTGGCCAGTTCTTATCTGTCCCTCAATCACAGAGCCCTGAGCAGTTCACATGAGAACATTATTCTGAGCTGGGCCACGTCTGCGCACACGCGCGCGCACACGCACACACACACACACACAGTTTGCCAGCTTGTCTGCATCTGCCTGCATCGGGCTGATCAAAGAGAGAAGTGGATTGCATGATCAAGGGCAGAAGACACCAAAAGGAACATGGAATAAAACTGTGTCCATCAGCCAATAGAAAAAAATTGGGGGCATATTATTTCCCACATTTCTTTCTTCTCTAGGAAGAGGTTCTGTTTGTCCCAGCCGAGGAAGATGGCTTCGAAGAAAAGAGGCTTCTGGGCACCCTAGAGAGGAGCAGGTCCTGGAATGACCCTGATTTAGTTCAGCCCTGAATGCCATTCCTTACTGTGTGGGCTTGTACAACTCACTTCCCCCCACTGAGACTCAGTTTCCAACTCTGTCGAATGAGACTCATCTGACCAAAAAGGCAATATATGTGTACACATGTGTGAATATATGTGCACATACATTGTTTACACACAGATTCAGTACATATGCCTTCAGAAATTCGCTGACAACAGGAATGTTTAAGGAGATAGTCTAGGGGAAGGAATAGGATTTGACACAAAGCATTTGTGACTATATACATGCATGTGTCTAGGCTCTGGAATATACATAAATGTAACAAGTTAAAAAAATTTTTTAAAGCAAATCTCCTTGCTGCAAAGCAGCCTCATTTCACACATGAGAAGCACACATCCTGATATGAGAGGTGACTTGCTGCATGTCTCACAGAAGGTCACGGAGGGTTGGGGATAGGCGACCGAGACTCCAGAATAATTTTAAGCTCTACTGATTCGTGTGACAAACAGGAAGTTGATACCCAGTCAAGGATCTAATTGGCACAGCCGGGACATCACAGACATGACAGAGTTCTGAAGAACAGAACGAAGACGTGTGAGGGGGTGAGAGAGGAGACGGGCTCTGGGGGGAAGCCGGGAGCCTGGCCACCACTGCATCGCCAGGCAGAGGACTGCCCTTTCCTTGGGGTGCTTCGCCTGGGCTGTCTGGTTCTGGAACCACCTGTATGAGGGGCTGGGCTGAAAACAGCCATGATACCAGACTGGGTGCCCCTTCTGTCTCCACATAGTCTCTGACTGGGTCTGTTTCTCTGGTCCTTCTAAGCCTTGAAGAAAATGGCTTGTAGGGAGAGAGCCTGCAATTGGTCATGACCGACAGCATCCCTTGCTTCTTGGGAATGGTAGCTCCATGTGGGTGGGTCCTGTCCAGGGCCCACAGCACCACCCAACACATAGCACATGCACAAGGGGTGACTGTGAAGGATTGGGGGAAAGAGGTGGGAAGGGCTGAAGGGAGAGCTGAGCGAGCAAGACAGAGAGGTGGGCGCCGGACAGGCACCAGAGTCTTGCAGGAGCACAGCCTTGGCGGAGCTGTGGCCACAGGCTTGGCTGGGGAGTGTGTGCCCATCATGCTTCCGGTGTGAACCTTTATATGACCCTCCTCTCTGCCTCCATTACCTTAGCTTATATATGTGCACACATGTCTATACACACGTGTGGCGTTGACGTTTTCCCTACCTCCACTGTTCGTTTCCGGTTTCTCAACCAGCAGTCACAGAAACTAATTTACCTTATCAAAAATGCAATTACTCAGTATCTTAGACTTCTATTTATTTGACAGCCTTCTAATTTTTTTCACTTTTACCTAATTTGACAGGGAATATTATAGACGTAACTAGTCTTTCAAAATGACTTTCACAAGGTTAGTTCACTTGTTAATTGACCCTCCGTGATGGCAATTTATGAAGCATATTAATTTCATCTGTCACTTCCAACACAAAGTAAATGTGGAAAATAGTCTATCTTTCATAAGGGACCTTGTAAAAGAAGTATGTCGGAATTCTTAATTAATATATGCATATCCTTTCAACCATTGATATTGTGCAGAACTTTTATACCCACTCATCTGAAGCTCTGTCTCCCTTTTATAAATGTTTTGTTATTCCTTTATGATGAAGGACAGACACCTTCACTGAGGATTATTCTACCAGGGATATAAATCACCACCTCAAAAATGAAGCAGCCATTTGTCTGGAAGGATTTCTGGAGCCCACAAAGGCAAAGTTAAAAAAAAAATCTCAAGAGAGCTGTAGCAAGAGGAAAGACCTCCTTTCCAGAAGGCAGAAGAGAATGCCTCTTCACACCCATGGTACGGCTACTCGAAGGGACGAAATCAGACACACCACTTGCCCACTTTTAGAAAGGAAGGTAGTGCCTCCACAGAGTGTTGGACCTTCAAAGGACATCTGCTGAAGAGAGAGACCTCACCACTTGGATTTGACTGGCTGTACGCCTTTTCCTGAACTTCCTGATACCCCCATTCTATTTCAACCTTACTCATTTCAACATCGTTTTGGAGCCCACCAGGGGCAAGCACTTGGTATAAAGCTGTAAATAGAACAAACATGAACTTGAGGCTCACAGGGCCCACACTCATGCAGAAGAAATAGGAAAGTCAATAGAATATAGAATAGAATTACAACATGGGGTGATAAGTACCAGGACAGAGTGAGGAGTGGTTCTGAGGCTGGAGGGAACAGACCCAGAACACAGAAAGGAAATTCCCTTGGCAACCAATGGAGAGTGACCTCTGGGCTTTCCCTCCCTCTCTGAACATTCTTGCTGTATGGTCCCTGGAGCCCTCCCAAATTCCTGACTCCTGCACATCGGCTTATTGAATTCCAGCCTCTGAGGAAGCAACTCTTCCAGCTTCGGCTCTAGCACTCATGCCTGGGGGTCCTTCATAGGTACATGTGTTGAGTCTTGGCTCTTCCCTTGGCTTTTACCCAGCTCTCAACTTTCCACACACCAGCAGGGCGTCTCAATGGACAAGGGCTCCATTTCTTCATCCAGCCAATGCCCTAGCTAAAACGTTGGCTCAGAAAGGGGCCTTTACATGGATTTCCATCATAAATCACCCGGGTTCAGCATTAATATTCTCCTAAAGTATTGGCGTCTTTGCCTTTGTGATCTCAAGTGTCTTCTTCCTGTCATTTGCTCCGCACTGAAAAACTCCTATTCCCTTTATGAGATGACGTGCAATTTTCAAGTTTGAAGGTCTTCGTGTAGGAGATTTCCAGAAAAGACTGGGATCCCCTGTTGAGGCTTGAAATCTTACTGAAATATCTAAATATCTATCTATCTATCTATCTATCTATCTATCTATCTATATCTATATCTATATCTAGGACTTAGTAAAGTGAGTTTAGCCTAATCATTTATGTTTTCTCTGATCAAATAGAGAATTTTTACTTTCCCTCAAGCATCTTGCTAATAAATCCCCTAAAAGGTCATTCCTGGCTTTGAGCTAAGCACAAAATATATATGTTTGGGAAGAAAAAGCCTAATCTTTAATTTGACAGTAATGGCATTATAAGTGCTGAGGGTTTTCTTTGTTAAAGTAGCAGTATATATACATATATATTATTTGCAATATATATGCATATATATAATAGTAATAAAATATGAAAATGTGTTAAGGAATATTTATCCTGATTTTTCTCCAATATATTTAACAAGAGCATATCTTCGAGCATTTATAATGAGAACCATCTGATTTCTGATGGAGATAGTCCATGCCAATGATTTACAACACAGAGGCATTTTATAAAAATGCAAATTGTAAAGGTGGCATGCTGTAATATCCTCATCAATCATAAAAACACATATTTTGAATAAGTGTTGAGATATATAATCTATACTTCATAGATCTCAGCACGGAAGCACAGGCATAACCAGCTGAAGTGTACCACATGATTATCGGAAAATAATTGCTCCCTTGCTCTAACGTTATCACACGAAAATAGTGCTGAGATGCTGTTCTGAGCGATAACATTTCTGAGGAGGAGAAAATTTCTTCTTCATTTAATCTCACAGCCGAAAAGGAGGTCAGGTGTGGGGAGTGTGTGTGCATGTGCACAGGTACACGTATGTGTGAGGTGGGGCACCTCTTCAAGGTTAACAGACATCCCTGTTACAACACTTCTTCCTTCCTATTAACAAAGTAGCTGAATTAAGCCCTCACACCTTCCAGACACTGAGGAAATGTTTTTTTTTTTTTTTTTACCGAACATAATGAAACCTCAAGGGAGGAAATTCACGGTTAAATAAAGGTTTCATGGCTCAAAGGACTGGATGTTCGTATTAGTAAAATCGCCTTCAACTGTATGGTCAGAGCTATTTTGAAAGTACCCATACATCTCTGGACACGTGCAGTTAGCTCTTATGATAGGGTAGAGGCATTCTGGAATATTCCTGTTGCTTTAAGTTACCATCGGTGGGGACAAAGAGATGTAGGTCTGAACTGACCTTTTTCCTCCCCAGGGGGAGAGGCTAATAAAACAAAAAACAAACAAACAAACAAACAAACAAACAAAAAAACCCCAGTGGAATGGGAAAAAGAATCATAGTGGGGAGAAAGCGGGCTGTACTGAATCTCAGACGTGTGCTTATCACCGACTCAACTGGATGGACACAGTCTTCTGAAGTGGAGGGAGGGTGGCATGGGTGTGGGGTCACCGTGTACTCCTGGATGCCTGGGGCTGAGACTGAAGCGACTGCGAATCCCGTGCCACGACTCTGCCTTGAAGCTGGGTTAGCACCGCCCGACTGTGGTCTGTGTCTGGAACTGAACTTGGCAACGTTTATTCATGCTGAAGACTTCGGTTTCTTCCACTTGTCTGATACCACCTAGGGCCTCAGAAAGCAAACAAGGCTTTCCTCTTTCTATGTCTTTTCACAGTTTTGTAGATAAGTTGGAAATAGCAGCTACCCTTGCTTGCGGAACACTTCCTGAGTGCGACACACTTTTCTTCTATATTCTAGAACAGTCATTCTTCACTAGGGGTACCTCCCCCTCCAAAGACATCCGGTGGTGTCTGGAGAGGTTTTGGGTTGTTACAACTTGGGGCTGGTGGGTGCTACTGGCACCTAGTGGTTATAGGCCAGGGATAGTGCTACACACCCAATAATGCACATGACAGCCTCCGTACAGAAGAATAATCCAGCTCCAAATGTCAGTAGTGCCAAAGGACGCCTTTGAGAAACCCTGTTTTAGAAGAATTTCTGCAGTGCTCACCTCACAGGTGACAAGTAGGCATTTTTATTCTTCCTATAAATAAATAAATATTTATTGTCTATTTTGTGCTTGGCTCTCAACTCTCTGTTTTACTATATTCTACCTGCTCATCACCACTATGAATTAAGTCACATTAACCCCATTTCACAGACAAAAGAAAATGGAACATCAATTGCCCAGGGGCACATAGACATGAATGGGCAGAACTAAGATAAACATTCCCTTCTGCCTGGCACCAAATCCATATCCCCCTATCCCCCGGAGTCAAGGTCATTGCTGCTCAGGGACAGGCTTAGGGATTCAAACTCAGAAAGGAGAAGTCCAGCTTCTAGCCTTTCTCCCATGATACCTTGTTGCCACACAAGGAAAGAAAAACCCTTCAAAAGCACACGACGTATAAATGTTCTGGGATTAGCCTGAAGACTTGAGGGCATCAAAGATGCTGGGCACTCAGGTATACTAAAACATTCTTCCACAGAAGGGACATGGGCCAGAGGTGCCCAAACAGGAGGCTCTCTGTGGTCAGCAGTCCTCTTCTAAACACAACTGGAGGCCAAGAAACAGATGATGATGAATATGTCAAGGGGTGAGTTTACTGCCCTGCTTCTGTTTGAGCAATGATGACGTTGTGGGGAGTCTGTTCACAAGTCTGGACAGGGATACCTTCAAATGAGTCAGCTCTGGTTTTATAAACTGACCTTACATTGGGAACATTCTATTTTAGGTAGTCAGATCCTGCTGGTCTGGGGGAATGCATATCTTATTTCAATTACAATATTTGAAGTTTAGAGAAAAGGCGCCTTCATAAAGTAGGCAGAGGGAGATTTCTGCTGAAAGCCTCATCCTTATTAGCAGCTTCAAGGTGATCAAGTCACATGAATTTAATTATTAGCCATAGAATATCTGCCCAATGTCTTGCTCATAAATATCACATCCACCCTCTCCCTTATACCACACGTGTTACCATTATACTTTATTCCAGTCAATAATTGTGCCAATGGGCATTTATAAAAGATATTTATTTATCTAGTTGCCTGATATCCTATACGTACTGAGAACCAGTATCTATTATTTGATGGTTAGTCTACATTGACCCCATCAGATATAAGTAGCTAGTGCCTAGATTCTGATTTTCCTAGATGTGTTCTCATTTTAATCTAGATCTCTAGGGAACCTTGAAAACCTCAGCAAAAGCTGGCATCATCACCTCAAGCTCCCTCCCTCTCACTCAAGTCAACCACTTAACTGGTCACCTGATCCCATTCTGACTCTGTCTAGAATTCCCAACAAATGTCTCCTCAAAGATTCAGATCTTGTTCCACTTTCCATTGCAGGCAGTAAGTGGTCCCAGATCGGACTCATATAACCAATCTCAGGTAATCTTCCATTTCAAATCTTTCAGTGGGTTGTCAGTTCCTTTAAGAACCCACATTTCTTGTCTTATAAAACTCTTTATAATCCAACTGCTATCTTTCCCTCCAGCCTAATCATCCTATGAGACAGGCCAGGTCTGGAGTCCTGGGGAAAATCTTCCCTGTCCCCCCATACTCCTGTCACCCAGAAAGACCATCCAAGCCTGCCATGAGAATCCTGTGTCCTTGCCAAGGTCTAGGGGAAGAGTGAGTAGGTGTCTTAGTTCTTGCCGATGCTAAAAAGTATGGGTGTGTGTGTGTGTGGGGGGGTTCCCTTCTCATACTCCTCCTTCCAAAGAAAGATAAACAAAAGAGATACTCTCTCTTTTTCCTCTCTGATTTCATCACGTTGGCAATTTCTGAAGTCATGTTCTTACCAACCAAGAGCTAGCATTGGACTGGAAATGACAGGGGCCAGGATAGACCAGAGAGATGGAAGGAACCTGAGGCATTGATGAAATTTTTAAGCAATTGTAGTTACTGCACCTGGGAGTTTGCCTTTCTTCTGACCTCCCAGTTTGATGAAATTTACTTTCTTACTTAAGTTTAGATCAGTTTGAGTTAGAGATTTCTGTTACTTGAAGCTGAAAGCATTTTCACTTCACTGCCTTCTCTGATACCCCCCTCTTACCTCTTGGCTCGTATTCCTCCTTGGTCTTCTGCTACTTTGCCTCTCATTACATTTATTTGTAATTCTCCTTTGACCCATCTGACTGCACTTATTAGAATGTGAATCCCCTAACAGCAGGACTGTGCTCTTATTAGTCTTTTATCTCTTAGTTCTTGGTAAATAGCAGATGTTAATAACATTTTGCAAAATCAACTTTGCTGAATAGCTTCAGGATAGGGGATAAGGAGTTGGGAGAAAATTTATGTGGTGTCTTCTCTTATACTTACTTATGTTCTGCTATATCAGGAGCCCTGTTTGTGTGGTGTGGAAAATGCCTTCTTGACTTAAATGTTGGGTCCTGCCAATGTTATGAGTCAGCTTCAACTAACATTTGCTGAACATCTACTCTGTGCCAACAACTTGTACATATTTTGCTTGATTTGTTGTGGCATTGCCTATAATGTCAGTATTACATCTCCCTTTTACAGACATAGGAAACTAAGGGAAGGGGCAAAAGTAACCCATAAAGGATGTATATTAAGTAAATAGAAGCAGGACATAAAATTAGTGCTTTGGCTTTAGGCCAAGAGCATTTTCTATGATGTCATGCAATCAATAGTGGTGCACTTTTTTTTGAAAAAAAATGTTTTAATGTTTATTTGTTCTTGAGAGAGAAAGAGATAGAGTGAGAGCGGAGGAGGGGCAGAGAGAGGGAGAGGGAGACACAGAATCTGAAGCAGGCTCCAGACTCTAGCTGTCAGCACAGAGCCTGATGCAGGGCTCGAACCCATTAGCTGTGAGATCATGACCTGAGCCAAAGTCAGACACTCAAATGACTGAGCCCCCCAGGGACCCCAACAGCAGTGCACTTTGGATGCTTACTCTGCACTGGGAAGTGTGCTAAGTATTTTTTCTGTGCCATGCCCCATAGTAGTTTTGACAACAACATGAGGTAGATACTGTGGTTGCCTCTACTTTTCAGATAAGGAACGCAAGCAGTGGACTAGCTGGGACTAGCGTGAGCCTGAGGCCTTGACCCCACAGAGAGCAGAGAGCAGCAGGAGGTCAGGCTGGGCTTCCGAGCTGGAGGTATCAACATTTATTCATAAAGCTTTCTGGTGCCATGCAGACGGCTTCCATATAGCAACTTCTCTTAAGAAGGGAAGAAGGCCCAGTTCTGGTCTGGCTTGTTTTGGCCCATCAGTTCTGGCAAATGAGGAGCTCCATAATTGAATAAGATGCTATGTAAAACCAGCACGGTATAGAGGAAATCACTGAGAAGGAGGCAGAGTAGATACATTTACTGAGGGGCTAAATGGTTCTGAAAGAAAACCCTAAGTTCTGTGTACCAGCTCACCAGATGCACTAAAATGCCAGCAGTTGGACACCTTCAGGAAGAAGAGCCACCGTGGGGGGTCTAACACCCTGTCCCCTTGCTTGCAGCACATCTTTCCTTATTTATTCTCGTAGGTGTTGTCTCTTCATTATTTTGCAAAATATTATGGAATTATCGTTTTCTAGAATGTTATAAAAATGTACACAATTTCACAGTTGAGATTTATATTGTGAAATTCTATGAAAAAAATTCATTATACGTTACAAAGGAAACATATGTTAAAAAGGGCATATAATCTCAATCAAAAGAGACTGTACTGCAAGTGAACTGAATATTGGCTTTTGAAATTCTAATTTAAAAATAATTTGAAATTTGAAAGGATCATTTAATCCATGGCTTACGGTTGTTTTAATCCCTTTTTAAAACCAGTTTATTGAGCTATGGCTGACATACAAAAAGCTGTATATATTTAATGTATACCTATCTGTCTCCTCCAACATCATAATCATAGCAATAACAGTAATAATAAATATACATGGCAGCAGCCATGTCTCCTTTAACAAACTATCTTAGTACTATATGCCTTCCCTTCCTTAGAATTTTTTTATGTTTATTTATTTATTTTTGAGAGAGACAGAGTGTGAGTGGGGGAGGGGCAGGGAGAGAGGGAGACACAGAATCTGAAGCAGGCTTCACACTGCCAGCGCAGAGCCTGATGAGGGGCTTGAACTCACGAACCATAAGTTCATGACTCGAGCCAAAGTCAGACACTTAGCCAACAGAGCCACCTGGGCACCTTTCCTTCCTTGGACATTTTAAAAACATCATATACCACATAAGGGTACAGATCTTAAAAGTGCAGTTGGATAAACTTAGAATATGTAAACATCATATGTAAACACAAACCATGATCTATAACCCTTCCATCCATTGTAGAATTTTTAAAGTTTGCAATCATAGGTGCCTGGGTGGCCCAGTCAGTTAATCGTCCGACTTCGGCTCAGGGCATGATCTCACGGTTGGTGATTTGCAGCCCTGCAACAGGCTCTATGCTGACAGCTCAGAGCCTAAAGCCAATTCTGTGTCTCCCTCTCTCTCTGTCCCTCCTCAGCTCATGCTCTGTCTGCCTCTTTCAAAAATAAAAAAACATTAAAAAAATAAAAAATAAATAAAAACAAAAGTTTGCAATCATATTTTTTGTGAGACTCTTTGATTAAACCTCGTCCTGACCAGATAGGAGATTTATGCAGGGCAAAAGCCACATTGATTTTGTTCAGCACCATGTGTCACCGGCTACCTGGTGTGGGGCTGAGCACACACGTGTTTGTTGAACCAACAAACGAAATGGGAACGAGATGGAGTCAACTCAGCTGAACTTGCCAGGGCTCAGTTCATCTGCTTTTAAATCTGCGAGAGCTTTCCTTCCCATTTTGCAGGTTTGAGAAAATCAAATGAAGATACTGACATAGTAGTACACGTGGTAAGTGGCACTACCACATATAAGTGCGCATTTAGCAAATGTAAATACGTTAACTATTTCTCTTTGTCTCTAAAGTTAAAAGTAAGTCTAAATGTGAAACTCCATAAATGTCCAGTACTTCAGACCCCAGAGCAGCATCTTCTATGTTAATCCTTTATATTAAATAGCTCCTATCTGTACAATCTAGGAGAGCAGCACTGATTTCAAAGACGGTCCTTAGTGTTATCCCTGTTTCTTGGTATTTACATCACTGGGTAATCCCCTGATGCTGAGTGTGGGCTAAACCTAGTGACTTGCCTCTAATGAATAGAATATGGTAACAGTGATGGGTGAAAGTCACTCCTCTAGTTAGGTTACAAAAGGCTGTGACTTCCATTTCTCTGGCACTCTCTCTGTTGCCTTCTTGGCTTGCACATGGTGATGAAGCAAACTGCCATGTGGGAGAAGCCCACATGGCAAGGAGCAGGGTGGCCACCCAGCAAGGACCTGAGGCCCTCCATCTGACAATCCACAGGGAAGTCAGTTCTGCCAACAAGAATGTGAGCTTGGGCACAGGTCATTGTTCAGTTGAGCCTGGAGATGACTAAAGCTGTGGCTGATACCTTGACTGCAACCTAGGAGAGACTCTGAAGCAGAGACAAGCCATGCCCAGACTCCTGACCTGAAGAAGCTGTAAGTTAATAATTGTGTGTGGTTTTAAGCCACAAGGGGTGGTGTAATTTGTTTTGCAGTGAAAGCTAATTAATACACATTCCATGAATTTCCACTACTTCAGGTAACAGTAATAGTGACTGGTATTTCCCGAGTGAAATGTTTTGTTCTATGACTCTGGCTTTATCATTAGTCTGTGAACTTAATGAGAGCAGGAGAGTAGATGTTTTAGTCTACACTAAATAGTGAGGCTTTTGCAAAGTGTGGACATCTAGGAGGTGCTCTGTAAGGATCTGTGCACTGAATGATGAATAGTTAAGTGACGCAAGATGATCTCTAGTGACCTGAAGGACAGGCCAAAGAAAGGAAGGTGAGTAACAGGGAGCTGGGGTGAAGATGGTGGCTTCTCCTATAGGCAGTGGAAATAGCAAGAGCAGATACACTGCGTCTGCGGAACGTCTACATCTTCCAAGCTATGACGAGAGCCAGGAAGTTTATGCTAGGGCAGGTCATCTTTATGTTTCTTCCCCTATGATACTTTTGCAAAGGCATCTTATTTTTCATGACCTTAGATAGAAACTTGAGCAACCCAAACAGCAAAAATAAGGTAATAGTCAAGAGGACTATTCTGGGTATGTTCTGCAGTCATTAAAAATGACAATATGTATGACTTTGAAAGATATTTCAGTAAAACCTTGGATTGTGAGTAAGTTGTTCTGTGAGTGTTCCACAGATGAGCAAACATTTCTAATACATTTTAACTTGATAAACGAGTGATGTCTTGTATTACGGGTAGTATGGAATGCTGAGCGTCACGTGATCACAGGATCACAACAGAGCCGACAGTTCTTGAAATTTACTTTGATATACAAGTGCTTTAGATTACAAGCATGTTTCTAGAATGAATTATGCTCACAAACCAAGGTTTTATTGTAGTTTCCTTCAGGTTGAATAAAACAGGTAGCATCTATTGCCTGATTCCATTTTGGTAAAATTATATGTGTATTTATACAGCAAAACGTCTGGAAGGAAATATATGGACAATGCTTATCTTTTGGTGGCGGGACTACGGGTGATTTTTACTCTTGTTATGCTTCTTAGTATTTCCTAATTTTTAAACAACAAACATACATTAGTTTTATAGTCAGAAACAGTAAAGGCTATATAAATTTATTGCTAAATAATAAAACAAGGAAGATGCCCTAAAGATAACACTTTCCTGTTAATGCTCTTATTGGAAAAGACATCACATTTTCTAGAGTGAAAATTCCTTCAGCTCTTGTTACTTAAGGGTCCTGGAGCTGGAGCCTTCTCATGGGATCCTGGGTGAAGCTGGTGTACTATAGGGTTTCCTGACAGGGCCATCTGAGCCCATGAACCTGAGGTCCTTCCAAGTTCAGAGGTTAATGAAGAGGGACTTGTGTCCCAGCTGTTTTAAAAGGGTTAGTCCATCTTAAATGTTTTCATTCCAGATCCTTATTTCTTGGGGTTTGTAAGCCCTGGGGCAACTTGGTTTTAACTCTAAATTAGTGGCTTTCACATTTCTTTCACTGCAGCAGAATGAGCTGGGGAGCCTGTTCGAAGTTCTCTTTCCCTCTGTGAGGGATTGAGTTTGTAGGTTTGGGGCAGGACCCAAGAATCCACACTTTTACCCATGCATTTGAAAAATGTCTATGCCTTCTTATGGTCTAAGGGCTACGTATGGGAAATTACTACTTGCAAAAGCTATCAATCCTAATGGCTTGGCTCCATTTTAAGATAAATAACACTTTGGTGTGTATATTGGTATTTTCCCATCATTAAATTTATTTTTTACGAACTGTAAAGATCAAAATACAGACACATGCTTCCTGAAGAAGAGTCTGGATCTCATTTTGAAAGTTTCAGGCATTTAAAAATCTAACTCGAACGACCTTCAGTAAGTGTTTTTTCTCCATCCCTTTAGTCACTTGTCTATGTACTCATTCATGGGATACATATTATATGTTTATGTGCAAGGCATTGTTCAGGAGGCCAGGCTAACAAGGATTCACACCAAAGTCCTATTTGACATTGGAATCCCCTTGACTGGTTGAAGTATGTCAGGTTCTATTTGGCTGAAAGCTGGCATGTACTGTACACCAAGAGCTCTCTCCATCATGTTGGCAAAGGCATCTGACTTCAAAAAATGAGCAAACATGCCTGGCATACAGTAGGCATGAAGTGTCATGAAGTGTTCAGTGACAGCCAATGTGTTGGTGCCGGGAGAAGAGTTTCAACTATTTGGAACAGTGTTTCTGGCCTTCATTGTCTCCCCTCAGAGCTCCCTACCCTGACTCATACATTATTTACCTGTCAGAACTGCCGTCCTGAGACTAGACCCACAGCCTTCCAGGGATGCCTGGAAGGGGCATGCCCTCTTTTCATTCTGTCCTCCAAAGAGCTATTTCCCAAACACATATATGATTTCATTGTTTCTTTATCTAGAAAGCCTCTCATGGCTTCTCACTTTCTCCAGTAATTGTTCTCAATCTGTGGAATATTCCACGTATATCACAAAATTAGGGTCCATCATGATGCACCCCTTCCGTCTCCCAGGAGGATATACATTTACATGTGATGGGGTTTACATGCAGTCTACTGTACTTAACAGCTGGAATATATTGCAGAATATTCAAATGCTAGCAAGATGGGTTAGAGTAGATTTCATTAGGAAACAATTACCTCTGTCATGGGGAGTGTGTGCCCTACCGAGATACCCAGGGTCCGACCCACTGGGGATGCACGTGTGTAGTACTGTCTGAGAACCTGCATGTGGCCCGGAGGCCACCTGCCTGATGTCCTGGTATCACACCTTCCTCTTCACTCTTAGGCAGCCATCTCTAACAGGTCACAGACATCCTCCATTTTCCCACTGTCAGGCCTTATGTCCTGCCCCTTTCTAAACACAACTGCCCTTAACTCATTCTCGTTATTTGTCACATTTACTCTCCCTCAACCCTGAACCTGAACTTCTATGACTGATGTCATGTCTTGACAGTGCCTTTTGGGAACTGACCACAGAATATATCTCCTGAGTGTGGCAGTGCCCCATCTGATCAGGGGCAGGGTATTGACTCTTGGTACAAATCGCTTAACGTATCTGTAAAAGGTGGGTGTAATTGAAGTCATAGGAAAATTATAAAGATTAAAAGAGAAAATGCAAATGAAATGCTTGGCATGGCTAGTTGATGTGATAAAAGGGAGGGAGGTGTTTGAGGGAGAGAAACACAAAGAAAAGAAGGAGAAGCTATCTTACAATGATAGACATTTGCTAGCACTGAAAATACCGACACTAAGAATACTGTGAATGTGGGAAGCCGTTGGTCAGAGAAACTCACCCTATGAGGTCATCTGTACACAAGAAAGTTATAGAAGCTTCTGCAACAGAGTGAGTTCATTCAGCGACCGGACTTTAGTTTTCTGAAAGATTAATAGACTCTTCCAGACACAACATTAATTCCGTCAGTTGAAAAAGGTCTATCAACAGAAGTCAGGAGATCCTTGGTTTCTCACTACAGATGAATATATTTGCATTCTGATTTACAGATTCATGTCTCAGGAGTTTCATGAGTAGAAGTCCATCTCCAAGACACGAGTCACTTTGGGATACAGACACTGAATCAGCCTTTCCAATCTATGAAGAAGATGACTATGCCTTGCATTGTTGACACAGGCCTTATCCCAAATGCCCTTGTCTCGGAAAATGAACAACCATCCCAGATGATAACTGACCACATCCAGCAATGACTGGGAACTTGAGCTCCCCTTTCTTTCAAAGGCAAAGCTGCCACATCCACCTTTTTCTCACACCCTGTAGCTCTCACATTAAGCAAGAGCCCCAGGAGGCTTGGGTCAGATCAGATGCCTTTGTATCTTCAGCCTCTGACTCAGTAAGCATTCAGTAAATGTTTGCTGTTAAAAATAACTTAATGAAAGCCCTTTTTCCATAATGAGATAGGTCTCCGACCTCTTATCAAAGGATTCGCTATCCATCCTTAATAAGGATCCTTATCAGATATGCGTAGTGCAAAAATCTGTCAGAAAAGTTCTAGGCATTTTCCATTGCCAATAACCCATCCTTTAAAATAGAGCATTTTAAAATCGAATATATTGTTGCACGATAATTATTGTTGCGATAACATCGAATGCAACGATCATTGCTGTTGTGTAATTGACCCAAGTACCTGCTTCGTAACTTTAGTCCAAGGGACATGTTTAATTATAGACTCCATCATTTATTCAATATCAAAAACCATGGCACCAAGGATTAGGACCTAATTACCAGACAGGACTTGTAAAACCGTTTTCCCAAAGCAAGCTCATTTGTTTCATAAAAAAGTTACTTAATTCTGATTAATATACTATTCCATGTAAGTATAAATAAAGAAAAGGAGTTGGTGTACAATCAAGCTAAACTAATATAACTGTTCAAGTTTTTACAATACAGATTTTCTGAATATGCCCTGAAGGGATTCACAGAAATGGAGTGCTGAGACTTTTTCAAAAAATGAGCATCCAGTGATTTCAATTCAAATATTCATAATCATTTTTATCATCCAACTTGGACGGCCAACTTGGTGAGAGTATTTGATAGGCCATATCCTGGAGAGGTGTATAGTTCTTGCCTTTTGAAACGGGCAGACTTGTTCAAAATACAAATAGACACAGATCTGAACTTCGTGTCAGTATATCTGAAAGCTGGTCACTGTAACAACCACTCCGAGCCAGGAGGGAAGAGACAGAGGGCTCTTAAACAGCAGGACAGTGGAAGTAGTGGAAAGATCTCAGCTGCCAAAAAGACTCCTCATAAAAAGTGATCCCAGGACAGCGGAAATAAAGGGGTACCCATGGGTAAAATGAGAAGAACATGAGAAAATGTTAATGAAGCCATTTCTAAGGGCTTCATTGCATGGAGGGGAAAATATCACCAACTCTCGTCACGATTACTGTATATTAATTGAGATTCACCACTGTCTGCATTCATGCTTCAGTTGACAGCTACCAAGTTGTTAGAGCTTAAACAGAAGCTAACTGCATTGATCTTATGTCTAGTTACAACCTGCCACTTCTTAGATTTGTACTTTCTGAACTAAACATAAACAAAGGTGGTAATGTAAGCCAACCAGAAAAATATCTGGAGGACATTAGAAGTTAACTCTGTTATAATAGATGAATTCAATTGCTCATATCCACTGGGAGTGTCTGATTAAAAGTGATATAAGAAATTTGTGTACTGAAAAATAACTGTGGGGAACTTTGATCTGGTCAAGGTGACATTAGCTACATGGAAAATAATCACAGAAAACACTTTTGGAATATACACAGGACCAGCTGTACAAGATATATTAAGGGGGAACTCAGGGCATTTTTCTGAATATATCAGGCAAAAGTCCCATTTGGCATATATTCAAGTCAAAGTAAGTTGGAGTTAAATTATCCAACTTTTCCTTGCGGTAACCTCCACTGTTTTTGAGTTTTGAGTGGTCAGAGCTAGTTTTATTTTTAGTTACATCAAAGAGTGTTAAGGCCACCAGGAAACCTTTCTTTGCCCCTTTGGAAATAAATCTACTCAAAGTCTACCTTGGACTGTCTTTCCATTGGGTTAACAAAGCATTCTTTGAAATGTACGCACAGTTGCTAACCACGGCTCTAAATAGAAACCTAAGGAGAAGCTGTTAGCACATACCTAGCAAGCATAAGATTAACATAATCGGTCCGAAGTTGATGCTTTGATTTCTAGCAGTAGAGGCCAAGAGGGTCCAAGATGGGATATGTACTGTTCATTTCCTGACAACCACATTAATGCCCATTCATATGCCAGCAGTGGGCTTTTCCTGGGCCCCGCCTTCAGCAGCAAGATGTCTCATTGGCTCTTGCAGGGGAATGTGGGGAGCAGCTATCAGCTCATGAAATGCCTCACTAAAGACTCACTTGATAGCTGTAGGAATTTGACATTTTCCTATTTCAAAAGGGAGCCGCAGTGAGCAGGCAGAGGTAATGCGAGCCCAGGGAGATTGATTTTCTCCTTCAATACAACCGACATCTCCAAAATGCAGATCTAGGCGTGTGTTCAAAAGGATGCCAATACCATTGTCTTTCCGATATCCTTAACACCTGAGACCACCGATCTCATCAACAGCATGAACTTCCATCCAGACCCTGCATTCCAAGTGACTTCACCATAGCTGCTCTTTTTCGGGGAGAAATGGCGATGCATCCGCTTGAGTTTTACAAAAGGAAAAAAAAGATAATTCAACTTTGGGGGTGTGCACTATTTGTTGAAGACTCTTTGGGAAAAGGTTGAATCATCAGCTTCTAAACACAAAACTTGGATGCACCCTTTTTTCTTGGTCACTCTCTGCCATGTGAAATGTCACCACCGAGAGGCCCTGTGCGCACAGCTGGCTCTGTGGGACTCCTTCAGCAGTGGCGGCAGCTTCCCCGAAGCTCTGCTAGCTGCCTTGTGCTTTTTCCTGAAACTTTGCCTCTGCTTTTGCTCCTTCCTTGCCTTTCCTTCCCTTGTTTCGAAGTATGGTTATAGCGATGGGCTTTAGACCTCATTTGAGACCTTCCTCCTCCACCTAGTGTGGACCTTGAGCAAATGATTCAACCTGCCCACTCTTCTGTTAATAAGAGACCCAGCTGCAAAGGTTGTTTGGAATTTAAATGAGCTGGTGCAATGTTAAATCCAAGCACGATGTCTCATACAGACCTCGGTAATGGAGACTAACTAGTGCGGCAGAGATCGGGACTGGACCAGGGTGAGGAGAGAGAGGCACTTGCTGTCTGCACTAGCGTAAAGGAGGTGGCAAAAGACCCAGTCATCAAGATAAATATTTTACAAGTTAAGAATCAATGCAGGAAACCCATGATGAAAAGACCCCCAAATTAAAAAAAATTTTTTTAGTGTTTATTTTTGAGAGACAGATTGTGAGTGGGGGGAGGGGCAGAGAGAGAGTGAGACACTGAATCCGAAGCTCTGAGCTGTCAGCACAGAGCCTGACATGGGGCTCGAACCCACGAACCATGAGATCATGACCTGAGGCAAAGTCGGATGCTTAACCTACTGAGCCACCCAGGCGCCCCTCCCCCAAATTTTTAAATAAAGATAGGAGCAGTCAGGGTGCTGAGGTGAGCCACCTTGGAGTCAGAGGCAAAAGGAAAAATCAGCAACAGTGATACTGTCTTTATTTAAAATGCTGATATTTTGTTCATTATGGATTTTCTGCATTAATTTTAATCTTGTCTTTATTTAAAATTTTGATATTTTGTTCATCGTGGAATTTTTGCATTAATTTTGAGTTTTTAAAACGTTGCATGAAAATGTTATTTCCCTTGACGAGTGAGGTTTTTGGCCCTGGAGACAAGGCTTCCGATGACCTCAGTCACTTCACCTTAGTCTGGGCTCCGCTGCCAATGACCGTGTGCCATGGAAATGTCTGATTGACCCCAGCCATTTGGGGACCTGTTTCTGGCTGGACTTCTTGAGCTCTCCACTGATTTTTGCTGAATGAGTGTGGTCTATAAGGTCATCTGTCGCTTTGCAAGCATCTATGGCTTTTTCACATATGTACCTTAGTCTCCCAGGACAACCTGCAGGCTCTGTCTCAAGTGGGGGAATATAAAATGAAGGGAAAGCAGGTCCCAGATGAAGGGAGGAAGGGGTACCATCAGGGGTACCCCCTATGGTTTTTAAATGTACATGAGAGGTGGACATGCTAAGGGGACTGAGAATCCAGCTCATGGGCCTGAGTCTACCCACGAATAGAGAATATATTTAAAAAACTGGGGGCGCCTGGGTGGCTTAGTCGGTTAAGCGTCCGACTTTCACTTAGGTCATGATCTCATGGTTCGTGGGTTCAAGCCCCGCATCGGGCTCTGTGCTGACTGCCAGCTCGGAGCCTGGAACCCGTTTCAGAGTCTGTGACTCCCTCTCTCTCTGACCCGCCCCTGCTCACGCTGTCTCTGTCTCTGTCTCTCTCTCCTAGAAATAAATAAAAACATTAAAAAAATAAAAATAAAAAATAAAAAACTGGCAGTGGCGCCTCCTGTGTCCCTTTTGTACACCTGCGAGGCTGTGTGTGACCAGAAGGGGCGCCTTTTTTTACATTTGGACAAAGACATCGTAGGGGCCCTCAGAAGCCCCGGGAATTGGAAAAAAGTGTCACGGTAATACGATGAGCGACAGACAGCACGCAGAGAGGGCTGGGGCGATGTGGGAAGAGGCTCACCCAGGTCCTGCCCTGAGGGGAGCTGCCTGAGGTGGTGGCGTGAGTTGCCACCTGGAATCCAGTTCATGCTTCCAACATTGGGAATAAGGAGGAAGCAGGAAGGGAGCTCAGAGAGACTGGCCAGGAAAGCGGACCTGGGCACGGGTCACGGTGACAATGGCTGAGCCAGCGGCTTCTGGGGTAACACCTTTTTGTTCCTTTGAACCCCGGGGCAGAAAAGGGGCACGATGCAGGCAGGGGCCCCCCAGGCCTCCGACCCTTCTTGGTCTGCTGTCCACTGCCCTCTGATGCCTGGTAACAACCAATGATGGGTTTTTTCCTTAATAGTTCATTGGATATTTTAATGCAAATCCGGCCATTAAATTTGCCAACAAACCTGAACATGACTTGGAATCCAGTGATTTCGGTTACTCAGTGAAGCGCAAAGGTGGAGCCCCATCCCCAGATGACCCGCGGTGGCTCAGCTCAGTCATGGCGTGAAGGTGCTACTTGAGTCTCTAAAACCGCCATAGAGTTACTTTGTCAAGATTTCACTTCTTGAAAATAATTAAGAGCAGCAATGAGATATTAACTAGGATCAGGTCACTCCAGGGAAGGATGAGCACAAATAAAACCATGTAATGACTTTTCTATCAGACCTTGCCTTTATTTTGTGTGGGACTCTGCGTTAATACGGACGCACCCTCTCTTGCCGACAGTCTACAGAGAGGATCACGAGGACGTGCTGGTCCCCCAGACAAAATGTACTTCCTCTCAAGGTTAAGGAGCCACTCCCAAATAAAACAAAAGCCAAAGGGGGGGAAGTCACGTGTGAGAAGAGCTGGATGTAGAAAGAAGGCGTCTGACCCGGAGCTCACGTGTGTGCAGGGAGCATGTGGGACAGCTGGCCACATCTTTTGCAGCTGAAATAGAGTCTCTGAAGAGGGCCACCGGCTCCCCAGAACCAGTTTCCTCACTGTCTTACCAGGATCATTGCATTGCCTACTTTGGGGCTTTGTTTTCTTCAACTTATTCTAAAAAGGGTTAGAGAGAGGTGTACACATACCGTATTATGGAACATTATACTACACTATTTTATGATATGTTAGTCTTAGTTGTATCCCTTGTACGTTATGTGTGCTATTTATTATGTGAATCATACTAATTATATTTGTTGTGTTAATCATACTAATTATATTATACTCATGTACATTCTATTGTGTTATGTTATATTCTGCTATGCTATATTATGATAGATGATGTATTTAAATAATTTGCCATTTTCCCTGAACTGAATTAACCAGAGAAGTTCTTAGCCTGAGACATGTGTGACAGGAACATGAGCTTCCTTCCTCCTTCCATTGAAAAGTGGCCCAGTTCTCTGCAGAGTGGCCTGTGCTCCTTAATCATAATCCCGTTTTTACTTCCTGTAGGCCATCATTTTTTTTGGTAAAGTTTTTAAAAGTTTATTTATTTTGAGACAGAGAGAAGGAGTGCACAGCAGGGGAGAGACAGAGAGAGAGAGGGAGAAAGAGAATCCCAAGCAGGCTCCTTGGCTGACATGGGGCTCAGACTCATGAACCATGAGTTCATGAGCTGAGCCGAAATCGGGTCAGACGCTTAACCAACTGAGCCACCCAGGTCCCTCTAGGCCATCAGTTTTTGAGTGTTCACTATGGGCCTGGTGTTGTGATAAACACATTTAAATGAGTGGCCTCATTTTATTCTTACGTTCGAGGTACGCAGTAGTCATACCTTCCACTTTGCAGGTGAGAAGATTGACTTGTCCAAGGTCAAACAGCCGCCTCTCCAGCACTATCTAGTACCCACCCCCTGCTTCTGACTACTCGGAGTCTCCTTCCAGGTGGCCACTGGGTTCAGGACTAAAAATCCAAACTGAGAAGCCAAAAGCAAGGGTTTTACTAAGGCTCCAGAACTATGGTGAATCTGACTCGATTTCACTATGGACAATTCCATGGTTGACAGTAAGTTGACACTGAAAATGTCAGCTGTCATAAAGGCTGATAAAGTTACCTCTATGAAGATGAATATTTGGTAACCCAGGGACTACAGGGACTTGCTTTCAGATCCCAGGAAGTACAGTGATTGGGTCTAGGTCTGCGTGGAGAGAAATATCTGTTCTTACTCACTTATATTCATTTATTTATAACTTTTGAGCACTTGCTATGTGCCAAGTGCCAGAACATACAGTAAGGTAGATCTGATGAATGAAATAAGACCCTCGGCCTCTAGGGAGCTCACAATTTTAGACAGGAAGATAATTCACAAGTATATATTATCACAATAAAAGGGCAGTGCATAGGATGGATATAAATGCTAGGGGGGTTCAGACTTGGGGAGAGGATCATTTCTAGCTGAAGCCAAGACTTTGCTAGGTAGAGAGGCAAATGATGGCAAGGTGGTCTGGAGAGTCAACCTTAATGATGAAGGTACCTCAGCAAGAACTCCCAGGTGTGTTTAAGGTAGGGTGTGTCCTCTGGCTGCACCAGAATCCTCTGTGGAGCCCCTTTAAGCACACTGGGCCACCCCGGCAGACATTTATGGTCAGCTGGTCCGGGGTAGAGTCTGGGCATCAGTGTTGCCCAATAGCTCCACAGGGGATTCAAACATGCAGCCAGGGAAGAGGGCCCCTAACAAGGTGTGGATTAGGAAGGGCTTTGAGGGAAGGGGCCAACATTTACTGAGCAGCCCCATCACGTGTGGGGAAATTTCCTGATGCTGAACACACAGTATCTCACTTAATTCCCTTGATAATCCTATGAACAGGGACAAAGCATTTGGATTCACTGGGAGCTTACCGCAGCTCAACCTGGGCTCAAGCATTAATTATCTTATTTAGTTGAATATAAAGTTTGTGAGGTTTCATGATAGCCTGTCAATTAGGGACACACATACACAGGCCATCTGGGCAAAAGAATGACAGGACAAAAATGCACTTTGATGAAGCGCCCCCATGAGCAGCCTTGACTGAAGGGCAAAGAAGCATTTAGAAGCCCCTGTAATGGTCCAGATCAGCCAGTGGGAAAGACACTCTCTCAGGGCAGAGGAAATTGATTTCTCTGCTAACTTTTCTTCCATGTTATTTGTCTCCTTCTTATTGATTTACAGAGGCTCTTTTTATATTAAGGGCAAGGGCTGCCTGTTATATATGCTGCAAAATTTTCCTGTCATCTTGTCATTTGTCTTGTTGCCTTATGGTCTCTCAAACACATGGGAGTTTTAGTTGCTTACATATTTTCGCTTAAGAGTTCCTGGGGTTGGAGCCTTGCTTGGGGAGGCTTTCTCTAAGACAAATTTATATTTTCGTATCTCCTCTATCATCTTTTTGGTATATTTTATGGTTTGTTTTTTTATTTTTAAGTCCTATATCCATCTAAAAGTGTGCATTGATATATGTTATGAGAGCAGAAGCTAACGGTGTTTTCGCCATTCCCATGTATTTTTAGCAGTCACCTCCAGAACGTGGCAGACATGGGTGGCATTTGAATGATGTTAACGTTCTCCCCAATCTCTGGCATTTGTGGTTCAGCTATCATACTGTGGTTTTCCCTAACAGAATTTTAAACAATTATTTTGTGTGTTCATCCAGGAGCCTCTTGGCATTGGGGATATTTTAAATTCAAACTCAGGAGGGAAAGGAAGCATGTAAATCTCCACTAACAAATCCTCAGGGATGGAGTATTTACTTTTCTCTTCTACCTCAGATCTATAAAAATATGTGGCTTACAATGACTTAATTAGAATAAATCTAGCCCTGACATTAGCCCCGCTTGTATCTATTATATAGAATTCCTACCTTTGGACTCCCAGAGAACCTGTAGCAATTTCCTGTGGCTGAATATTCAATTCAAATCTAATGATGTGAAGAAAAAAATGCTAAAATGAGACAAAGCTGCACCAAAGTAGTCAGAACCTGAATTCAGAATTAGTTGATTCATTCTTCCAAGAAGAGCATCTATTACGATTTAAAAAAAAGAAAGGAAGAAAAGAAAAAGAAAAAGAAAAGAAGAGTCCCCTCCTCTGAGCCAGGCCTCAAGCTGTGGGCATTGGGCACTTACATTCGCTCTGCACAGAGGGCTGGCTGTGGTCCCCAGGGTGCTCAGCACCCCATCCGGGCTCCTCGGGCAGCAGAGCCGTGGTCGGGTTCCCAGCTCTGCCGGCTCGCCCGCCCTTCTCAGCCCCACCTCTTGTCCGGTACGAGTTCCTCAGAGGATGACACAGACATTCCCAAGGAGTTTCCTTCGGCCTCTAACATGTCGTGCTACACTGCCCTGGTCTCCTTTCTTCTTGGCTCCCTC
Organism: Crocuta crocuta; assembly: GCF_008692635.1. Taxonomy (NCBI): domain Eukaryota; kingdom Metazoa; phylum Chordata; class Mammalia; order Carnivora; family Hyaenidae; genus Crocuta; species Crocuta crocuta. The sequence goes on along the minus strand of NW_027528369.1, from coordinate 6,754,076 downwards.
TCGCTGCCCCGGAGGGTGAGGGTGGGGGGGGGTGG
>NW_027528369.1:6646573-6753922 GCF_008692635.1 Crocuta crocuta | reverse complement strand
GGGGGGGGGAGGCTTCCCTGAAACAATGCCAGTCTTCTGAGGGAGCCACAAAGATGTTAGAACAGCCTTTCTGCTTCCTCCTTCGGAGCCCGTTGTGCACGGTGCTCAGCGATGCCAGGCTGATACTTACACCCAGGTATGGTGAGATATTTATACCTTGGATATCTACACGGGCAAATGCTACAAGTCAGGCCTTTGCTCTCTGCCTCCTCCAAGCCAGTTATTAAACATTTATCACCACACCGCTCACTGCTTCCCTGCTTTGGAGGCACTATTTCAGGTGGTGAAGTCTTGGAGCAGCCTTTCTGCCTAGAAAATGCCTTTGGTGGATGGGGAAGGGCAAGAAGGAAATCATGGAAAGGCTTCAAGCTGGCTCTGGCTTAGGCTTGGGGAACGAGAGATAAAGGGAGCCAGAAAGATCTGTGGTCACACAGAGTCTCACGGCGAAATCCTCAATGTTCTATGTGGTTTCATTGAGCCGGGTTTCATCCCCCATCCACACATCATAAAATGGATAACCTCAAAGATAACTGAAGTTTTGGGAAGTCTGGGGGATATTATGAAATGTTTTTCCTAAACAAGGAAAACAAATATTTGGTGGCTGGTCCCTTCCTATGCTACAATACTGCAGAAACACCTCACCCTCCTTGGAAAAGGGAGGGTATCAGAACTCACGTCAATAGGATCATACTTTTCCACAAATTTAATGGATATGGATCCACTATTTGATACAGCATTTAGCCCAATAAAGGTAGAGAAATGACCTTTTAAACAAATTTAGTGTGCCCCTTGATAGTAGCACTTGTCAAACTTTCTGGTCTCAGGACCCCCGAATGCCCTTAAAAACGTTGGAGGACCCCAGAGGTGCCTGGGGGTCTCAGTCAGCTAAGCATGTGACTTCGACTCACGTCATGATCTCACAGTTTGTGGGTTCGAGCCCCGCATGGGACTCCATGCTGATGGCTTAGAGCCTGGAGCCAGCTTTGGAGTCTGTGTCCCCCTTTCTCTCTGTTCCTCCCCGCAGCTCATGCTCTGTATCTCTCTCTCTCTCTCTCAAAATTAATAAACATTTAAAAACAAAACAAACAGACAAACAAAATTGGAGGACCCCAAAGCCTTTTGTTTGTATTGGTTATATCTTAACATTTACATATTAGAAATGAGAACTGTGAGCCTAAAAAATATTTATTTGCTAATTCATTAAAAAAATAAATCCATAACTTGTTAACATAAATTATACATTTCATGTTCTTTAAATATTTATTTATATGTTTTTGAGAGAGGAAAAACGTGAGTGGGGGAGGGGCAGAGAGAGAGGGAGACACAGAATCCAAAGCAGGCTTCAGGCTCTGAGCTGTCAGCAAAGCCGGGTGCAGGGCTTGAACTCACGAACCAAGAGATCATCACCTGAGCTGAAGTTGGATGCTTAACCTACTGATCCATCGAGGCACCCCTAAATAATACATTTTAAATGAGAAAACTACATTTTTAGAAACAAAAGAAAATTTGTTAACAGTGGCACTCTGCTTGGCTTTAATACATGGGTTGATGGAAGACAGCTGGATTCTCTTATTTGCTTCTACATTCAATTTGTTGTAATAGGACTCACCAGGTAGCCTCTGGAAAACTCCACGGTGCATTTGTGAGAGACGAGAGGGAAAAAGGCACAAAGCATCTTAGTGTTATTATGAAGACAGTTTTGACTTAGTGAACCCCTTGAAAAGGTCTCAGGGACTCACAGGGACCACACGTTAAGAAGCCTTTAAAAATATTGCCTTTTTCAAGCCTTTAAAGAGTTCCAAACTGTTCCCTACATAGGAAGTTGTTAAAATACAGATTTATGGGGCCCCACAGACAGAGTTCATTATTCAGGAGGTTGGCTTAGGTATCTGCATTTTTAACAAACTCTCCCTACATTGAGGAAGACCTTCAACTTACAATGTTCAGTAGGCTTTGCTTGGTCTTCTTCATGAAAGCCAAAACATATCTATCTATAAGTTAGCTGAGTTCTCATCCACTTGCAAGGTCAAAACCATGAGCAAGGAGACCTCAAACTGAAAACCACACACTTCCTCTGTATGGCAACAGGAACTTCCAGGAAGAGGAAGGGAGCTAAGGCATCCATCATCTATCCAGTGTCTATTGAGCACCTACTATGCAGCGGGTCCCGTGCTGACTTTGGAAACTCAGAGATGCCTGAGAGACAATCGCTGGCTCAAGATGCTGGCAAGGCATATGAGGAAACACCAAAGGCTCTGGTGGGGAGAACACAGTGGGGTTTGGGGCACCTTCAAAGAGCTCACTGAAGCACCATCTTGCAGAGGGTTGGATTGTTTCCTTGGCTCCCGGGGGGGAGGGCTAGGACCCATGGTGGACCCATAGCTTGTTCAATGAAGTATTTCAAACAGAGCGACTGAGAGAAGGAGGTACTGGGATGAAAAGGGCCACCCCTCCAAGGGGTTCAGGCAACAGACTGAGAGGGTGGGAAAGACTTTGAACTGAGGGCTCATTAGCAGCCTGTTTGACCCTGATGCTTTATGATGCCATAAACTGACTTGCCCTGGGTATTCAGGGTCTATCAGCTCCTTTCCTTACACACATTTTCTTCTATTATGATGATTTAAATGGTCATAATGAACTTGTGGTTTTCATTATAAGCCACCTCGACTTTTTTTCCTGATAAAAAAGCATAAAGCATAAAATTGAAAGTGCTTCATTCATTTGTAAGTTCTTGAGGGCAGTGCTATGCCGTACTCGTGACTGACCTCTTACCTCTCTGCACGCCCCCCCTCACCCGATGCCTAGCTCCCAGTCCATGTACAGGACTTACTTGCTCTGAATGGAAGGTCTGATTCACATGAAGTAGGCAGTAGGCAAAATGGAGCTGACACATAATCAACACTTTTAATAGTTACAGTCATCAGAGTGGATAGCCCCATCCTCCAACCTGGGCTAGGACACTCCCCCTGACTCTTCACTAATGCCGGTGAAGACAACGGCACCCTGTCATCTTGAGCCCCTTGTGCATTCTTTTTAGTTTCCCCACTTCTCCAGCCATCCAGCAATCCAATATATCAGGACAATAAACACATCTCTTCATGGGAGAAACATTAGGAAGTCTGAGTGAGATGAATTTCAGTGTTGCTTGTTTATTCTAAAGGAGGGGGCACACTTTGTGTTTGCCATCTGAATTCAATTAATCTGATCAGACAGGAAATGAGCAGCCAAGATTGCCTTCGTGTTAGGTGGAGATGACCCAATGACAGTTGGAGAGAAAGCATGATGGCTGGCCAATTTCTCAAGTGTCGTCTAATCAAAAGGAAAAGGGGCGGGGGGAAGGATGTTGATATTATCTCAAGCTACAGTGGCCGCCCAATATCTCTTCTTTCCCAGCTGCATTCGGCCTTGAACATTTTAAATAGGCTATGGGGCAGGTTGTTTATCCATTCAAACACTTGTGGGGTGCCTGCTATGTGCTGGGTACTGTTTATAGAACAGGGGGGTAGGAGCAATCTAGACAAAACTCCTTGCTCTCTTGAGTTCATATACTAGTGGGTGGTGCCAGAGTTCTCTGGATAAAAGTATGGAGTGCTGGGTGGGGCTGGACTGGGGAGGAACCAAAGGCTGCAACTTTATTTTTTAATTTATTTTGTATGTTATTTTGAGAGAGAGAGACAGAGAGAGAGAGACAGAAAAGAGGCAGAGAGAGAGGGAGAGAGAGAGAATCTCAAGCAGGCTCCACACTGGCAGCACAGAGCCCTATGCAGGTCTTGAACTCATGAACCGTGAAATCATGACCTGAGCCAAAACCAAGGGTTGGACACTTAACCGACTGAGCCAACCAGGTGCCCCTAAAAGCTGGAATTTTAAACAGGGGGTCAGGGGAGGACTCACTGAGATTATAGCATTTGAGCACACCTGAATGGAAAAAAAGGTGTGCCTAGACTAGATTTTTATCTGCTAAGAATTCTCCAAGCTCATCCAAATCAGATCCAGCCCAGGAGCTTGCTTATAATCACTTTAGAGTCTGTACTTTAGGAGTTTCTAATTAGTAGATGCTGGATGGGGCCCGAGAATCTGCATATTTAACAAACCTTTTCTGCTTACCTGTACATAATCATTAACTAATTCTACCCACCCCTCTTCCCCAATGCATTTAGCAAGTGCCACAAATTAGGCTCTATGCTAGGAGTGAGGATTTCTGTGGGGAAAAAGACCATCCCATCTTATAGAAATATATTGTTGACTGGGATTTATAGAAATTAATCAAATAGCCACACAAACAGCACTAAGTTCAAACAGCACTAAGGCATTAAAAAGGGTCTAGGGTAAGTAACTGCAGACTGTGGCAGAGTATTGTGAGCAGGGGGGTTGAGTCAAATGATGAGTGGGAGGAAGGACCTTCTAGAAAGAGGCAAAAGCATGCACTAAAGGGCCTTAGATAGATAAGAGGTTTCTGATCAACAAACCCTTCCAACAACATGGACTTTTCCAGAGCACTATCTCCACTTTCAGCCTTGGTTGTAACCAACATTTTCCCTGAGGCCACCTTTCTACTTGCTGCCCTGCCCCACAGAACTGTCATCACTGAGGCTTTAAGCAGGGTTGTGACATGGAAAGATGGTGGTGGTGATGCAGAAGATGTGCTGGTCTGGGGGGAAGGCTGGAGGGTGTGAGGTTGGCTCTAAGAGACTCAAGGTCTAAGCTGGAGAAAGGAGGGCATGACTCCAGGTAAGGGATGTAGAGGAAGTGAAAAAATTGTGAACAAAATGGTCAGAGGTGAAATTTGCAGCTCGGGCTCTGGAGGACACTACAGGTCAGTGGCTAAGAGCTCTGACATCTGCACATGATGAACTTATACTCTAGACTCTGTACTAACTGATCAAGGCCAGTTTCTTCACCCCTAAGCTCAGTGTCCTTATCTGTTGAATGTGGAGATAATTAAACTTGCCTCCTTGGATAGTTTGCACATGAAAACGGATGGCTGCTCTGCAGTGGCCGAAGTACTCCTCCCAGGGGAACCAGGAGGGATCCCCAATTGGTGGGTTAATTTGAAACCAGATTTTTAAGGCATGTCTTTGCTTTTACAGAGCCCTGTGTGACTGCTTTCCAATGGGCCAGCCTGGAGGCTTAAGAATTGATACTGTTTTAGAGCCATTTGGGTTGATTAAAGAAGTGATACACACCATCACCAGGGTGAAGGAATGCTCAGTAAACACCGTCTTCTGGCTCCTGATAAAACTTATACTGAGGTTATGAGACAAAAGCCTATTCTTCAAGCACCAGTCATGAGCATGGAGCACAGGAATGTCACTAGAGGTTGGGTTATCTGAGGAGCAGTGTGCTCACTGTCCTATATTAACAACTGGACACAGAAATGGAAGAATTGTTTCCCAGCAAACTCATGAGTTAGCTGTGACAGTGAAATCCACTTCTGACACCCCCATGTGGTTGACTGACCCGCATAGAATGGTGGTGCTGGAAACTCTCAGGTCCTGTCAACAGACCGAATTTTCCAATTGGCTCCTCTACAGCTTATCCTTCTTTTTCAATTTTTGAGAAAAGCTATTTAAGTGTGTCCAGCCCAATCTCCATGAACGGGAGGTGGGGGGTTAGTTTCTCCAGCTTAGTACATCTCAGGGACCACAAAGTTCTATCAACCCAGTGGTTGTGATTTGCTGTGTGCAACCTGGGGCCTGAGGCCCAGGAAGGTACAGAGAAATTCGGTGAGCTCCAGACCACCACAACTTTTGGATATCTACAAACCTGTAAGACATCATAAAGCAATATTTTTCAGCCTTTAAAAATTCAAGTTGTAACAACATGGAAAAAGACTCACGTGGAATTAAGTTGTAAGTACAGAACACAATACCGCATGTGAGGGAAGAACCAATATTCCCTTTGCCTAAAATGCCTTCTTTCCAGCACACACTTTCCTGTCATTCAGAGCTGCTCATCCTGAAGAAGGAACAAGTATTCCTCGTCTATCTTTGTTTCTTGACCTCTCAACGCTTCACAGGGCTTATAGCTCCCCAACACTGGGTCATACGTTTGTGTAAAGTTTTAGATGTATCATCTGTCTCCCTCACTAGAATATAGTCTTTGTAATTGGAAATTCAGTCTATTGAGTGGGCCAGGGAGTTTCAGGCACAACCGCTGTGTGTGGATCAGTCAAGCATGTGGAGATTTCAGAAGTGGATCTTGCTGTCACAGCTAACTGATGAGGCTGGGGATCTTGTCTTATTTGCCCTGCATATCCAATGGTGAGCACGGTGCCTGACACACAGAGGCACTTCATAAATTTTAGCTGAATGAATAAGTAAGAAGTGCTCAAATATGGGTTAAATGAATTAGCTATCTAAAAATCATTATGAAAATTAAGAGAGATAATGGATGGGAAAGCACTTGGTAAACTCGAAGGCACAACAGAAATGTTTATTTGCTATCATTATGGTATGTGGGATGAATCAAATCAAAAACAATTTGCAGTGACAAGATCTTCCTATGGATCACTTAGGTTTGAAGAGATTAATCCAGCTGAAGAGGACTGAATATAAATTATTACCTCCCAATTGCAGTGGCAGAGATGATTGGACAGTAGCATTTTTACTGGAATTGATTTAGAGTCAATATTCACATAGGATTTATCGTGAAATTTTTCTCTATTAGAAGTGAATAATTATGGTAAAAGACATTGCAGGGAAAGATAAAAGAAGGTCTTCTATAAATAAGGATGGCTCATAAGCACTACATTCCATGCAAGTTCCATAAATGATTTCCTTATTTGCATTGAGAAACCAGAAAAAATTATGATTTCGGGTATGCATTATGTCCTCCTTTTCTTCACAATTACTTCCAAATACCATATGTGTGTGTGTGTGTGTATCTATCTATCTATCTATCTATCTATCTATCTATCTATCTGTCTGTCTATTTTAATAGAAGCTGATTATCCTGGATTGGAGTTCAAACAGCAGTTGTCATTTTGGTCAACTTTGCTTCATCATTGTGGGCAGAGTTGCTGTTGAGGTCCTATTCAAGAATATGGGTGGCAGTCTTAAGCCAGGGTTAGGAGAAGTCCAGCTTGGGAGCTGACATGAGCCCTTATCCAAAAGATTTACTTAAACATTACTAGAAATACAGTGAGCTGAACAAAGCTTTAGCTCATAGAGTTTATCCAGGGGTGGCAGGGGGGATATATATATATATGATTCAGCTTTACTCTATCTTCTTTGAAAAATTATTGGGGATGAGACCTAAGTCCTCAAAGAAATATGTGTCATTGATAACGATCAATGAACTGCCTTCCAAGAGGTCACTGTAGGATTTTATTTGCTAAGTGGGGGCACCAGGTATGCTCCCCAAGAGCAAGGACCTGGTGGTGTTCGTGGCTATATTCCCAGCACCTAAAGCAGGGTCTGATCATTGTAGCAGAGGGTGGATAACTGTGGAAGGAATGTTTATAATTCAAGGCAAGGGAGGAATGGGCAGGACATCATAAGAGGCTCCCCTTCCTTTCTCACATGCAGGGCTCACTCTTTTCTTCTTAATAAATACCCAACATTACTAAGGAATATCAGTTTGAAATATCACCAAATCATTCTGGCCAAGGTACCCATAGCCCTGTGAATCCCATTTGCCCAACCCTAGCTTATCAATACCTGCAGCCATCCACTCCTCTGGTCATGGACTCCTATTTGGATCTGATTTGCCAAGAGCTGATTTTTCTCCCCAACATAGATACAAAATGAATCATTTGATAATGCAAGAATCTCCTATTTGAAGGCATGTTTTCAGATATGCGGTTCATTGATTCATTGCTACGTCTTTGGGCTTAGTTTGCCAGTTAGCAAAGAGGCATCTCTGCCTCTTCCATCTCATCTCGGAGCCCTCTGGAGGCTCACTAGTATTGCACGTTATCCGGATTTTCAGACAGAAAGAAGAACAGAGAGAGGATGGGTCCATGACTTGATGCTTGGCAGAATTCTAAAACCAATCAGTAAACGCTCAGCCCTGAAGGAAACTAGTAGATGTGTGTGGATTACAAGAAAACACTTTCTTTCAGTGGTATGCATGCAAGGATGGCATAGGGATGAAATTTTGAGTTTCGCTGCTTATGATGACGTGTAATCAGCCAACAGTAAGTATTACATAAAGTCAGTGTTTATATAGATGCTATAGAATTAGGATCAAGTAAAGTTGGCACCAAAATGGAGGACAAACCATGAAGTTGAGAAGTGAATGGCTTGGAGAAACACGGCATCAATGCTTACAGGAAGCCTGCCTCTCATACCTCCACATAGGTGAGACACACCACCCTATGTGATTTGGGCTAGAGCCCCCAAGGGCTTGAGTTGGTTCAGTGTGAATGAACCCTATGCTCTTCTGCGGAGGGCCCAGCCCAAGCCCCTGGGAAGTACAGGCTCCTTGGCCTGGTTGTGGTGCCAGTGTTAGGAATTCTATTTTGCATATGTAAAAGCTCTGGTGGAGCTGGATCTGGAGCCGTCTCTGAATAAAAAGGCTTTGTCTGCAGAAAGTTTATAGATGGTCTGACTCACAAGGTAGTGGAAATGTGGAGGAGGGAACAGGTAAAGGGAAAATGTAATCCTAAATTACTGCTCTTAGAAGAAGAAGGGGGGAAGGGAAGGGGAGGGGAACACAGAATCTTTAAGAATGTCTTTGGCAGTAGCAGGAGAAGCAATTCTATAAATGTAAATGATGTGTAAATAATTCTTATCATGAGGAAACATGCCTGCGAGGATGGAAGATGATAGATAGGAACGTGTCTTAGAAACGAGGAAGCATCCTCCAAACTGGAGGGGGAATGAATAAGTGCTAAATCTGCATAGATGGGCTCCCTCACGCATACACCCGGGGTCTGCCTTCACACATGGGTTCACACCCACACATATGTGCTGCCTATATGCCCAAGGATTCACACACATCTTTCCCATGGATACCGATGTCCATAATGCGTGCTCTCTACTCCGTGATTTAAATATTTTAAATTTCACAATGGGGGTGGCTCGAGAATGAAAGCTTCCCATTATACAACCATGGCTGTAATTCTCTGTTGCCCAAAACAAACCATATTTCCTTTTGAGCATATTATTGCAGTGAAACACAGCCACATCCCAAAGTGTAAAACCTGAACCTGTCGACTTTTCCATATAGAGCTGCTTCCTAAACATACATTTTATTCCACCCAAACACAGCATGACAGGGCCATCCTAGCACTAAAAGAGTCATTAAATACTCGTGTTATACTGTTTTAATTACAAGCTGCCCCCTTTTCGGGCTTATTTCAATAGATTATTGCCCTGCTGTGTAACAGTGTATAAAGAAACAGCAGTATCTCTTGCTGGTACATTCTGGAAATTAAAATTCTCAATACTACTTCAGTAATTAATTTCCAAAGAGAAACCAGTTTAGTTTAATAAAGAGATTAATGAAAATGTTGCAGAAGATATATTTCTCAGGAGGCGTAGTGTATTATTTTCTTGCATTTGAAATAATAGAACCATTTCAAAGGACTTAGTAAATCTAGCCTCAATCAATTCTGTTTAACTTAGCATAGAAATGCTTTTTAGGGGGTTTACAGAAGCAGGGCAGGCAAACCAGATCAGACCATCCCCAAAGTACAGAGGGATTGAGTGGTTCTCCAGCAGCAAGTTCCTTGGACAGCGGGCTGTCGTGTATTGAGGGCTACACAGGAAAGAGCAAGTGCAGGAGAATGAAATTGGTCACAGGCCCAAGATGAGTCATGAGAAACTGTATTCAGGGTCTTGGGTACAGATGGGCAGCATAGGAAGTGATGTGACCCAATCTACTATTACCACTATCAACCACTAAGGTCAACATAACCCCTTTTCTTTTCTTCTTCTTCTTCTTTTTTTTTTTAAAGCTTATTTATTTATTTTGAGAGGAGAGAGAGAGAGAGAGAGAGAAGAGAGAACATGTAAGTGGGGGAGGGGTAGAGACAGAGGGAGAGAGAGAATCCCAAGCAGGCTCCATGTTGTCAGCTTAGAGCCTCATGTGCGGCTCCATCCTATGAACCATGAGATCACGACCTGTGCCGAAATCAAGAGTTGGATGCTTGACCAACTGAGCCACCAGACGCCCCAACCCTTTCTTTTACCGTGTGCTTTGTACATATATTATCACATTTATTCTTCACAACAAGTCTAGGAAGGGTGCATTATCACAAAGCTCATTTTACACATGAGGAGGTAAAGATATAGAGAAAGTAGGTGATTTCCCCAACATCATAGCAAGTAAATTAGAGAGCTGAAACTAAAACTCAAACTTATTTCAGATCCCATGTTCTTAAAACCTACCACATTTACTTGGCCAGATGCCCGTTGAGGATTTTCTGGGGGTGGTCTCCTACTCTATAGCAACTCTGGCATGAGGCCCTGGAGTAAAGATTTAGCATGGGTGATGTGGGCCCAAGGATTCAGTGGGCTGAGAAAGTGTTCTTCGGCACAAGAATAAAAAGCAAGAGAAGAAAGATGGTGTCATTAAAAATGGGAGAGTTATGCTCTCCTTCACCCCTTCCGCAGACTCATAAAGATGTAGAGACATAGAAGCATGATGTGTTGTGAAGGAAAGACGCACTATTTAAACTATGCCTGTATTGGTAGATTAACTGAACTTAGCCTTGATGGATAACAACACAAAGTTCCAAGAGTCTTCGTGATCTCCGCAGAATTGGCCCATTTGACAAGTGAAACCAGTGGAGATCTGGGTGGGAGCACTCTGAAGCCAGAATCCCTAAACACTCACACTTCCATATTCTCTCCATAGGCCTTTGGGCCCGGGGTGGCCTCAGAAACCTGCCTCGGCTGGAGGGGACCACCCCTCTGAGCCCTGCTGTACCCTTTCCAATCCCCATCTAACAACTATTCGTGGATGTAATTCTCTCCCAAGACTGCGTCTTTGTGCCTTCCACCTCAAGCTCCAACTGGATGACCAGGCACAGTTTAGATAATCGATATTTGAGGCATAAAGCACGGTGCACCTATTTACCATGCTTACAGAAATAATATGTTACATAGTATTTTGATGAAAAGTCTTAATACAAATCTGTGGTGACAGGATTTGTCCTGCACTTTAGATATTCTCTGGGGTCCTGGGAAGGAGGATTGTGACATGGAGAATGCCACCCTGCAAGTTCTCTGCAATGATGTAAATTACATTATGCTACACGACAACAGCTGAATTTTTAAGAAGCTTCATGTTTTTGAAAATCAGGATAGAAAAGCAAATTGTTTTCCTAATAGAAAAGGAAATGCTTGAGAGTTCCGGACTCACTAAGTCATTGTTTTTCTGTTTAAAACATCAACAGTAAAGGCATCTTTACAGATAAAAGCAGATTTGATTACTGACAGATAAAGTTGAGGAAGTTGGCTGTTGAGAATGGAATAAAAAAAAAAACCAGGTGCTTTTTTGAGGACCCTCCAGTCTTTCTACTTTGGCCTTGTTCTTGCATTTAGCTATGGCCAAGTTCACCTCCAATAATGAGAACTAAAGAATGCCAGGCAGAACCTAAAAATGGGACAGACTGCAAAGCAAAGCTCTGGGCCTCTCTCTGCTCTGTATTCTCAGCCACTGATTTCTGATAAGCCTGGGCCCAGCTTCCATTTTATACCCAATGGTGGGTGATGGAGTATCAGTCATATTCCTTAGTCAATCACATTGCGTTCAGTTCCAATGTTGACAACTTTTTAGTGTAGGAGGAATTCTACACCTGGGAAAACCACTGAGCCCAGGATGCTACACACACACACCTGAAATTCATATTTCATTTCATGCCATTAATACTCTCTGAAAAGAGTTCTATAGAGAGTTGATACATAATTAAATGCAGCATGAAATGTCTTTGTAGTTGGTAGCACATACAAGAGTTCACAAATCAGAAAAAGCATCCATCATGTCGGGTGTCCCGAATGCTGGTTTGGCTGGAGGAACAACTGTGGTGTCGGCCCCATCAAGGCTTGAGCCAACGGGAGGCAGCGTCTCTGTGGACAGAAACAGGACGTGCCAGACACTCAGCAGTGCACAGCCCATGTGTAGAATGTTACCGTCCAGTTGATCTCTTGTTTGTGGCCCTAGGGGACTTCCTACATGTCTTTCTTGCATACTGTAGAGGGTACATAGGACATGTGTATGAGCACACACACATATGCTCCTGTATACCTCTACATCTACTCTACATATACTCTACTAAAGTCAGATTTCAATATATTTTTAAATGTTTTTTTTTTTATTTTTTTTGAGAGAGAGAGAGAGAGAGACAGTGTGAGCAAGGGAGAGTCAGAGAGAGAGGGAGATACAGACCAGGCTCTGAGCTAGCTGTCAGCACAGAGCCTGATGTGGGGCTTGAACTCACGAACTGTAAGATCATGATCTGAGCTGAAGTCAGACACTTAACCAACTGAGCCACTCAGGTGCCCCTAAAGTCAAATTTCAATGCAGTTATTTTTTTAATGTTTTATTTTTAAATTTATTTTGAGAGAGAGAGAGAGAGAGGACATGAGCAGGGGAGGGGCAGAGAGAGAGGGAGAGAGAGAATCCCAGGCAGGTTCTGCCCTTTCAGCATACAGCCTGATGTGGGGCTCAGTCTCACGAACCATGAAATCATGACTTGATATGGAATCGAGAGTCAGAAACTTAAGTGATTGAGCCACCACCCTGGTGCCCCTCAATGCAGTTACTTTTAATGTTTGTAACTATTATTATATCAATTACTATTATCAAAAGTTTATGCTGTTTCTATCCCTGTGTGGGTGTGCACGTGCACACGTGTGTGTATGTGTAGCCATCTCCACCTATCTATCTATAAACCATAATCCTCACCAAAGCCCTTGAGAAGGGATGTGACTACTCTCGTTTCATAGATGAGGCAGCCATGGCTCGGAGAAGTGAAGTAACATGTTCAAGGTCCCACGCCTGTGGTGAACTGATGTGGGATTAATGATGAGAGGTACTCCCTTCCAAAGCCTGGCCAATTAGCTATCATCTTGTCCTGCCTCCTTCTCATAGACAGGGGCTGTGCCTTACTTAAGATTGGTTTGATACTCAGCAAAAGTCTAGAACAGAAGCCAAACTGATGGTCCATTGAATGTCTGAGCAAACACATTAATGAATGAAGGATGGAAGTTGAGGAGATGCAAAAAAAGCATGCACTTACTACTTATTTGAAGTCCTTCCTTGCTGGCAGAATAATCAGTTACATGTGGGTGTCTACCATTTTCCACAAAGCCACATGGCCAACGAAAGTGTTCCCACCCAAACTCAGGGATAGGTTCTAATAATCTACCGTTTGTGGTCATGGCATTTCCCTTGCTAGTGATGGGTTTAAGGTAGACATTTCCCCCAGTATGGCCAATGAGGTATGAGGGCACATGCACTGGGCATGGGGGCTTCTGGGAGAGTGTGATCAAGGACACACATTAAGGAAGAGATGGTTTCCTCCTTCACCTGAAGTGGAAATGCCTGCCTGTGACATAGTCCAGCTGTCCTGCATGCTGGGAGAGAGTTAGCCTCAGGAGCATCCGGCCTACTGAGAACAAGGCAGGAAGATGGGAAGAACTCACTCTTCAGTGCTGGGGAGGCATTGCATTAACCATCCCAGGAGCTTCACACTCTGTTTTGTGAGATGATACCTTTTCCTCATTGTTTACAACAGGTGGGCTGGGGTCACCTGTTACTTGCTTCCAACATTCTGAGTGTTTCCACGAAGAGTGGAGGTCTTTGCTGCCTTTTTGGATTTCGCCAGCTCCTCCCCACAAAGTCCCTGAGGCCGAGGAGGAAAACAAGACTGGAAATACTGGGAAGGAGACATCTAAGTACACAAGGTGATCTGGAGCAACAGCGATCACAACTGCTGGCAGCTGTAATCAGAGCAGGACTGGAGAAGGGAAAATGGGCTGGAGGCTCAGCGAGAGGCAGAGGTGCCTATGTGTCACGGAAGGTTATAAGGGGACACTGCCCTCGAGACCAGGGTGGCGGGTGAAGAGCAGGCTTTACTGATAAGCACTTAGAAGGGGCAAAAGAGAGGCTCCCAGGAGAGAGTGGCCTCAGTAGCTACTACAAATGAGGTGAAAGGCAGCCAGTTTGTGGTGTTTGTGGTGCAAGGACCTTGAACATCCACATGGAAGCGACTGGCCTAGTGCCTGCTGTATAATTTCTTTTTTAGGCTTTGCACCGTGACTTAAGAGGCTTGGTAAAGGGCAACGTCTGCCTTTCTATTCTTTTAGGTGTTTCCAGGAGTGTTGAAAGGGGAGGGTTCTCCCCAGAAGGCACCTTCTAGAGAGGGACTGCCTGGGGACACATGGATGAAGGCACTGACATGATTGTTAAAGACTGTGTGGCTGCCATCAAGTGATGCACTCAATTTTAATAATGTCCTATGTTATGGCCAACTCGTATCCTGAGCATCATGATTTAAGGGGCTGTTTTCCATATCACACCAGCCCTCCTAGGAAGGAGGGCTCTTCCCATGAAGACCGGGTCAGAGGATCTGTCCTCAAATATCTGAGATCTGTCATGCTACGAGTAATGGCTCGTAGATCTCTGTGTGTCTCAAGAAGGAAGAACGAGGAGGAAACGGAATGTTTTCTAAAAGGCAGATTTGAGCTCAGTGCAATGCAGTTTCCTAAAACCCTAATCTCAAAATGAAAGGTTCCTGTTACAGACTCACTGATCATTGGAAATGCTCCAAATGCTCAAGAAAATAGTGGACGACCACTTCAAGTAAGAAGATATTGTGCACAAAAAGTTGGAATAGTTGATGCCTTTTGTTTTTAAATGTTTATTTATTTATTTTGAGAGCATGCATGCACATGAATGAGGGAGGGGCAGAGAGAGAGAAGGAGCGAGAATCCCAAACACTGTCAGCGCAGAGCCCCACGTGAGGGCCTGTCCCACAAGCTGTGAGAGCATGACCTGGGCCGAAATCAAGAGTCAGACTCTTGATTTAACTGACTGAGTCACCCAGACACCCCTGGAATAGTTGATTTCTGTAATTATTCCCCATCTGAGACCTTATAGAAAACCTGTATCATTGTATTTATAGAAAGGAATGCTATGTCTCTTTAGGAGACATGGCTCCTTTTTTTCTGGGGTAATCACACTCAACCCATCTGTCTTCTCCTTCCTTAGTTACTTATATGCATTTCTTATAACATATTCATTTATTAAACAAAATGTGGGGTGCCGTGCCTGGCTCAGTTGGTAGAATGAGTGACTCAGTCTTTGGGTTGTGAGCTCGAGCCCTATTTTAAGTATAGAGACTACTTAAAAAAATCAAACCTTAAAATTTATTTTAATGTGTATTTAGTTTTGAGAGAGAGAGAGAGAGAGAGAATGAGTGGGGGAGCAGCAGAGAGAGAGGGAGACACAGAATTGGAAGCAGGCTCCAGGCTCTGAGCTGTCAGCACAGAGCCAGGCATGGGGCTCAAACCCACGAACAGTTAGATCATGACCTGAGCCGAAGTTGGATATTCAACCGACTGAGCCATCCGGGTGTCCCTTAAAAAAATAAAATCTAAAAAAAAATGTTACTGCATACCAAACAGTATGCCAAGCACAACTTTAAAAAAGTACACTCTTATTTCTTACTAGTCACTTAGTCAGTCTTAAGACAAACAACTTAGAATCACTTTAGCTGGTTATTTTGAAATCTAATTACGGTAAAGCCTAATGAATTTAGACTGTTCATTAGGAAAACTGTTACTCAATTGGTAGTCCTCACAGGCAACATAAAAACACGATGGGCAAAGGCTTTTAAAATAGAAAACACAGATCATCAAAAACTATCCCAAATATTTTAGAAACAACTGCAAAAGAAAAGCTGTTGATATGTATTGAGTTAGTCCAAGCCTGCTTACTCTAGCCCATCTCATGAAATTTTTAGGAAATCTTTTCACTTCAAAGTTATGGATATTTTTTTGGTCTTTATTTACACTTTTTTCCTGCTTCAGTTTCTATTTTAATTTGGATAGCTCTTCCCCGGGTAAAGAGGGGCACTGCAGTGAACACTCTCCCAGGGACACCAAGAAAATCCAGGTCTCTTAATGTGTAAAACATGTTTATGTCTCCCAGTGGCTCACGGTATGATGAGAAAAATTCCAGATTCTTCACCTGGACCATACGGCATTTGAAAGGAAGCGAAATTTCCTCTTTTCAAACCAAATCTCTTCCCCAAGTCTACTTTTATTGACAAGCCTTTCAGGAGAGATAGCACGGGGAAAAGTTTCCTCCAGCTCTCGGAGTCTTCAGCACACCTGATTATAGCACAGCTGTGTAGACATCACGCTCTCTTCTCTGTGGGTGAATCAGAGAGATGGGGGCCCATTACCCACCATGCGGTCTGGGGAAATTACAGTCAGAGGAGGTCACATGAGGCTAAACCTCACGCCCAGGTCTCCAGGGGTGCCTGCTGTTACCCTGTTATATTCAATTTATATGACTGAATATTAAAAGAGAACAAGCCAGTGGTGTGTCTTCCACCTGGATGTTTCAGGAAACTCCATGGCTATTAATCACTTGGTAACTTCTCACCGTGCCAGCGTAAGGACAGCTGTCCCACGTAACCTCAGACACGGAGCCTTTCCACCTGTTACCATCAAATTAAAACCTGGTAGGTTGGAATGACTCCAGAATAGAACAGAACAAATCTGATTAGCAAAGGGGGAGCTTGCACATTTGTTATGAGGTTTATAAGATTCCTGTTGGAGTCCTTCCCCACTGTGACCTTTTCTCACCAGGTGCCTGCCTGAGGCTGTTTTCAGAGGTACGGCAAAGGAGACAGCACGTTCCTGGAACCACGCCGGTCTGGGTCCACGTTCCGGCTCCGCCATTTGTCAGTTTTCCAACCTTAGGACTGCCCCCTAGCTTTCTGCCATGCACAAATGAGGAAACAGAGAAAACTACCACCTTCCAGGTGTACCGCAGACTTTCTCGACTTCAGCGCTAGTGACATTAGGGACTGGATAGCCTCTCTGTGTGCAGACTGTCCTCTGCATGGGAGAATACTGAGCTGGGTCTCTGGTCTCTCCCCATCCACGTGTCTGCAGCACCCCTAAGCCAGTGGCGACAACTAAAAATGTGAGCGGACAGAGAAACTGTCCCCTGGAGGGTAAAATCAGCCCCAGTTGAGAACCCCACTGGCTTACCGGGTGGATGAAGATCACAGATCCGTCATGTGCTTGGCACAGAGTGTAAACCCAACTAGGAGTACTCCTTTCCCTTCCAAAGCCATCTACATCATCAACAACCTGGCCTTCCGTCGCCGCGTCTGCCTGCCCGGCGCGCACACCCCTTCCGATGGTGAGTGAATCATAAGTGCCCTATCATAACAGTCTTGGTGGGTCTATCCGTCAAGAAGCTCTGCTCTCCCCAGGTGAAGGACTGAGCCTGTCGTTGCACGATTCTCACATAGAGAGTCGTGACACCAAGTTTCTTCTTTCCAGGAACCAACTTCATGCATGACGGCACCACTCTGTTGGGTTTGTACCCGAAGAACTGAGTCCCAAACACCATGTGGCATAGTTTTTTTTTTTTTTTTACTTCTTTGTCTCCCATATATGGAAACACATAAACACGTAGTCTGATTGAGTGGTCTCATGTTACAAGGTCGTGAGGGATGTTGTCACGTACGCGTATAATAATCAGGTTGTCTTAAAGTTTTTTTTTTTCCTTTCCTTAGGGAGGGGACCCTACCACAGTGTCACCCAATCTGGGCCATTTGGACCCTCTGTCTGGAATTTGGGTGTCCACTGCAAGGACCCATGGGCCCTTGGTGTTGGTTAATTCCAACAGCCCCACCTGACAAGCTCCAGTTCCCGTTCCCCAGTCCAGAGCTCTCCTGCTCCCCCGCCTAAGGATGTGCTCCATCAGTTTTACTGTCAGTTCCAGGAGCTTCTCAAATACATTCCGCTTTAACTTCATCCCAGTGGCTTTAAAAAAAATTGGCAAAGGCAAAAATAAGCAGTCCCTAAGAGTCAGTGGTGAGCCAAGATGACCTTGACAGAGAAAAGGAATGACAGTGGATGGGTCTGTCAGTGGCTGCTTGGAAATGTAAGCCTCCACCTTTGCATCTTCTCTTCCCTCCCCATCCAAACTGTGGTCCAGGCATGGCAGCAAGGGCATTACCTGGAGCTGACAGGTGACACAGAATCCCAGGGCTACCCAGATAATTTGATTCACGTTCATTTGCAAAAGTACTGCCTGATTGAGCTTCCCTTGATGGGATGCTAGGCCATGCACAACCCACCTTGTGGGGGAGGAGGCAGAGAAAGATGAGAAATAGAATGGATATTAATAAAAAAAAATTAATTCTTCTCCGTACCCCAGACACCTAGCCCCACTCAGCCCCATTCCTCTGTGTAAGCACTTTCGTAGAAATATGTTCTTACCTAACACCTTGGCTCAGTGTTTTTAAAACTGAGTGTCACAATTCATTTTCAGATCATGAAATCAATTTATAGGTCATGGCCATCATTTTCAATAAGAAGAGAGAGTAGAATAGAAACTAGAAAGTGAATACCACCTATAGTATTACTTGTGAAACTTTGTTTCGTGTGTGTACATGTGTGTGCATGTGCGTTGAGGGTGCTGGGTTGTGATGTAAAACCTATTTCTTTACTGTGGGGCTCTATCAGAAAAGTTTGAAAGTTGTCATCTTTGACCTACATCAAGAGATGTTACAAGAAAGAACCATATAGGAATTGTTTCATTTCTTCATCTTTTAATTGTTAACATTATTCAAGAATTACGTTCGCTGAATTCCACAATGACCCATCACAGATTCTTTTCGGAATTTAGGCCCCCAAAAGTTTGCCTCTGCCCTTATGCTCTGGTTTGCAGTTCATGAGGTGCAAGAACTAAGTAAGCTTCTGGGTGTCTTCTTGTCCTCCGCGCTGGAGGCCTAGGGTCAAGTCTAGGAGAGTCTCAAGTCAACCACAGTGAGTCTCCTTAGTCAGGATTCAAGACTGAGACCTTTTGTAATGGACTTTGCCTTGCCTTCTGTGAATGATTTTCAGATACTTCTCTATCTGGCCTGTGAGTATAATGATATGTTGCACATCCCTTTTTTTAGAGGCATCTGGAACCTAACTTGATGAAACACCTAAATCTGATCAAAAGTAATACTCAGACCTTCACTGGTTGTCCACATAAGGCAGAAGGCACAATTCAGCCGGGCCTGAGGATTTTGTTTCCCCTGCATGGAAGACCCATGTGCTCCGCTCCATGGCTCACTCTGTACCCATCACTCTGCCAATGCCTTATAGCGATTCTCCGTTTCCTTGGGAGAAGCAGCCCATGATTGGGTGCTGGATCCTCTCATTCTCCCATCGCACAAAGAAGACAAGCTTAGCAAGGCTAAGAGGCATTGCCACCAGCCCAGTCCCAGCCTTGTCCTCTTCACCACTGTCCCATCCACCCCATCACCCTCACGCCGCCTCCAGCAGGCATCTGCATCTCCAGATCTGAGCACAGCCACCCTCGGAGGACACACTTCCCACCCCACACTTCCCACCAAGGCGCTAACTACATGGCTGGCAATTACGGGTGATATTTGTGACATTGCACATGAGCCTCCTTTTATCTTTACCAGCTCCCTTTGTTTATATATCAAATGGAACAGCACTCACCCTCTTCAAAGGGAGAAGGAGAGGCAGTGATGTGGAACGAATCTCTTAGAAGTAGAATTTGACGGTGACTGAAAGATTTATTCCAACGAGAGGGTGCGAGGACTGGTCACATGCCTGTCATTTATAGCATTGTGATGTGCTCTATGCCATTAACTTTTAATTAACTCAATTAGAACAGAATGTCTGACACCACAATGAGCATATAGAAACCCCCGGTTGGTGTCATGTTAAATTAATGTCTCTGCATGGCAGATTCTCTGCTTTTGCATTAAGGGGTCTGCCACCCTGGTTCTGTTAATGGTCCCTGGCACCGACTTGCTGGTCACATCGGAGACATGCCAGTGGTCCCCAGCGCACACTCAGCCCCTGAAAGCCACACCTTAGATGGAACACTGGCCCCAGAGCCTTCCCCGATGGCCCTTCTCTCGTCTTGATCAGCAGAAGCACTCTTTTCAGTGCTAAGGCTTCACTGGCATTTTTCTCCCTCGTGCACCCCCTAGAGCTGGCTAGCTAAGGTGGAGTCTAATTTTTTAAAGAAGTTTCATCTTAATAATCAGGAACTGGGATGGTTAAAGTAGGCCGTTTTCAATAGGGGGTGGCAATTTCAAATAAGATATACCTTTTTTGGCTCTTGAGCTGACAATATTAGCAGTGAAAATGGTTTGCTTTACAGTCAAACTTTAGCTCTGCTGCTGCAAAGCTATGCTTTTTGGCTAAATCAATGCCTTTGCTCATCTTAATGAACACGATTAGTACAATTCACTGTCTAAATAAAAAATAGCCTCAAAACAACCATGGATTGATGCTTGGGAATAAAGGCCTGGTTTAATCTCTCACCTCATACATTTAATCAAGAGTAGGCAAAAATTAATCTTTTAAATGGTCATCATTGTTGGTGTGTGGTCTCACTGGATTCCTCTTCCTAACAGATTTACAGAAGCACCTTCCCCTGGTTTCTTTCCTAAACTTCTCAGGTCATGGACCCAACGTGGAGAATGGGGGACAAAGAATGGAGCCAAAAGCTGAAGGGGCTGGAGAGAGGCTGACATCCCTGGACTTTGGCCTTTGTCAGCGACTTGAGTGCTCCTTGTATTTCGTATCATGTCATTTCACTTTTCATAAACAAGAAAGTACAGATGAATTCTTCTTAGGCAGAGGCCATATGGGGCTTCCTTGAACTTGTCAAACAAACCATGGCTTTCCCTGGCTTCCCCCCTTAAACCTTCGCACATTCTGCTCCTTTGTCTACAAAAGTCTACTTTCTGAGTTTGGCTAACTCCTGCTCACCCTCCTGAAAGAAGGGTTGGGCACTGCTTCTGCAGGGGAGCTCTCCTCCACCCCCACATTTGCGTTCCTTCAAAAGCAGTCATCACTTTGCTACTTGTTCAAGCGTTTGCCTTTTACTGCACGTTAAGCCCCCGTGTCAACCACCTTTGCCTACCATCCCCCACAACACATAGCGTCCAGTCCTTGAGGCATATGTAACAGGTGAGCAGTAAATACTCACAGGAGAGAGCAAAAGTCATGAGCATGGCCGACATCAGATCCCATCACAGATCCCAAGGGTAGGGCCAGGCTGCAGATCTCTGAGGGGCTTAGGAGGGACTCAGAACTGCCTGATGCCTGCGACCATGGCCCCTTCATTGCAGTTGCTGTAAAGGTTTTTTTTTTTTTTTTAGAAGTTTATGTATTTGAGTGGGAGTGGAGGGGCAGAGAGAGAGTGGGAGAGAGAGAATCCCAAGCAGGTCCCATGCTCAGCACAGAGCCTGATGCAAGGTTCGAACCCATGACCTGTGAAAAATCAAGAGTTGGACTCTTAACCAACTGAGCCACCTAGGTGCCCTGCTCTAAATATATTTATTAATGTTTTGAAAGATATCCTTAATGCCCTCATGGCCTGGAATGGCTCTGAGTAGGCAATACTTAGAATGAGAGGATCCGTGGGCCCTGATAACCTCAAAGACTCAATTCCTCATAAATATGTACTTAAGATCTTTTAAAAAGTCACTTATGCTAAGCTAATTTATATATACCTGTTTATAATCTTTAACAGCCATAGGGGGGTGGTGGGTATATATGAAATTCTTCCAAGTGTGACCACAATTGGGCCACCAGCTTCTCCTTTCTGATACCTACTGTGTGCCAAGCACATTGTGAGGTAGTTTACCGGCACTGACTATGTCATCTTCAGAACAGCTGTATGAATTAGGAGCCAATCCCATTTTATGGACGAGGAGACGGAAAGAGCTAGGTAGCTTGCTCAACCAGGCAGAGGTAGAGCTGGACATTGAACCCAGTCCTGCTCACACCATAGTGCCTTTTATTACAAATATTGAAAATATCACAACCAAAGTTGTCCTAGATTGTCATAC
The DNA here is from genome assembly GCF_008692635.1 of Crocuta crocuta. Lineage (NCBI taxonomy): Eukaryota > Metazoa > Chordata > Mammalia > Carnivora > Hyaenidae > Crocuta > Crocuta crocuta. Next base: position 6,731,889 of record NW_027528369.1, on the reverse strand, counting down.
TCAACCTGCTATTGAACCAGGAAAGCAATGAGTCTAGACACCAAGAAAGGTGATTTTCAAGGTTAAGTAAATCATTGACATCTGGTCCAGCACAGCCTTGTGGAAGGAGCCATGCTGGAGCAGGGCAGTAATCATGTTTGAACGACACGTGAGCTGTTCTTGGCTGAACGTGATGGCAGGGACTTTCTCATGTGGAGCAAATGCCAAACCACTGAATATGCTCGTGGAGACATTTTCCAACATTTAAAAGCCTTAATTGTCTTTATCTGTGGGAAAGCCATTTTCTGCATGCGTTCCCAATTTTCTAATGCAAATACAGATACCCACCTTGCAACTAACCCTAGTTTCAAGCTGGGGAAGAGGTGGAGGCCCGACCATTTGAGGCAACTCTCTCCACTTCACTTTTTAATGGCAAAGCCCACCGCCATGGCCCCAAAGACCATGCTGAGCAAGTGGCAAATGTGCCCGGACTCGATACAATTAGTTTCAAGGACTGAATCCTCAATCTTTTCATTAGTCGATTTCATCCATAGTCAGCATTTTTTATTAAAAATAATAGCAAGAGGTTTTGTGCATTCCTGCTGCTTCATGAGCCATCTGGCACAGACACCTTGGGCAAAGAGGCTATGAAAAGCACGAGGAAAACATTGATCAGCTGAAGGGAAAAAAAAAAGCATGAAGAACAAGAAAGAGCTGGCCTCTTGCTTTCGGACAGATGCATTCTAACATCTCACCCAGCATTTTTCCCTAGTAGGGACATTTTTACAAGGAATTTAATTGATTCTATTAGACTTGGTAGAGGAATCCGTTATCTTTATAGTTATAGTCAGCCAATAGGAGAAGCTGGGTGAGTCACTTTTACTGTTGGTCTCAAATTGGAAGAAACACAAAGAAACCAAGCAAAATCCTGGGGAATTATTGAACAGATTTGAGGTTTGGGTTTTTTAAAAAATGTATTTATACCCTCTATCAATCTGCACTGATTCAAAAAGCTTGCACCACTAAGCACAGTAGTGTGGAATTACAAGTCGCCACAAAAAAGGACCAGAGAAAAGAGAAAAGGATAGAAGATTGTTATTACATGGCGTCCTCGGGTGTTACTCTGCATGAACCACCACTCTGACCCTGTGTGTCTCCTCAGTCGAAGGAAAAGGGGGAAATGTGGTCAGTGAGTGCTTCCAGTTGCTCGTGCTGATGGAGATGTGGGAGAGCACAAGGCATGTTTTCAAAAGGATTCCAGATTCTTAGATCACAAGTCTTCCACGATGACCCTGGCACCATAGGTCCCCAATCCTATGCCAAGTAGCGGGAGGACTGGGTTCAGGCAGTGAGCTACGTAGTTTCTCATGCAACATCCGTCAGCTCAGCAACCTGGCTGCAGCCCCCATTCACCAGTCAGAGGGGCCAAGACTCGAAGTGATGTAATCTGTGTAGGTGACATGACTAATAATGGAGCTGCAGAGATGATCAGCTCACTGCCAGGCTTCAGGGTTCTAACTCTCCTGCCTCCATCCAGTCAATGGAACACTGAGGGACCCCTCCTGTGTCAGAAACTCTGACCAGACCCAAAGCCACTCTTTCAGTTGGCTTCAGGGGGCTGGCTTCATCCACAGATTAATTCTATTATTCTAATAATAATGTCTAATTATTATGAGAAAGGTTTGAGAGCGTTACATTCCATTATGTGTATGTACTATGTATTCCTATGTGTGAGCACACCGTGCAAAGTACAGAGTGCCCCTGGCTCTCCAAATATGCGAATATCTTACATAGACATACCTGCACATGCACATGGACAGCTGTGTACATAACAGCACGTCTCTGTGGAAATAACAGTGATACCAATAGCTAACTTAGAGCACCTCCCGTGTGCCAGGCCTTGTTCTATGCATGTCCCGGGATCTTAATTAAGGGCACTTGGAGCACAGCAGCAGCCTCCTCTGTCAGACGACAGCAAAATGGCAACTGAAAACGCAATGTGGGCTGTGAAGTCCTCTGAAGTGTTAGAGAACCCTCAGGTCAACAGCTCCCCGATGTCATCAATTCAGCTCTGCTTCTCATCCTCCCACCTGCTTTACGATGAACGGTGTAGGCATTTACGGCATGCCTGGGTCTCTCGGCATGCCCACACAAGCTGTCTCTTGCTTTGATCACAACTGGTGAGAAGTGCAGGTGGATAAGGCAGCTTTCTAGGGTCAGAGTCACATGACACTGTGAGCCTTCATGTGCAGAATCCAGAAGGATGGACTGTCTCAGGTGTAGCTGCTGCTAGATATCACACTCAGGCAGCAGAATGCAAGTCCCCCCTCCAAGCTACAGGCACATGGGAAGCCTTTTAAAGAATCATGAGATATCACAGAGGTTGCTGCCTGTGTTCTCCTCTAGGATTCTGATGGTTTCCTGTCTCACATTTAGGTCTTCTTTCCAGTTTGAATTTATTCTTGTGTGTGGTGTGAGAAAGTGGTCCAGTTTCATTCTTCTGCAGGTCGCTGTCCAGTTTTCCCAGTGCCATTTGTTGAGGAGACTGTCTTTTTTCCATTGGATGTTCTTTCTTGCTTTGTCAAAGATGAGTTGACCCTATAATTGTGGGTCCATTTGGTGGGTTTTCTATTCTGTTCCATTGATCTATGTGTCTATTTTTGTACCAGTACCATACTGTAACACAGATTTGTAAGATAGCTTGAAATCCAGAATTGTGATGCCTTCAGTGTCGTTTTTGCTTTTCAGGATTGCTCTGGCTATTTGGGGTCTTTTCTGTTTCCAAACACATTTTAGGATTGTCTGATCTAGCTCTGCGAAGAATGCTGGTGGCACTTTTATTGGGATTGTATTAAATGTATACACTGCAGTGGGTAGTATAGACAGTTTAACAATGTTTATAACAGCATTATCAACCATAGCCAAACTATGAAGGCAGCCCAGATATCCATAAACTGATGAACGGATAAAGATGTGGTGTGTGTGTATGTATATATATATAATGGATATTACTCAGCCAGCAAAAACAACCTGAAATCTTGCCATTTGTAATGACGTGGATGAAACTAAAATGTATTATGCTAAGCGAAATTAGTTGATCAGAGAAAGACAACTACAATATGATTTCACTTGTATGTGGAATTTAGGAAACAAAACAGATGAACATATAGGAAATGTGGGCGGGGGGAGAGAAGAGAGGGAAACAAACCACAAGAGACTCTTAATGATAGAGAACAAACTGAGGGTTGATGGAGGGAGGTGGGTGGGGATGGGCTAGATGGGTGATGGGTACTAAGGAGGGCACGTGTTGTGATGAGCACTGGGTGCTGTACGTAAGTGAAGAACCACTGAATTCTACTTCTGAAACCAATATTGCACTGTAGGTTAACTAAAATTGAAATTAAAAACATTAAACAATTAAATATTAAAATATTAAAAATAAATAAAAATAAAGAATCATGAGATAGTAAAAGATTCCAGCTTGGAAAAATTTGATTTAAAAAAAAAAGCACCTTTCAAAGATGGGATTTCACCTTGGTTTTCAACTTTTCCCCAGTGATTTTATTTCGAGGAAGAAGATGACAACAGCAATAGTGAGAGTTACAGTTCTCACTTCTTTCCTGAGAGCCTCCTCCTCTGGGACAGGGGCTGTGCTGAGGCCACCACTCTGTGAGCAAGCTCTGATGATCAGACGCATGTTGAAAATTAGGACTCAGGCTGAGGGGCAAGATGNAAAAAAAAAAAAAAAAAAAAAAAAAAAAAGAAAATTAGGACTCAGAAGTTCAAACAGTTGAGACCACCTGGCCAAAGTCAGACAGGATTGGAAGACAATGCCATTATGCCTCTTGAGCCCATTGTCTTAATTCACAGCTTGTTATGCCTGGTGCTATAGACATTTGAGACTAGGTAATTCTTTCCCAGGTTGTGTGTGTATGGGGGGGGGTGCTGTCCTCTGTACCCTGAGATGCTGAGCAGTGTCCCTCTATGTTAGAAGCTAGTAGTGCTGCCCTTGCCATTCATGAGAATCAAAAATATCTCCAGATGTTGCCAAATGTCCCCTGGGGGGGAACCCCCCCCCATGCACCTGCAATCAGGCTGAGCCTTAGTCAATGTGCTCAAATTCCCCTGTGGCTGGGATGCTGTCTACAGTTGGTTACATCACACAATGGCTTGTGACACCTGATTTGGCTCAGCTTAAGTCTCCAACGGTCTTTAGCACAAGAAGGATGATGAGATTTGCTTTAAAAAACAGGTGTGCTCCTAAAATGTTTTCCATAAACACAAGTTTATAATGGTTTTAAGATGATAGTCCTTGCTTAATAAAATCTTATTTCCCCATTTGCATTCATTAGGAAGTTATGGCCATGATTATATTAACCGTAATATCTTAATAAATACTTGCCTAAAGATGTAGCAAACACATCAAGAGAAATTAAAACTTTGTCTTCAAATTTTAAAAATGCCACTCATATCCTTAAAATAAAAATATACTTGGGGAAGGGAGGCTGGTTCATATGCATGCTTGGCACAGTGAGGGGGGTAGGATGGAAAGAGGTAAATTATGAATGCTGGGGTATTATCAGAGGTTAACCTCCACTCCTACCTGTGATGGATGTCCATGCAGGGTGCATCTCGCCTCCGAGGGTCTTTGTGGGGACAAAGAGAGGACACACTCTGGGTCTACATGTTAAATGCTTAAAAGGCTCAGCTTGGTGAGGGAAGCTGCCTTTCTCTGTATACTTTCCTCCAGACGGCCCCAGCTCTGTGTCCCAGCCAGGCAATCTCGAGCCAAGCCCTGATTGTACCAAAGAGTTCCCTTGCCCCATGGAGGGGGACAGGGTCTCTATTCCCCATCCTGGCCACCTCCATCTCAGATGCCTGGCCTCTCAGCTTGGACCCCCGAGATAGGTAACTCAACTCCTGATATATCTTCAGCTTTAGGAAAAAGCTAACCTAGACTGAAAGCATTGCATCTTAAATGTAGTGATAGTTCACAATTACTAACCCTCTAACACCCCGTGGCTACAATCATCAGGCTACAGGGCTTGCCACTAATGGTCTCAGATCCTGGGGCTATTGACCCCTCTTGCCTCCTTGTCATGTCCCTATTGGAAAGAATCAACTACTTGGTTGGTCAACGATGGTGCTGTTTTAGGGGGTTGTTAGCCAAGCATTTACAGAAAGAACCTGTAGTTATGATGTTAACAGATGTGGATCTGTTATTGGGAAGTTCTCATCCAAACAGGAGCCTGGAACTGCTTTCAGGTTGTGTGTGTGTGTGTGTGTGTGTGTGTGTGTGTGTGTGTGTGTGTAATCTCTAACACTAATTTCCAAGTGTCCAAATGCTACTTGTTCCAAGAATGCAACATTTGTCAGGCCCAGTTCATCAGCATTTTCAGTACCATTATCTTTGGGATATACATCATTTAGAGACAGAGATGGCCATTCTCAGTCATGCGGGGTTGGGTCTTGGTTTTTCCTGGGGTTTGTTTGATTTACTACTTTGAGTGTCCATTTGCTTCACCTGTAAACTGGCTATATTGATGGTACTTGTCTTATGAGGTCATGACAAGGATTATAGGAGATAAATCAGTGAAGCTTTAACAGAATGCCTCAAGCAGAGAAAGTTAGTGTCATTACTAACTGCAGAGAATGTTGTAAGTTTGGGAGGCGCAGCGCTATGCTGGTAAATGCTTAACAGAACCAGCTCTCTGAACAAGTCTTCCTATTCCTATGGTGTAAACACTCCTACCATGGCTGACATCGAGCTATAAACAGGGAACTTGGATTTGGGGGAGGAGAGCTGGTAGGCTCAGCCCACCAACCACAGGTTTAAGGACACAATACCCTCTCCTTTGTCTGGTTGATGAATCTCAAAAACAGGTTCTCTGTAACATGTAATTTGCTAAAGAGAATCAAGTTCTGGGGCTCACTCTAGGAAAGCTAAGGTCAAGGTCTAAGCACCGAATTCTTGGTGTGTTACAGTAAAGCTCTGGGGATAACCCTGAGGTACCTGGATGGGAAACTGCATTTTCCCCCCAACTCAAAACTATTCTTAAGGGTCATGGAGAGACCGCAATTTCCAAGTCAGTCCTTGAGGACAAAGAAATGGGGTGAGGGATTATGGACTCATAGGATGGATGACATTAGCAGATTCTTTGCCAGAATTAAAGGCACAAGATACATGTTGAGTTCAGTTCTGGGATACACCAAGGAGAAGGTGCAAAGTGCATCTTGGGGAGGTCACATGGGCAGTTGATGAAGCTGGGTTTTAGGAGAGAGTCCCAGGCAGGACAAGGGAGCTCCCTGCTTACAGTGACAGGTGGTGTGATTGTGGGTCTGGTTAAGACTGGAAGAAACAAAAATAGTTAAAAAAAGGAAATGGAAGAAACTTAGGCAAGTCTCCCTTTATGATTAGAGGGATAGAAGTTAATGAGTGATTTTGGGGAAAAGTCTGAGAGCCATGAAGGGAACTTGGAGAGTTAGTATCACAGAGCCCAAGAGAGAAGAGATTTGCTACACTGTATGCATTCTCTTCATCTGCCAACCTGCCGATGAGACTTCGGTCTACTTTTGCTTGAGGTTAACTTTGTGAAGTAATTTTTAGTGTGCTACAATTACACCTGCACATCCCAGTGCTTTCTGTCGGGGTCTGGTGTCAGGGAAGGAGGGGAAGTCCCCCATCAGCTCCCAGGAGCACAGGCAGGCAACATGGCAGCAGATAGATACATGTACTCCTGAAGAATGCGGCTCCAGAGCTTAGCATTTTGATGTCTCCCCAGTTCTCTCTCTTTCCCACGCACAGGCAAACACATACACACTGTTCTGTCCCTTCCCCATCTCTTCTTTCTATCCCTTCTTGCCACTCTCTTCGCCCTAGTCCCTGCTGATGGGAGCCACAGAGCTGTGAGCAGGACAAAGCCCGTGCGTTCTCACAGTGGTCATTAGCACCCGCTGACCAGGGCAGGGCGGAGGGGCCCCTCAGGAATCATCAGCCCTCCCTTCCAGAGTCACCTTGCCTCCCCACCCTGTCCAGCAGCCCAGTGTCCCCTGGACTCCTGTAACGGAGCCCTGAAAACAGCTGAACAAAGGATCCTAATGCACGGGTGACATTTAAAGAGCAGCAGCTCTCGTTAAGTCTCATCTGTCCTTTGGAAGCATGTTTTTATTTGCCACGACTCACGAGCTGATATTCAGGGGGCACATTTAGGCTCTTGATTTCTGGATTTGATACGAACACTTGTGCCTATTGAAAGGATTTAGAATTCTGGGTGGGGTGGACGCCATGGAGGGGGAGAGACAATTCCTGTATCGAAGATTAAATTCAGAATAAACCAAATTGTTTAAAATAACGCAGATGATAACTTCTCGTTTTTTCCCCCCGGGGCTTCGTGGAAAATCCAAAAGTAAGCCTCAGAGGAAAATGAACAATAAGCCAAGTAGTTTAAAGGTGATTTAATGCAAGGTGGTGGTGGAGAGATGTCCACATATGAATGACATGCATGTTTAATGGATGTTTTATAGGCAATATGCCAAACACTGTGTCCACTTTTTCTTTTTAATAAAGATGATGACAGCCATGGTCTCCATCCTCAAAAGATCCAGATTGTAACAGAAGGGAAAGTGACTGAAACATGACACCAGAGTGGGTTATGTGCACATCAAAGCACACACAGAGTCAGGCCCTCACCAAATCTGCTCTTTACCATTTCTGGCTCTTCACAACTCAGCCAGTTTCCCATCTGGAAGCTTATTCCCTCCAAGTGTCCGAGTTAATTATATCTGGTACAGAAGATGTATTCACGGGCCTGGCCCACAAGTGGGCTGAAATGAAATGACCTTCCAGAACCCCAAATCCCCCTTCTCTACCATCAGATCTGTGAACTGCTTCTCCCCTCCTTTCTGGGATGGCATAGATCAAACAATCTCCAGTTCTAAAGATCCCTCTCTCCAGAACGTAAGACCCGACTCAAACATTCCTACATTCATTTGCACCCCTCGCCTTAATCAAATCAGACATCTCCCCTGGTTCACGCCAATCATCACCAGAATGCAGAAGCCATCCCAACACCCCATCCAGAGATGGATGTGCAAAGGCCCTGAGGCAGCAGGTGACATTAAAGAAAGGACAAGCAGTTCATCATGGCAGGAGCGGAAACAGTATCCGGAAGGACTGGGGGAGAAGGGGAAGGAGAATTGAAGAAGGAAGGAGATGGTGGCGAGTCTGTGTCCCATCTGGACTTATCCTAACATTAACTAAGAAGTGCCGATGGCTTAAGCAGGAAAATAACCAAATCCAGCATTAAGACTCCAGCGGCGACACTGGAGAAGACTAAAGGCAGGTGTCTCAAAGCCAAAAGAGCACGTCTCACCTGTTCAGAGGAGCCACAGCGGAAATCACAACTGAGAACGTGATGCTGGAAGGAACCGGGGAAAGTGACTTTCATAGATCAAGCCAATAGGAATTAGTGATTGCTTTGCAAAAAGTATACATTCCTGAAGCAAACCAACGCCCGAAACAAGTGGAGATGAACGAACCATGGAGAAGTGTACAGATGAAGAAGAAGTCAGGGCACGGATAGGATTGAGAAGTTTCAGAATCTCAGGGAAGGCTGAGGTTGGCAAAGCAGAAAATCCAAGTGAGGCCACTGATGAGGGTAAGATTAGGAATGCGGTTACAAATCCAGATGGAAGAAGTCAAGGAAGAAAATAATCACCTACCACTCGAATCGGGAAAACAGTAATTTACTAACAAAAATACTGTGTCCTTTTCAGGATTTCACATAACAATTTCCCACGAGCGAATTTTTAAAGCTCCCTCTTGGAAAACGTCAGTGCAAATCAGGTTCCTATTTTATCAATGATTCCAAAGCGAATGCATCTGGAGAAGGAATAAATTCCAGTCCAAACGCTGGACTAAATAAAAGCCTATTCTAGAATCTTGATTGTAACAATAAATTACAGCTAATTCAGACTTAGGCAAAAAAACCTTCCTGGTGATACAAGAAGCACTAATTCGATTAGGCTTTTTAATATGCTGAAAACACATTTAAATTAAATTTCAAAGCTCAAGGTCTCACCCCGGCTAATGTCCCCTGCATGGCGAAACTATTTGAATTTACATTTCAAGTGAGAAGGCCTATTGATTATTTAGTTAACAGAGGGCTCGTTGATGATAGGTTTGTAAAGACCACAAGTAACAATTCTCAGTCTGGATGGGTTTCTCAGGTTTTACCTTCCAAGGAGGCCAGATCAGCTTCAGCACTTTTCTCTCTTAGTACCTCTGAGCGGCGTCTGAGACGTTACTTAAATTGACAATTATCTGTCGGTGCTGAAGTGTCAAGTAAAAGAAATCATAAATTTTAAAATCGTCTTTTCCTGCAATGGATTTTCTCCAGTGTTTGACTTTAAGTTTAATGAGACTACTATCATCTTCCCACCAAAACTTCTGGGTCATTTCCAACAAAGCAGACATCTTCTGAGACGCTCTGCTGGGGGCGGCGGGGGGCGGGGAGTGGTAGCCCCTGGTCACGTAAGGCTGAGCTGTCAGAATCCACAGGAAAAGAAGCCAGCCTAATTGACAGCGTGCAGAAAAGAGCTAACACCGCGGGTCTGAGTCAGCTGTCCCTCCAAACGTCCGCTTCCAAGGCTGGCCCTTGCCTGGCATGTGGAACTTGGGTGTGGGCAAGGTCCTCGCCACTCCTTAGCTGATACCAGTGGCTCATGTGCCTAACCTGTTCGTGCAACACTATACGGTTTATGCTGAATACCTGCTTTCCTTCTGGAAGTCTGCAATCTTGCCACATGCCAGGCAGAGGATGCCTATGTGACCAGTCCTCAATAAAATCCCTGGGCACTCAGTCTCCAGCGTGCTTCCCCAGCAGATGCTTCACACTCCTTGTTGGGTGAACGAGCACATCCTGGGTGACTCCTTTAGGAAAGGCGCCCCCGCAGCTCACACCTGGTTTTCTCTGAACTTGGCCCCTCGCACCTTTTTCTGATGCCCATTTTGCTTGGTATCCTTTCCCTGAGAATGACCACATGCAAGTCTGTAAGTTCTTTTAGAGAACTACCAAAACTAGGGGTGGTCTTGGGGACCCCTAACAATCAGCATCTATCAACACTTTTCCAGAAAGAGTGTTCTGAGGAACACACTTTGGGAAACACTGCTTAGTGGCGCAGGTTCATCAAGAGCATGCATATCTGACACAGAGTACAGTTCCTGGCAGATAAGACCATACAGGGCTCTATAAGTTGGCACCCCAGCACTGTTATTACTAACCATGTATTCTGGGGAAACAGGACTCCCTGATGCCACACGGGTGCATACCAGCCATGTGCCCTGCACACGGCTTCAGGCGCAGTAACCGCTCGCCCCTGTTTGTTGGGTGAATTATTGGGTCTTTATTTACAAAGTGCTGTGCCAACACGGAGGGGCCCATCTAAAGTGCGCTGCCTCAGCCCCTCGCTCAGCTCACAAATCTAAAACAAACACCATCAGTAAAGACGGAGCTGCAGACAAAAATACAGACAGAATCGTCGGCAGTTAAAAACAAACGGATGCAGAAAGAAAGGTCAATACACCTTCGCCAAGCAGAAAGCTTGGCACTTATGTATGTTTCTAATTTCAGGGGCACAGGTGTGGACGGGCTTCAGGAGGCTGCGTTTCTGTAGACGTGAACTGGGTGGGTCCATGAAGGCCTTTTCCACGAAGCTGGTAAAGCCGTACGTGCAGGGCCTGCATAGCTAATGAGGAAGATACACTGAAAACGGTGATGCTATATTTTAAAAAAAATCTAAATATACGGCGATTGGGATAAAAATTTTGTTGGATAGATTTCTTGTTGCACTTTCACTTTCACTGAGGCTGGGACCTCAAATACGGACTTCACGTAGGTGTGATGACCTTATATTCCAGCTTGCTCAGGACGGGGCTCCACCGATTACTAACTGTGTCTCGTGGAAGCCATGTAAGCTCTCTCTGCCTCAGTTTCCTCAGTGCTGCGCCACGGGTCACAGAGAGAAGAGGTCATATGGGGTCTCAGCGAGACAACCGTGTGTAAGCCAAGAGAGGCCTGGGGAGAAACCAGCCCTCCAGCACCTTGATCTTGGACATCTGGCCTCCAGAAAGGTGGGAATAAATGTCTGTGGTTTGAGTGCCAGTCTGTGGCATTCTGTGGTGGTGGCCCAAGAGGAACAGTAGGGTCTTCAAGAAGACGATCCGCTGACACGCGTTCTGGAGGCCCTCCCACTACTGTCCCTGGGACTCAGATGTGGACCCTGTGGCCGCTGTTGGTGGGCTCGCTCTGCAGGGCAGTACGTCCCTCTAGAAGCCCAGCCCCTCCTGACTGGGCCATTCAGCTCCTCCAAACACATCTGATTTAGAAAAAACTTNAAAAAAAAAAGAAAAGAAAAAACTTGGTCTGAGTTTACCTCGGCTGTGATTCAAAAAGTTTGAAGGACACCCTGTAGCCCCAGAGGATGACCAGCCTGTCTGTCTAACGGCGTCTCCACCTGGCACGGGCTCCCTCTGGGCGCCTGCTCCTCCCGGTCACCCCACCTCAGTGAATGGCAGTCTGTCCGGCCTTCTGACTCCTGATCACTGTCCAGGCCTCTTTTTCTCACTACATTTAATCTAGCAGCAAATGCTGTTGTCGGTTTCTTCTAGACACAGCTCACATCCAGCCCCTTATCACCTGGGCCTTGGCTGCTTTGACACAAGCCCACCCTCTCTCACCTGCTTATCACCATAGCCTGGAGCCTGCTGCCTGGCTTTCTGCGTCCACTGCAGCCCCCTTCAGCCTATTTGCCACAGTCCTGCCAGAATTCCTGGTGAAAGACATGGCACATTGCATCCTGTCTCTGCTCAAAACCTTCAACGTTTCCCATTTCACTCAGAAGCCGAAGTCCAGGGGCGCCTGGGTGGCTTAGTCGGTTGAGCGTCCGACTTTTGCTTAGGTCATGATCTCGCGGTTCGTGGGTTCGAGCCCCGCGTCGGGCTCTGTGCTGACTGCCAGCTCAGAGCCTGGAGCCTGTTTCAGTCTGTGACTCCCTCTCTCTCTGACCCTCCCCTGCTCACACTGCCTCTCTCTCTCCTAGAAATAAATAAATAAATAAAACATTAAAAAAAAAAAAAAAGAAGCCGAAATCCACACAAAGGCCTGGAAAGCTTGCATGACCCTCTTCTTCCCCCTCCTATCTTCTTTAAGCGCATTAACCTCACTTCCGCCCCAGGGCCTTTGCACTTGTTGTCAGGGCCATTGAAACGGGTCGCGGCCCTGGGGAAAGAATTGAGGTCACCTCAGCAAAAGCTAAAAATCTTTCCCTAGGAGTTTCCCTGAGCTCCTTCCCAGGTTGCAGGATCCTGTCCTTTGCTGCACTCTCTGCCCCTCATCTGGCTGGCTGCTCACCTGTGTGGCTCTCTTTCCATGCAGATTTCTGCAAGGTTCACATCCTTCTCTTTCATCAGGCCTCTCCTTAACTGTCTCCTCTTCACAGAGGCCAGCCTGGACTATCCCGTATAAAATAGATGTCACTTATTCCTTGCTTTTAGCATCCTCCTCACCCTGTTTAATTTTACTGAGGGCATTTTATGCCACCTGCCTGCTCTCCTGCTATATGTTCCCCAAAAGCAGGGACTTTGGGTCATCGCTTAGTGCCCTGAACAGCATCTGAAGGTGGTAGGAGCCAAATAGCCATCTGGTGAGTTGAGTGTATGAATGAGTGAATGAGTGGGGCAGGTGGGAAAGGGAAGCACACTTCAGAATAAGCAAACACAGTCGTAGGAGGTAGGCTGGCTATAATGATGCTTTGCCTTTCTGTCTTCTTGACTTGCTGGGGACCCCAGGACCTTTCGGAAAGGCTTACAGTTACATGCAGCTACACAGAGCGAGCCAGTTTGATGGCCCCAGCTTGATGGGAAACAAAAGAGGACGATCCCGGGGTCATAGTGTTGGAGGGGAGGCACGTGAATCTTACCAGGGCAGGTGGGTCTTTTTTAGATTTAAAGATATTAATTGCCTTTGGGAGCCACTCTGTGTTTGGAAAGGGCTTCCCCTCTTCCCTCGCACTCTGGTGGCAAAGCGTCCAGGCGGGAAGGCACTAATTTCACTGCCTCCTCCCATTTGTCTTTTATGTTTCCAACTTGAGGACCTAACGCTGCTGCTCGCCCTCTGCAGCGACAGCTTAGAACCGAGCTACCACTGATCTCTCACGTTAATGAAACCTAACTCTGTTTCTCTTAAGAATGACACGGTCGGGGCTGTTAAACAGACAGTGTGACAAGACACGCACCGTATTTCGGGTGGGCAGTGAAGCATTAGCCTCCAGACCAGCACCGATTCCTGGCTTCTGAAGCTTTCCGTGACACTGTCACCGAGATGCTTTCAACAGCACACACGGGACGTTTCGCAGGGGCTGATTCATCTCTCAGATCTCAGTAAGAGATTCATTCCAGGCCCCAACTCTGCTCTTAGCCCAGAGGTGAGGACAGCGGGATGCATGTGCCCCTCAAAACTACGGTTAGAAAAAGAAGTCGGTCTTGCTTCTATCTTTGTCAGACCTTGTTCTCTAGGATTTGGAGACAGCTTTGTACAGCATGAAGAAGAAACTATTCAAAAGGGGATGTTCGATGTCTCCAAACACACATCAAGATCGGTTGAATCCACAGTGCGTCTGAGAGATTTGACTCATCTTTCGTAGTCCAGCCCAGAACCTACCTAGAAACAACCTACGCAAGAAACAAAGGCCGTTGTGGAGACAGAAGCCTACTCACCACTCATGAATTTTCCCTAGGATTTCAATGGCTCCCAGACATCCTTTCTCAACAAAGAACAGAGCAGCTCGTATTGAATGAACCAGTTTATGGAGAAAGCAAGAGCTGCCCCTCAGTCCCCACCTTATCCTCTCGGGAGAAATGAACTTGGCAATCAAGGAGTCCAAGGGGGAAGGAACACAGTGTGACAGCCAGCCAATGGACCTTGACATTGGAACACATGGGAGTAAATTCCCACTCTCCTGCCTTCTGGTTGGTTCTATGACTCTGAGCACAGTCACATCACCCTCTGAGGCCTCATTTCTTCAAAGCATAGCAGTGTAAAGCCTGGATGAATTACCAACATCAGAAGGCACAGAAAATGTTTAGCAAAGCACTCATTAGACGCTCAGTTCTGTGCATTCAACATTCACTATCTCATTTCACCTTGACAAAAGCTCTAGGAGGTAGATCCTATAATTGCTCCCTTTTCACAGGTCAGGAAACTAAGGCCCAGAGATTAAGCAACCTGCGTCCAAGGACATGGCTAGAAAGAGGTAACACCACAAGGAACACAGACCTGGATGATGCTAAAGGTAGCATTTCCCCCCGAGATCTCCTGGACCTGCATATAGTAGCCACCAGCCGTGTGACTATTTACATTAAAATGAACTAAAACTAAATAAAGTGAAGAACTCAGCTTCAGTATTACACTAGCCATAGTTCTGGCACTCAGTGGCCACCGTACTGGTCTGCACCATATCGGATAGCGCAGAAGCAGACTTTTCCATCACTGCCCAAAGTTCTGCCGGATCACAGTTGTCTAGCCCTTCTGTGACATGCAAGCACCTGGCTTTTAGCAGGCACTAATGAGTATGAAGTTTGACAATGTGAGGATAGACACGGGTTCTACCAGGCTAGCTCACAGGGTTGGTCCAGGAAGCGGAAGGTTATGCAGTCTGGGGGTCTACTTTAAGCAGAGCCCAAAGTCACGACACGACACGGGTCAGAAGGGCCCTGCAAGTTCAGCGTTGTTAGTGTCATGGCCTCCCTCTCCAGAGCAAAGACATGAGTGTGGGCCACCAAGCTGTGGTCATCAACACCTTCCCCTGCTGTGGGTTCCCAGTCAGGGGAACCACCTTCTCCTCCACCTTCTCTCAATGGCCAGTCTTGTGTCTCGAACCTCTCTCTGGGCTACATTTTCCTCACATTGTCCAACACAGATCAGTTGTCCACCCTGCCCTGCAGACCACAGCAGGGCAGCCCCCCATCCTCTCTGTCCCCTCCCCCCTGCCCTCCTCACCCTCCTTACGCTCCTCCCCTCCTCGTTACACCTGGGTTTCTTGCCCTGTCATTCTCTCCTCCCTCCTTCTCCTCCCTTTCCCATGATTTAAAGAAAATCGAGGCGATCACAAAGTAAGAAATTAACCCTTTTAAACCAAACACGTGAGAAGGATTTAGAGGAGTCACAATGTTGCAGTTCGTTTCACCAACCCCAAAGGATACCCCATACCCATAATTCCCCTGTTAATCTGCTTTCTGTTTCTATGATTTCCCTACTGGAGACATTTCATATTCGTGGAGTCGCACGGCATGCAACCTTTTGTGTCTGGCTTCCACTCGGTGTCACACTTTCCAGAATCCTCTGCGTGAATCAGTGTGTCACCCCTTTGTGTGGCTGAGGAATATCCTCTCATGCGCATAGACCACATCTGTTTATCAGTTCATGGACTCACTGAAATAGCAGGAAGTGACGGGGACCAGTTTCCACTACATTAATGGAGAAAGAATGTCAAAATATCTCCAGAATTGTTTTTCCAGAATGGCTGACGGTGTGGCGTCCCTGAAAAGCGGGCTGACACCCATCGGATGTGTTCGTGCTGACTGCTCTGAGCTCATTAACTTAATATTTTTCCCACCAACATTATCCACAGTGTGATTTTTTTAATGATGGTTAATAGATCCTCTAGGAGAACGTTGTTGAAAGTTTAGGTTTTGAAATACGTGGAATATACTGGCTTAAACAGGTTTCTCAACTGCAGGTCTTTAAAATGTCTTTAGTATGTTAAATGTGCACTGTGAATTTTAAAGAAGCAATTATAATTTTCAGTGTTTTCCAAACTTTCAGGGTTTCCCAAATGTTCCCAAGGGAGTGTGTGTGTGTGTGTGTGTGTGTGTGCGCGCGTGCACACGTGCTCTCATGGGCACCTCTCAGTTCTTAGAGTTCTCAGAAACACTTTGAAAAAGCTATGCTATATATTAATATCTGAATCCTTTTTGGGCCCACCTAACTGGGGGGGGAGGGGTCCATCACTTAAGAGACTGTAGTGCTTCTGCCAGGCTTAAATAGGTACATTTGGGATCACAAGTAAAAGATCTTAAATGCATTTAAATGCAAATCATTTCTGAATTAATCATATAAGTGATATAAAGTGTCATGAGTTTGAATTGCAGTCAAATGGTAACAACCCATAACTTATAACATAATATCCATTTGGAAAATATTTTAATCCTTCAGCACTTCATAACACGCAAGTTTGAGGATCTCAAAGGCAGAGAGTCATAAAAAAAGAAAAAAGTATCTCTGAGAAATGCACATTCCAGCACATATCCTCACTATATGTATTAACACTTAAAATATAATCTGCTTAAGTGTTCTGTATAGTTGGAAATTGTGTTTCTGAATAATATCTACATAATTTTCAATAAAAATAAACTTGCAGTAAATTATCGAGATCTTAAGGTACCAGAGACAAATGGCCTTTGCTGGAATTAGTTTTCCCTCAGGAGTAAGGAAATGGGATTTGTCTTCTGCAATAAGAAAAAAAAATTAAAGACACCATGAAGAATAAAAAGCGGGCACTGGTAAGCTCTGCTAGAACCTTACTGGGTGCCTCTCAGAATCAAGGGTGGAGGGGCTGGGGCCCGCTGGAGCCACAGCGTGCCAGTGACCAGCTAAGCTGGAGCCTGGTCGGTGAAAACCTGCATTGGTTAGGTGGCAGGCTCAGCAGCAGAGCACACACGTTATCCCATGTGAAGCTCACGCAACCCTGCCGGTTGAGTTTAAACTTTTTTTAAATGTTTCTTTATTTTTGAGAAAGAGAGAGACAAGGGTGTGAGCAGGGGAGGGGCAAAGAGAGGGAGACACAGAATCTGAAGCAGCTCCAGGCTCCAAGCTATCAGCACAGAGCCCGACGCAGGGCTCGAACCCACAAACCACGAGATCGTGGGTTGAAGTCGGACGCCTGATTGATGGAGCCACCCAGGCACCCCAGCTCCGCACTGAAACTTGAACAGAAAATGCATTTATGTGGGGCACCTGGGTGGCTCAGTCAGCTAAGTGTCCGACTCTTGGCTTCGGTTCAGGTCGTGATCTCATGGTTCATGGGTTCAAGCCTCATGTTGGGCTCTGTGCTGACAGTATGGAGCCTACTTGGGATTCTCCCTCTCCCTCTCTCTCTGCCCCTCCCCTACTTGATTTCTCTTTCTCTCTCTCAAAATAAATAAACTTCAACAACAACAACAAAATGCATTTACAATGAATTGTGTAACACCAGTCACCCAGTTTTCTGAGCCTTTACGACTGGCTGGCCAAGACCTCTTGTGCTCTGCCCCAGGTGTTAGCCATCAGCTGAATGTGCACCCCAAGCCAGGTGGCTGTGAGAAGCACACAACTTGGAAGAGCACAGGGCTCTCCTCCTGGTGTTTTCTTGCCAAACATCGGTTCAATCCGGTCTCGGATCCCACTAATGTTTGACATGCACAGCCATCGTGCAGTGAGGATGCATTCAGTTTACTCTCCCTCTGGAGTGCCTGCTCTGGCACAGAAAGTGAGGCTCCGTGTAGCCCCCATGGCAGGCAGGGAGGGGGCATCCCTGAGTGACAGAATGCAATCAAGTCCTTTTCAGTGAGCAGTCACCCTTCCAACATGGTACCCGAAAAGATGGACTC
Source organism: Crocuta crocuta (assembly GCF_008692635.1). NCBI lineage: Eukaryota > Metazoa > Chordata > Mammalia > Carnivora > Hyaenidae > Crocuta > Crocuta crocuta. The sequence goes on along the minus strand of NW_027528369.1, from coordinate 6,714,206 downwards.
TGCTCAAGGGGCCTGTTATGCAAACTTCTGCCCCTTCTGAAGAAAGAAAAATTATATGGAAACGATCTTTCTGCATCGAATGCCTTGCTGTGAGAACAAGATAAGCCTTCTTCACAATAAAGATCTTAAAACAGATGCCAATCAAATGAATCAATAGCTAACAGGTCCAGCCAACTGTGATTAATAAATAATTTTGAGATAGCACTCTGATAAACTCCCACAGGAAACAGAACTGAAAGCTTGGAGTTTTAACAAAGAATGTTCACTTGGCCTGGAGACTGAGTCAAATGAAACGGAAAGGACCGGCCAACATAAGAGCTCCCTGTCTCATCCTCATGGGTTCAGAATAAAGAAGAGTCCTCTGGTTTGCTCTTGTCTACAAGGGAACGTTAAAGCTGTTGTCTTTTATCTCTTTTCTCCGAGTGCCTGGTAGGTACTGGGTTCTCAACAAATGAATGCCTTTTTGAATTGATTCCCATTTCATGGCAATTTGTATGTTACTGTTGACTTGCTCAAATAAGTCTTCCTGAAATGCAAGGATGTCACTCGTTTGCTGAAGCCCTCCTAGGCTTCCTTAGGATAAAATCCAAGCTCCTTACTCTGCCCTGTGAGGCCTCCCTGATTCCCGCTACCCTTCCTCTCAAAGGGCAGTGAATTCCTCACTAGGAGTCTGGACACATCATGTTCCAAGTCTTCTTGCGTGAGAAAACTGTTTATCCGACATGTGCCACTCTGGCTTCAGAGACCCGGGGACATGACTTGCTACTTCCCACTTATTCGCTGCTGGCAACCAACACAGTCCCTGCAAAACCCAAATCTGATCGTGTCACTCTTCAGCCTAAAATCCTCTAACATCTGCCTGTCACCACGGGGTGTTATTTCTAAGCTCAACCCTTAGCACTCGGGTCCTGGGACGTTCTGTGTCTCTCACAGGGGCCCTGCTCTCCTGCAGAGCTGCCTTAAGCCCTTTCTTCCATCCGCTCACCCTGGAACACTCCTCCTGACCTGTCACCTGGCAGACTCTTCGTTCTCAAGTACTTGCTTTCATGTCACGTCCTCTGGAAGGCTGTTCCTGGCCCCTGCCCTTGTCATGTGGCGATGTCCCCAGCTAGACTGGGAGCTTTACAAGGACAGGGCAGTATCCCTGGCTCTGGTGCCCTGGAAGTGAAGACAGACCTCTTGCCTATTCGAGCTTGGTGAATATCTGAGCGAACAAACTATGGGATATTTTCAGACCCCCTCAGAGGCCAGCCCTGTGCTGGCACCTGTAGATCACAGCAGGCAGGGTCTGTCCTGTGCACTCTAAGATATCGAACAACATCTCTGACCCAGATGCCATTAGCATCACTTCCCCCTGCTGTGACAACCAAAAATGTCTCCAACATTGCTAGATGCACCCTGGGGGGCACATCACCCTGCTGACAGTGGGTGACAATGTGGTCGAGAACCCCTGCCATCAAGGATACTGGGAGAGAAGGACAGCACTCTGCCCTCAGACTTTCCATCAGGCCCACCCTCAAATGTCACCTCCCACCATGGCCTGGCAGGACCACAAAGCACCTTGTCTCCCTCTCTGCATGGTTCATCTGTTCCATTTTTATTCCCAGTTCTATACCCAGCTGACATGTCACATACTTGCTAACGTCTGTTTATGGAGAGAGTTCTGTAAAGAAGGATCTTGGTGGTTCGCAGCTCTGTCCCCAGCACCTTGAAACAGCGGCTCACACGAATCAGTCCTGTGGTTGATCTGAATCCTGCCCGATGGGCTGCCGGGCGTGTGCCCTCCCTGACATGGACGCATCCTTCTGGGGGTCCCAAGTTGCCTTTCTGCAAACGCTGCCCTGCTTCCCTCCACTTCTCTTGGCTGGAAGAGAAACTCCACTGGCAAAAGCATGCTCTCCTCCATGCTCTCCTTTCACCCTGGGATTTTGCCCACAGATTCTCTCCATTTCAAATCTGCCCCAGTTAAACAGTCAGCAGAGGGCCGGCCAGAATTGAGGTGGGTAACATGAGGGTTGGTGGCTCCCCAGTGCCGGATGAGGACATGACTCCCATTTGTATTAATCTCCCATCGTGAGAACTTTCAGCTTTCAACCTGCTCAAGGGGAACTCAGTCCCCATTCTGCTATTATTCCCTCAAGTGTCTCTCGGGGTGCCCAAAGCTGGTTCTACAAAGGCTCTGAATCAATGTCATCTTCTTCCTCCCTTTCCTCCTTCCCCTCGAGTGTCCCATTTCACCATGGCCATCCACCCCTTAATTACCAACCTGCCCACACCAACAAGTTGCCCGAGTTCCCGGAGGCTGGGGGGCAGGAGAGATGGCTCTCTTCCGAAGTACATCATCCTTTGTCACTTGGCTTTGCAGCCATAGTGCTTGAACCTAGAATTGTACCCTGTCTTTTGTAATCGGGTTAATTAGCTTCTGTTCCTCACCTCCAACTTTGCACGGCATCTCATAAAAAAGACTAATTCCTGTCATTTTCTGCCCTCTAACCCACAAGTGTCAAGCTTACTTTAAGGAGCAGAGAGGGAGGGAATACAGCCTGTTCTGATCTTCTCTTTCATGCCTCTTTCTTCCTCGTCCACACCCCTGAACCAACCCCTTCTCGTCGCTGCTCATTTTCACCAAATGAAAATAAAAATCTTCATGCCTATCGATTAATGTAGAGAGCTGGAGGGTCAGGGGTGGGAGGCGGAAAGTTTTACCTGCGCTCGCAGGATCTGGTCCCAGACTGGCCAGCCCCCACGCCTGCTATTGGGGATAATAGAACATTGGCAAGAGATTTTAGTACTGGGAGTCAGAGCTGTTGGCCAGTTATTTAACTGACTCTTATTTGTCAGCTTAGCAGCTCAAATTAAATGGATCTCAAGGCTCTTGCTGTTGTGATGTATTGTGATGATTCTTTGGCATCTGGAAAACCAAATCCGGTGGGAAGGGTCCACAAGGATTGGATTCAGCTGTAGTTAGACACTGGGTGAGCAAAGAGGAGGTGCTGTCACACGTTTATCGGTCCCTAAGCCTGTGTGGGGCCCACCTGCGGGCGGGCGAGGGGAGGAGAGGCTGAGCGTGTGAGGTCTGCCCACCTGCCAAGACTCAAGCTGCACATCTTCCGAGGAGTTTGTGCTGATGAAATTTAGAAAACCATGTTCGCGCAGCCCTGAGTGAGGAAGCATCTTTGCTTAGTGGACCAAATAATCAGTCAGGAGCACCTTGGTGGGCGCACCCAGGCAATGTCATTTAACCTCTTCATGCCTCTGCTTCATGAGCTGTGCCTGGCAGATAAAGCCAGGCTGCAAAACGAAGGGCTGGGAAATGTGAAGACGAACCAGGAAGGAGCCAAAGGGAGATGTGTGAGGGGCACTGGGGTGGTGAGAAGCCGGAACCAAATCCTGAGTTCTTTTTCTCTCCCACTCTCTTCCCTCCCTTCCTTCCTTCCTTTTTGAATTTATTTATTTATTTTGAGGAGAGAGCATGAGAGCATGGCAGAGGCAGAGAGAGAGAAAGAGAGAGGGAATCCCAAGAAGGCTATGCACTGTCGGCATGGAGTCCAAAGCAGGGCTCTATCTCACGAACTGTGAGATCATGCTCTGAGCTGAAGCCAAAAGTCGGATACTTAACCAACTGAGCCACTCAGCTGCCTCTGAATTATTTTTTTTCTAAATTTAGTTACAAGACAACCTGTCCATTCCTTTATCCAATTCTTTTTTTCTGTATTTCAGTTTTTTAAGTGCTTTTGTCCAAAGAGACGCCAGAAAGTAGTGAGCTTCAGATGTTTGCTCAGAGTCAGACAGTTGATTGAAGGGGAAGTAAGATCTTTGATTTTCTACGATATGTGTTAGAAACTCCTCTGTGTACTGTCTCACTTGAGATTCACAACAAAGCTACCAGGATGGGGTCATCATCCCCATTCAAATAAACCAGGGTACAGATGGGTTATATGAATCCAGGGGTTCTCAAATTTGGCTTCACAATGGAAACATCTGGAGTTTTATAAACATACTTGGTCCTGCTCCAAGACACTCTGATTTAATTGGTTTGGAGTGCAGCTTGGATATCAGGAGTTTTAAAATCTCCCCAGATGAGGCTCAGTCAGTTAAGAGTCCAACTCTTGGTTTAAGCTCAGGTCACGATCTCACAGTTCGTGAGTTTGAGCCCCGCACTGGGCTCTGCACTGACAGTGTGGAACCTGCTTGGGATTCTCTATCTCCCTCTCTCTCTGCCTCTCTACTGCTTGCTCTCTCTCTCTCTCTCTCTCTCTCTCAAATAAATAAAAATAAACCTTAAAAATTATAAAAAATAAAATCTCCCCAGATGGTTTTAATGTGCAACAAAATTTGAGAACGAGAAATAACTTACTCAAGGTTACAGATCTAGTAAGACAGAAAAGCTGATTCTGCTGACCCTGGGGCCAGCTTCCTCCTAGCAGGAATTTTCTCCTGTGCCAGCTCAAATATTCTGAAGACACTTTCATCTCTGGCCTAAAAGGTTGGTTTCTGAGATATAAAAAAAAAAAAAAAAAAAACTACTACTCAGTAGCATGGTCTTTAACAGTTATCCAAAGTCTAGACAGGATGGAGCAGAGAAACCCAGGACAAATCCTGCCTGGCTCCCTGGAGCCGTTACTGAAGCAAAAACAGGCAGTTTTGAAGAGCATGAATCGGATTTAGAGGGCTTTCACCCGGCGTACCAGAGCATCTAGGAAAATAAGCACCTTTAAGGTGCAAACGTGTTACCCCAAGAGGACTTTAATGGAACTGATTCCAAGGCCACGTTCAATGACGCAAATTAATGCATCTAGCCGGCTGTGGCGATGCAAACACTNGAGGGGGGGGGGGGGGTGTGTGTCTCAGACCACAGTGAGCACCAGAACTCCCCGAAGGGCTTGTTAATACCCAGACCGCAGCCAGGTGGGCCCGGGAATGTGCCTTTTTAACAAGTTCCCACATAATGATGTTGGTCTGGGGGCCACAGCTTGAAAACTGTCCATCTAAAACATGTCCCTTCTATGAAGCCTCACACCATATTACTGGCATCTCACTTTGCGAGCTGGGTGCCTAGCAACCACTTACAGCTCTGTTTCACCTGCAGGGAGCTTTACCTCCAAGCCTGGTACGGGCGGTGGTGGCTCTTAATTCGGGATCACTTAGCGAGTGGCCGTACTGAGAACCACTCTTGTATTGCCGCTTACCAATGGCAACGCAGCCAGGGTGTGGTGCTGACGAGGGAGCCAAAGGCAAGCGGAGGGCAAAGTGAAGGCTGACAGCCACACTCCCCCCACTTCTAAGGTGGGATCGGTGTGACATTCCTCAGGCTCTCCTGGCTGCTCAAGAACAAAGGAAAGGGAAAAAACAATGGTTAACTGATAGTGATTACAGTCCCGAAGGACAGGAGTCTCCATCAGTTTATAACTGCCTTAGTCAGTTACAAGAAAAAGACAATCTTATCAGTAGCCGAGCCTCCAGAAAGCTATAGACTCAGTTTCCTGGAGTCCTAACATCACCCTCCCCTCCGAGGTGATGTGGGAACAAGGGCAAGAAGGAAACAGCAGGTAAAATTAAATGTCCTTATAATCTGTGGCCCAGTGACAAATACTTGAAGCAGGAAGAGTAGAACATTTCTCCGGAACCCCCTACTGTCTTAATGTTAATGCCTTACTAGAAGAAAAAACCACCTTAGCTTGACAATACCTAGGCCTCTGGTATCTTCTGACCCTCTTTTGCATATGAAAGTCCTTCTGGAAACCTCCTTTTAGCCTTTACCTCCCCCAACCTCATAGTATAAATGCAGTCACTCTTCACAACCCCAGGGCAGCTCTTTCTGCTTTAAGAAAATCACCTTTTTACACCAAATGTGTCTCAAGGATCATTTCTTAGCCAGTTGGCTCTGGACCCCGCCCCCCGCACCCCCACTCCAAAACTGCATCAATGCTGCCATCTTAGTGTCAATGTAAAGACGAGAAAACGAGAAACAATAAAGAACTTGCCAACGGTGACACCGTGAAATGGCTGATATTCACCCGCTTTTCCTGTAAAGATGGCAATCTCCTAGAGTCCCTATGAGAGCAGAGTCAAACCTCAGTGCGTCTGATTCCAAAGCCTGAGCTTTTAACCCAAGTTCTCTGTCTCCTCCCAACAAGGCTCTTTCCAAGGCCACGTGCATTACTGACAGGCTCATGATAGTAAGGGCGGCTCAGAGGTGTGAGGCCACATGCTCTCCTGTGCACAGGCTGGGGAGCTGCCCTAGGACAGCCATGCCTACCGCTGACCACCTCTTCCCTGGGATAAAGTGGTACCNCTTGCTAGCTCAGCGACAGTCCTTTGCACGACCCAGTTCTTCCCTGTGAACATCCCAGGGTTAGACTTGGCAACGTAAGTGGGACTTAAGGAAGCAGCTCTGCTTTGTGGATCTAAGGTTCCAGAAAGCATGCTGTCAGCTTCGCTCCCCGTGTCCGGGCAGTCAAGGCAGAGATGCTCCCCTCCTCCTCCCCTCCTGCAGTTCTGAACATTGCAGGAGCAGAGTGGTAGGGAGAGGTGGCAGCAATGACAGCTCCCCTGGAAAAGTGGTTCTCAGCCAGGGGGGCAGTTGTGCCCCCCTGGGACAATGAACAATAATTCTGGAGACATCTTTGACCGTCAAGACTGGGATCAGGGAGTGCTATCAGGATCCAGTAGTTAGATACCAGCCGTGTTTCTAAACACCCTACATGTACTGGAGCCCCCAGAGCAAAGAACTGTCCAGCCCCAAATGTCAATGGTGGCAAGGTGCAGAACTCTGGCTCTAGAACGGTATCATTGATAGCTGTAGCTATGAATTAATTGTTCCTGTAGCACAACCGTGGGGCAAGTCCCACGTGAGCCAGGTTGTTGGGTCCTCTGGCAACTGTGTTAAGCTCCCTGTGTCCTTTAATAAATCCCTTTCTTTATACATTAATTGGAGGGTGTTTTGCTGACCACCACAAAGAATCCTGCCTAAGAAAGATGGCCGTGGGGGAGACTAGGCTAGTGGATGGAAAAGGGCATAGCTTGTCCCTATACCTGAGGGCCGGGGGAGCATTCCAATTACAAATATTATCAAGGGCAGTGCAAGGCTATCAGGTAATGTGTGCATCATCCACATACAACGTGGACATTATTGTAAACAGGTTAATCACCTACATAACTCTCCAATCTGGATAAATCTGCACAATTCAGTGCTCTACCATCACTAATAGAATGGTACATGTATTTCCACTTGACAGCATCATTTTTCACCTTAATGTATTGTTTTTGCCAGGTTGTCTTGGAGCTGCATATGGGTTAGAAATGGGGCAGAGGCACAGGAATGAAGGGGACAGAGGAGCAAGGACAGCTCCTTTCTGCCAGGTGAGTTCCCATATTATGGCAACGATCTTAGCTACAAAACGTGTCCAAGAAATTGGCTTGAAGGAGAGCAAATTACACCCCAGAAAATGTGAACAAATATTCAGACGGAGGCAAGGCAAAGCTGCTCATGTGCTGAGGCCGCGAACACAGGTGGTTCTAGTTGTTAGCTCTGTAATTGGGCACAATAACATTGTTAAGCTCATCTTTGTGAAGACTGAAGGAGCTCATCATTTCGGTAGTTAGCATAGAGCCTTGGCACACTGTAAATGCTCAGTAAACATTAATGCCAACATTCATCACAAAAACGTATCTTGCGAACCACTTTGGTCCTCAGCGAGCACATCGGTAAAAGTGAGACAATAAACCAGTTTCACAGGTTTGTGTATCTAGTACTCTACAGAGCTCTTGGGCACCCAATGGGAGCTCAGTAAACACTGCTTCTCTCTCTCTCTTTCCAAGTGCGCTTTTTTCTCCTGTCCAGTTCTGACATCCCCAGTCCTCAGTGTGTCTCCCAACCGTGGACAACAGATCAGAGTATGTCCTGCCCATGACCTCAGCCCACCACCACAGCCTTTCTTCCTGCTTTGCCCCCTGCCCCGTTGAGCCCAGCCCAGACTGTCAACTGGCCCCCAACCTGCCTAACAGACTCTGTCCCCCACTCCACTCCTGTCCTGCCATATTGACAAATTCGCAGCCAGCAGATTATAGTCACAGTGTGAGGGAATCATTACCACCTGCTAATATTTTTATAGAATTTCATAAACTTGGTCATTCATGAATCATTTACAGTACTTTATTCCAATGAAGAGTTCACAAATCACTCAAACGCTGGCAAAATGCATAATAATGAGTAATATTTCAGGAGGCTTTGCATTAATATGTCAGCTTCCAATACTGCAAGAGCTAAATTATTTTACCAGGTGCCACTTTGGGTCAGAAGCTTGGGAAGCCCTTTGGGGGCTGGGGTAGGGAGAGTGGGCAGGTGGAAGTCGGTCATGGAGAAGGAAGATATTTAGGAAGATATCCATCATCCAGACAGTCACACCTCCCTCCCAGCCCCAGTAAGTGGAGTCTTGAGGAAAGAGGGCTGGGAACTCGTAGATTAAATATCAGACTCTAACAAGGGGCAAAATAGGAAGAGGTATTTCTTAGCGGTTGGAAGTGCAGGGCTTTGGAGGTGGAGAGAAGTGGATATGGACCCCAGATTCCATACTCAACAGCTGCAAGACCTTGAAGAAGTTATTTAACAATTCTTTGCTTATCTGTAAAATGGTGTTAACATATACTTCTTAAGTCTCCTGGGTGAAATGAGTTAAATAAGAGAGTGCGTATGGAGTGCTTCATGCAGGATTAGCCATGTATTGTTCAATAAAGAGTAGCTTTAATGATGGTATACATTTGGGGGCCCAAGGACCAATTAATTTATCCCAGGTTATTTCTTATCGTGCAAATCCCTAAGGCTTAGCTCAGAATGCTTTCCTGTGGGGTGTGGGAAGTAGCAAGTAGCAGTGACTGGCATGTGAGGAGATTTTAACTTGAGGCTAAACAACAACATCAACAATGGAGCAATTATAATGGAAATTCATTCACCCACAAGCTCTCTGCTTTTTGAACTTGCCAGAGGGGAAAGGAAAATGTGGGAAGTGGAGCAGAGGATCCAGCTAGTTGAAGAGGTGTGTTTGCTACCAACCACAATGACCATGACCATGGTGAATGCACCATGGACCTAACAGTGCCACTAACATAGTAAATTATTTTTGAATAGGTGCTTGAAATGGACAGGGTTTGCAACATTCCTGTGTCCAAAGCATATTAATGAAAGTAACCCAGTCAATCCAGATACCTGAGAACCAAACACAGGGCAGTAGGGGGCATTCCTCAGCCTGGACAGGAAGGAAACATGACAAAGACTGATCTAAGAGCCAGAGGTGTGTGTGGGGTGGGGGGGGATGGCATTGGACACTGGATCCCGAGGCTAGTGGAGCCCAAACCTGGGCTGCTGTAGCCGGGTGCCCGCATTCCCATCAGGCACCAGCATCTGTCCTCTGGACATGCACAGCCCTGTGCTGGGCGTAAACCAAGCCAGACAACGAACCAGACACAGGTCTTGGCATGGACACCTGTCCCATGGTGAGGAGTTTAAAGCAGTTCATTGTGAAACAGAGCCTCGGCGGTAAAATACAAGCTACATGTGAAGGCAGGGAATCTAGGGTGTCCGGTTTCCCGGCATATTCCCCTAACACCGTGGGGGAAGCGCCACACTCTGTAGGTTCTCAAACATGTGTCAGAAAACATGAATTGAACAATTTATCACTATGCTATGAAGTACATTTTGAAACTATCACATAAACTCAAGATCACCCATGGAAAATCGATGCTTGATCCGGGTGGGCGAGGCTACAACGCAACGTCCTTGGAGTTCTCCTTTACCTTCCTCAACATCATTAATCTCTGGCTCCTGCGGTAAGATCATACAGTGCTTACTGTGTTTCTGGAATTGTTCTAAATGCTTCACACATATCAACTCATTTAATCCATTAAAATCCTGCAAGATCAGTATCGTTATCATTCCCATTTTACAGATGAGAAAGAACGTTGAGGCAGACATCGTGCCCAAGTTCCCAAAGCTAGTCCATGATGTGATCTGAATGCAGCTAATGTGGAGGTGTGCAAAATTATGTTTTTAATTGCTATGATCGATATATATGACTTTCAGGAAAAATATGAGAAGCTCCAAGCCATGGACCAGGCTCTATTTTACTCGCTGATTAACAATTGCTAGTTAGTTAAAGCTAGTAATTTTATCTTGTACAATCCTTAAAGGTGCTAGTACTATTCTTATTTCACGGATGAGAATGATAAGATCAGAGAGGGTAAGTGGGTTGCCCAAGATCACATAGCTCAGAAAGTAGCAATGCTGAGACGCGAATCAATTTGCTATGTCCAGAGCTCCCAAATGTCATCACTGTGCTATGAAATTAGAAAATGTACTGTATCCGTAGTTTGTTGTGTCTGAAACTTACCGTTTCCCAACCAGAGCACACACTTTTCAGTGCAGTGTCCCTCTACCCTCTATCTGCAGAAAAGGAAGAACACGGGTGTTTGGGGCAGAGGCAGTAGTGCTTCTGAAAGGGGATCAGGATATTCCTATGCGGTGCTTTGACCAAGAAAACTAGAGATGTCAGTCTTGTCCTAGAAATCAATCACCACCTTCTGACCCCAAGCCAGGGAAATACATAGGCTGGGGCAACGGCGATGGAAGACAAACATTGTTGGCTGAACCTCATTGCCATCGTGCCTGCTTACGGCTCAGTACATTGCAACCCAGGGAAGGCTTTTCCTGAAAATGGCGGGGAATTCCATCACATTGTCAAAGACTGAGCTCACTACCCTTTGAGGCTTGGGTCTATAACACAGGCTGTGAAAATGGAACTTCTGGGCAGTGTTGTAGAGAAGGTATAGGACTGACCTCCAGCGCATATGAAACTCAGTGCTCACCCCAGTATCTGTTTCCACTGCTCTGCTCTGTGTGTCCTGAATGGGCATCTACTGAAGGATAGTAGTAGATCCTTTTACAAAAGGTCTGCTATTTCTCCATAACAAAGCAACTTAATTATTTTTAGAAAAATCAGAAAACACAAAGACAAAGTCAATAACACAGAAACACAACGATTAACACTTTGGTTTTTCCTCTATCGCACTTCTTCACAAATGTAAGCCCACTGTGACATGTGCAAATACTCAGCCTGCAGAGAGGATACCATATGTGTTTGTGTGTCTGTTTCCATTTGATATCTTGAATTTCTCCCATATACCTAGAGCTTCTTCAAAATATTTTAAATGGTTGTACAAAACTTCCTTGCAAAATTGTGCCATGATTTAACCACTACCTCATTGCAGAATATTTAGCAAAATTGTTTCCATTTTAAGCATCATGTCTTGCTCTAACATTACTGCACAAAAATCTATTTCCCTATTTCCTTAGGATAGATTTCTTAAAGTACAATGATCACATCTGAGGGTTTACACCTTTTATAGCTATTCATTATCAAGCTGGTTTTTGGAAAATCAACACTGCCCTAAAGGTTCTGACCCTCTCTGAGATCCTCCAAGGGTCCCCCTCCTTGGTCTCCAGTACACAAAGTCTCACACAGGCCTGAGGACTCTGTTGATGAGATAGGGCCCCCACTGTTACCCTGTTGAACCCTGTTGGGGTTCAATGCCACTCGGCTCCCACAGAGACACACTTAACGCCGCACAGCCCGAGGTCTGATGAAGCACACAGAAATAATGAGCTCAGTGGGAAGAAAACAGTCTCGAAAAGCCCCATGTCTGCATGTTGGGTGGGCACTTGAGGGGCACTCACTTGATAAGTAGCGATCGTTTCTCTGTCCAAGGTCTGCGTCACGGAGACACTCCCCGTGTTCTCATTGATTCTGAAAATTCCTTTAGGCTCTTGATCCACTCCCTTCCCAGTGAGCCGGAACTTAGATCCTTCTGGTCTGTCACTATCGACTACCTGGTCAGAGAAACAGAACGACATTTAAGACTCTGGCTGAAAAGCACAGAGAAAGCACATTTTAAACATACCTTGGTGACCAACTCACTAATCACAGGTGTCAACACAGAGCAGCCAGACACAGTTGACTAAAGCGGCATCACCAAAAATAGCATCATTGCTTAACACCTTTCATCCTGTCATGCAAACCTCTGCAGCTTACAGCTGGGGAAGCTTACCAGCACTGGGGTACCATACATCTCAGGACAGATCTAGGAGGGGAATATAACTCCAGGAGGTTCAAGGCTGGACATTTTTATTATTTGTAACTCTCAAGAAAGAGATTGATTTTTTTTATTGTAAGCAAGACTGAATGGACAATGGGGAAAAAAACGAGTGGGCAGTCTTGTAATGGGCAGGCATTGACCGAGGTTCTAGCTATTTACAGAATTCAGTCATCAACAGCACCACTCGCCCCATTGCTTACGAGGAGGTAGGCATGGTGCTGTGGAAGCATTTCACATCCATTTACGAATTAAAAAAACAACAACAATCTCACAGCAATGCTGGCAGTAGGGGACATTATCATTCATACTTAATGGATGAAACCACTGAAAGGCAGGGAGATTAAACCATGGTCATAGCTACGACAGAGATGAAGACAGGACTCAGAACCCATCTTCCATTTCTTTAGGGACATTGCTCTGCAACAATGCCAGTTCTGAATTTAAGAGAATTCCCTGTAGGTTGTCAGCCTTGATTTGACATTTGATGATAATTCAGATGATAGAGCTGGAGGAAGATAGTTCTAGACAGAGGGAACGGCACAGACACAGGCAGCAGGTAGGTGAGAGGGAGCCTACAACACTCCAGAAACTGTGAGTCATTCATGGGGTTTGAGTGAGGTTCGGGGGTAATTAGGAGCCAACTTTCATTTTTTTAAATAGTGTTTGAAGATACCCAAGTGAAGAGAGAACTATTATTTGCGTGAATTGGTCCTACAGTTTGCCCAAGTATTCATGTATATTTGATGTCACTTTTATCATCTGTATCTGTGAACAAGAATTCAATGGTAACCATGTTTTTCTCGATGGTAACAATTTAAAGGTCACAAACACAATAAACTTTCAGAACAGCTAAATGACAGCTATATTGATCCAGCTGTAAGCAACTGACAAATGAACAGGCACCTGTGGAACACTGTCACCTGTGCCTGGAGGCTTTCAGTAGCTAGGACAGGAAAGGTGCTTTCTGGTGGAATCAGCCTCCCTCAAAGACGGGCCATTGTTGGGGGCACCAAGCCTGCAATTCCGATGTCTGCCACCAGGTGGCAGTGGTGCCTAAGGCAGCATGACCCTTCTGCCCAGGTTTTTCTGCCATGACCAGTCGAGTCAGAGACAGACAGTTCCACAGAGCAAGTTTTATCTAATTTTTTTTTCTGATTGAAGATTTTACTTAAATACATTGAGAGTTTTGATTAAACACCAATTATCTCTGTTTGCATTTCTTAAAGATTAACATAAAATATCATCTCAAGCAAGACTAAAAATAAGGCTTGTGATATCTTCTGATGAAAAGGATTTTCAATTGCTGCTTGACTTGATTTAATCCAACTGACATTCTCCTCCTGACCCATTCCCCCTGCTTGGGAGCTCCATGGGGTCAACAGCCTCAGCATATTGGGCTCACCCCTGGATCCCAGTGCCTGGCAAAGTGCCTGGGATATGGGAGAAAACAGTGCCAATATCTGCTTAATAAAGGACACCACTGTTCAGACGAACCTATGTCCCAGTCCGAGATTGGCCAAAGGCCAGCTCTATGACCTTGAACATGGTTCTTGGCCTTCTTGGCTCTCGATTTCCTCATCTGTAAAATGAAGAGAACACCCCTTATTTCCCAGGGCTTTTGAGGGTTTAATGAGATAGTGTGTGCAAAGTGTACTTCCTAGTGCTCAGAAGGGGCTCAATGAATTGTAGCTAATGATTACCATGATCANCTGGAGCCTGCTTCAGAGTCTGTGTCTCCCTCTCTCTGCCCTTCCCCCACTCATGCTCTTTCTTTCTCTGTCTCTGTCTCTCAAAATGAATGAATGTTACAAAATTTTTTAAAACTCCCTAAGAGAACAAATTTCCTTTTTTTAAAATTTATTTTTAAAATGTATATTTGTTTTTATTTTGAGAGAGAGACAACCAGTAGGGGAGGTGCAGAGAGAGAGGAAGAGAGAATCCTAAGCAGGATCCATGCTGCCAGCGTAGAGGGGGCTCGATCCCATGAACAGTGAGATCATGACCTGAGCTGAAGCCAAGATTTGGATGCTTAAACACTGAGCCACCCAGGCGCCCCACAAATTTCCTTTTAAAATACAAACCTAGGGGCGCCNAAAAATAAAATAAAATAAAATAAAATACAAACCTGGCAAACGTCGGTGGCTTGGGAAGAGCAGTGCTCTGGGGACAGTCTCACTGTGGGAAGGGGCAGCCACACAAAACCTGCTCTATGTTGTCACTCCCTCCCTCCCCCTTTTCCACTTTGGCCCAAGCATGAATTAAAGCCTCTTCCTCTGACTCCGCTGAGCACCCCCAAGGAATGCAGGTCTGCTTCAAGGCCGTGCTGAGCAGGGAGACAATGTGACAGGAGACAGGAGCAGACTTCTAACCCCGTCTGTGCCCCAGACAAGGCCCGCTGGGGAAGTCTTCTGTGCTCTGACCCCCTTCCCGGGCCCTGCCTTGGTCAGAGAGCTCTGGGAGTACAGCGCCCCAGGCCTTCTGTAAAGTCCTGAAGGCGCTCTTGGGGCAAATATGGCCACTTCCTTCCCCGACTTGGTCTGCTGCTTAACAGTGAATTCTGGTCTCAGGAATCCCCCCGGGGCCACCTTTCCTCCTGCCGAGGTCCAGTCTGGCTCAGTTCCTTGCTCTGAGAGAGCTTGAGTCACTTGACCTCACAGAAGCAGGGTCTTGGCTGTTGGATTTAACAGACTTCTTCCCCAGAAGCAGGAAGCCTCACTGTGAACACCTCTGCTTTGTGCTACACATCCTCTCTCTCCATAGCTCTGTCTTTAAAGGCCTAGCTTTTTTTTAAAAAAAAATTTTTTTTATTGTTTATTCATTTTTGGAGAGAGAGAGAGAGACAGAGACAGAGAGTGAGCATGGTAGGTGCATGGAGAGGGGGAGACACAGAATCCGAAGCAGGCTCCAGGCTCTGAGCTGTCAGCACAGAGCCCGACGCGGGGCTCAAAGTCAGGAACTGTGAGATCATGACCTGAGCTGATGCTGGACGCTTAACCGACTGAGCCCCCCCAGGTGACCCTAAAGGCCTTGCCTTTAACATATCTACTGAATCTGCCTCCTGGTCCTCAGAGCTGTGTCCACTCTGAGGAGTGCGCCTGCAGCCATACCAAATACGGTGCCCCCAGAACATTTTGGGGCCACCAGCCCAGGGACATGAAGGGCACTGTGCTCCCTGGAACCATGGTCTCAAGTTGTGGTTCCCTGGACCAGCAGGGGCATGGCCTCCTTGGAAATGCAAATTCTCAGGCCCCACGCAGAGGCCTGGACCCGGAACCCTGGGGCTGGGGCCGGGCGATGTGTGCTTTAACGAGGAGCCCTGGCTGATTCCCGTGAGCTTTCCTGTTTGAGGAGCACCATCCACACTCATTAGCAGTGGTTTTCACTGCTACCGTTCGGAGCCAAAAGAAGGCTGGGTCTGTTTGCTACTCCTCTCTAGGCCTATTTTAAACACACAGCAACTGTTGGGAGCTCTTTTTAAAAAGTCTGTTTTCTAGAATGTCCGTAAAGCAGAGTTGGTGCTTCTCCAAGACCGACATCCCTACGTGCATCCAAACTCCCTGGGGCTGGGGAGACCTTGGAGAGGAAATCATGCAAGGAGGGCTTGTGTTCCAGGGAAAAGTCTTGGTCCTTAGGTGGGACTTCAGAGGGACCCCAGCCCACTCCAGCCTCACTGATCTGGGGAGATAGGAGGTGTGCAGTGGCCACAAACCCAAGGAGCCCTCCCTTCCTCCCCCCTGCCATACCTCAAAGCTGTTTCATGCTAGTCAAGTGGGTTTCCAGACGAGCTTTATTACACAATGTTAAGTCCCGAAAACGGCCCAGTGCAGTTCCCAGCTGCGGCTCGGGGGATGGTCCTTCTGTTTTTATTGTTTAAAGTGATGGGATATAAGAAATCCAGGGCACTCCTTCTGGTCAGAACAAATCCTGCCCGGAATCTCTGCTCCTGAAGCAGCTGTTAACACCCATTATACCACATAGCAGGGCTTGGCAACTAGCTGGTCTTTCCTATTACTCTTTGTAATTCAACACTTCTTTTTCACAGTGGGATTTCTCTCTGTCTCTCTCTCTCTCTCTCTCTCCTCTCTCTCTCTCTCTCTTTGCCTTACTCTTAGAGTTTGGGTAAAAACTATAGCTAGCGAGGAGAAAGAACTTGGGCCCCCGGTGCAGACACCCTGGAAGGATGTGTGAATAGCACACAGGTATCCTGCCGCATACCTGGGGAAGGCGACTTCCCAGGGAGCTGTGGGGTGGCCAGCAGGTAGCCCTTGTCGGTGGCATGGCACAGTGGGGGCCAGAGTCCTCTGCACCAGAGAGGGACAAGAAATACGGAGGCCTAGAGCATGCAGTGATGGCTCGATCTGAATTGCAAAGGATGCTCCTGCTGCATGATTCTTAGAGACTGTGGCCTGTGATGGACAAAGCAAGACCCTCCACTGAATCCCCCAAGTCCTGTTCTGACCTTTGTCCTCTGCTGCGAGCAACCAAGGGCATCAGGTTGTGTGCGGTTTTCAGGTCTCCTTCTATGAATTTATACATGCACATGCGCATTCATGGAATACACAGTAGTTTTGAATTTTTTTCTAAGTCAGACCATTCTGTATAAAGTAGTCTATTCAGTGTGGTTGAGATGCATTAAAAAAGTTTATCTATAAATGGCTTTGGGGGGATGGTTTACGTTTACAGAAACATTGCAAAGATGGTCAAGATTTCCCATGTACCTTTTAGCCAGTTTCCCCAGATGTTAACATTTTACGTAACCATGGTCACAACCGAGAAGTTAACATTGATACATGACTCTTAGCTGATTAAGCTCCAGATTCTGTGTATTCAGATTTTGCTAGTTTTTCTGCTTCTAGCCATTTTCTGATCCAAAATCCAATCCGGAGCCCCACATGGCCTTCAGTCAACGTGGTTTCTAATCGTCCATTCTGGTGCTTCCATGTGGGTTCAGATATTTCCTTAACTGTACTGACATCAGAGTTTTCCCCCTTTGGATAATGTATTCAATATAGAAACATGACAGCCACCAAGCTTTGTACACCCTGTTTGCTGTAAGAGTTTCTGGCCCTGATCTCTGGTAGCGATACTTTAACTCAGACCTCTAAAAGAGATGTTTGGCTGTTGTGTCCTCAGGGCCTGGGATGGTACATAGGACACTAAATACTTGTGTGTCAAGTAAGTAAATAAATGTGATAGTAGTCTCCTTATTGGCTTTCATGTCTCTGATTTCTCTTTTCTCATCTCCTGAGAGACACAGAGAGACACAGAGAGAGAGAGACAGAGAGAGACAGAGCCCAAGTGGAGGAGTGGCAGAGAGTGAGACACAGAATCCAAAGCAGGCTCTGGGCTCTATGCTGTCAGCACAGAGCCCAAAGCAGGACTCAAATCCACAAAAGGTAAGATCATGGCCTAAGCCAAAGTTGGACGCTTAACCAACTGTGCCACCCACGTGCCTGTTCTAATTACAACCAGAATGGACTCTAAAGCGCACACATGTCTCACCACAATAGATTCCCAGACGAGAACTTGCCATGGCTCCCGACCACCCCCAGGGTCTACTCCCAGGGGCCCTCCTGACGGGTCTCCACCTGCTTCTACAATTCTAACTTTGGCCACAGCCAACCAAAGGCCTTCTGAACTTGGTTCACCTTCTCTGGACCTATGTCAGCTGGACCCCCATCTCCCAGCCTGTCTGCTGGAGACCCCCTCCTCGTCTTCCTGGACTCAGCACCAGGGAGTGTCCACTAACTGACACTTCTCCTGACCCCTTCCACCCTGCTCCATGAAGAATGGACATTGTCCTCTGAGCTTAGCCCTGCTCCCTTGTGAGATCTATTCCAGTAGGGAGACCAGATGGCCTCTTTGTTGTTGGTGGTGATTGTCCCGTGGGCTATTTATTCCTTATTCTCTTTAAGATGTCCTGGGTCTGGAACACAGAAGATACTTGATTAAAGCTTTGAGTGAAGAAATGCAACTTGATTTGCATGTTTTTATATGATCACAACATGCTTGTAAACCCCAACTCACATGTTAAAAATTAAAATAAGGTCTGTTGTACCAGCCTTAAAAAAAAAATGTGGTCACTTTATCTGTGGGGCATCAATACCTTTTCGTTTCTCTTCTTATAGATCCCCAAAGTTACTTCCCAGGCAGTGGTAACATCTAGGAGTCGGGAAGGGACTTAGAACCTTCCCCATCCTAATAATCTGCAGCAGTCTGCTTGGGTGGGGACCCTCTGTCTGAATAGACATTGTGTTTGTCGGCAAAGTAGTCTCAAGATGAATTCTCTGGCACTTTTTCCCTGTCATATCCAACTAAATTGATACCTTGAATCCTCCGCTACTTAGAAAATCAGGAGACATTTATTTTCAAAGGATAGAAGACTACACACACACACACACACACACACACACACAGATCAAAAGACTGAAAACCTAGAAAATAATTAACCCCTACCCCATCCAGACTCACCAGAGAGAATAAATCACATTTGAACAGTATAGGTCTTTGGAAGATGGAGACTCTTCATGCTTAGAATATTCTTGGTTTTATAAAATGAACCTATATTACTTATACAGTTTAAAAAATCATTTTTTTTAACATGTAAGAGGAATTACTGTAGCTTGGCATACATGTTAATTTTGAAGATGTCTATTCCATGTTAAACAGGGGGAAAAGGCATTTACTGCCTTCTATAGTTATTAGAAGGCATTTGTTTTATCATTAGATCAGTTCCCTAAGGTGATCGGTAAGCACTAATTAATTCCCAGCTGTGGTTTTGTCCTTGACATGCCTTTGAACTTGGCTCTTTGGTGGTCTGGGCAGCTGTTAGATCCATGCACTTCCCTCACCCTTGTGCTGCTCAACTATTTTCAAACACTAGGTCATAAATTAGTGAGAACTGGGGAAAACCCAGGGCCAGGAGCCCCAATCCCCTGGTGCAGAAACATCGAGCCAACTCCCTGACAATCCATGGAACGGGGATGATAACCAGAGACCCACCATCTAATCCCGTGGTTCTCACCCTGTCTAGGGCTGGCTGTGTCCAGCACCAAGTTCCAAGGGTTCCCATTGTGCATTGGAGGTCACCGAGGTTGAGGGCAGGACCGTGTCCTTAGAAAGACAGATGAGGGCATGTCTGAATCCACTGTCATTTCTCTTCATCTAGTAATACTATCATCACACCGGTTTTAGTTTCTCTTCTTTTATAACAATGACATTTAAGATTATGCCTAAGTACTCTTTATACTGAGTTCCATAGCATTCCATGTTAATTTGTGAGTGTTTTTTTTTACCTTATTTTCTGAGAGTTTACACTTTTGAGAGAGAGAGAGAGAGAGAGAGAGAGAGAGAGAGAACAAGCAGGGAAGGGGCAGAGAGAGAAAGAGTCACAGAGTCTGAAGCAGGCCCTGGGCTCCAAGTTGTCAGCACAGAGCCTGATATAGGGCTTGAACTCATGAACTGTGAGATTGTGACCTGAGCCAAAGTCTTGGCTTAAGCAACTGAGCCACCTAGGGGCTCTTATACTTTTTTGGACACTTTTTCTAGACTATAGAATTTTTCAGGAGAGTATTTCTTAATTTATAAGTATTTACACTATTTTAATTATTTAGTTACAACTTACACAATAATGTGGCTTATAAAATTTCTACTTTTGAGGTTTTAAAAAATTTTAATCTTAAAAAATTTTTTTAAATGTTTATTTTAGAAAGAGAAAGAGAGAGAGAATGTACACATGTGGGGGAGGGGCAGAGAGAGAGGGAGACACAGAATCCAAAGAAAGTTCCAGGCCCTGAGCTGTCAGCACAGAGCCCGACATGAGGCTCAAACTCATGGACCATGAGATCTTGACCTGAGCCGACATCTGACACTTAACCAACTGAGCCACCTAGGTGCCCCACTTCCATGACTTTTGAAAAGACATTTCCTTCCTCTAACACACTGTCTCCTTCCACCTCCTTTCCCCCCCCCCATTCAGAGCATTTATTAACCATTTATGAGTCCCAGAATCTTCATAGGCCTCCATGGGCTCTCAGTTCTATACATTCTTTGAATTCTAGATCATGGAAGAGCACAGATGTGCTGAAATATGCTACAGAAGATCAGAGAAAGAGGGTCATTTTGGATCCTTCAGTCCTTATGCTTTGCATGTCAAGACCCAAAGTTTATTCAGTGCCCATCAATATCACACTTTTGCACACTTTATTGTCCAAGAGAATAACTGGGATACTTAGATGTCACTTCCTAATTTCTGATTTCTTAATGCAGGCTGTGAGTTATACTCCCTTTCTTATTGGGTCACTTCAAAATGTCTCCCTTAACCTTAACTCTTCTTGTTCTACTGAAAATCAAGATGGTCCCTAAAATTTCTAATAAAAACTCTAGATCTTCTATACCTGCTGTCTATTCTATTTATGAGTCAGATTTATGATAGTATGGAGTAGTCATTGAGGCTGTGCCTAAATACTCTGTCTCCTCTCCTTCTGGGCACATAGTAGGAGTATATTTCCCCAGCTACTTGAGGTTGATTGTGGCTATATGACTGACTTTGGCCAATGAAGTGTGAGTGAAAGTGATATGTGTCACTTCAACTAATTCTGAGCAAAAGCTTTAAGAGTTATGGTATGCTTATGCATGTCCATTTTGCCTTCTCCATGTGACCAGCAATTTTGCAAATAATAGTGACTTCATCAACCTAGATCTCAGGGAAAGAATAATGATGAGGAGGAGCAGAGCGCACACAACTTTCAGTGGCCATGCAACTTAGTTAAACCTCTGTTACTTTGATCAACTGAAATTAGGATTTGCTTATCACCACAGCAGAGCCTAACCTATCCTGACTAATACACAGAGGGTTTAAAAGAACAGTGTGGAAAGATAGATAAAATTTGTTTGTATCCAGCTCAGAGCTCATGAGCAATGTGAACTTTTGTAAGCAATGTGTTCTCTCTGAGCCTCATTCCCATTTTCTGCAAAATGGGGAAAATAATGTCTCTTTCCAAAGGATTATGGTGAGTAAATGATCTGAGAGATGTGCAATGCTTAAATACATAAAATTTTCAATAATGTAAGGCAATAGTTCTTTTTATAACTATGAAATGGTGATGATGATGGTGATGATGAGGAAGAGGAGTAGGTGGAAGAAGAGGAGGAGAATGACAGAAACTACCTTTTATTGAATCCAAACTCTTTGCCACATTTTATTCTAAACATTTTACATACAGTAGTTATTTAATCCTTACAACAACTCGATGGAATGGGTACTTATATTAATCTTCACTTTGCAGAGGAAGAAAATGAGTTCCACAAATCTTGGCAAAGTCAGCTAGGGAACAACTTCGGATTTGAATCCAAGTATTCAGAGCTCAACTCCATATGGCCAACTAAATGATGTGCACTGGTTTGAATGGGAATAGCCCAGGAATAGAATCAACAAAGATTCAGAGCCTGGTGCTGTTGACAGTGCTCTAGTCTGGCCTCCTCATGACATGCCCACCCCATAAAGGCTGAGAGCAGAGATGTTCATCTCAGGCCTTATGCCAGCCACAGAGCCAACATTAGGGACATTCAAGTCTCCATTCCCAGATTTATATGTATTCAGTGGGTCACCCATTCTCTCCATACATCAAATTCCTGGCAGGAATATCTTTACCTTCTCACACCCTCTTAGCTTTGTCACAGTAATGGCGTAATTTGGAGGTTTGTGCACGCATGCTGCTTTCTAAAAGGATAATAAATTAATCATGCCTTTGGGCACTATTGAAACATATACACTTAATCTCTTACCAACTTTCCTTCCTTGCCATTGCTCTGCTCCTCTCCTTTCTATCAGTTAAGATTTTTAGAGTTCCCAAAGAAATATTAAACCAAATACTTATGCACTCATCTGAACCACAGTTCAGAGAAAGCAATGTAACAAAATCAGCATTATGAACCTGGAGCTATTCCCGTTTGGAAGTAATAAACACGAACAATTGAACATTTTCTCCCTGGAAATGCATGTTGGCTGCCCTTTTGCCAAGTTTCAATACTTATTCTTATTATTCTTATAATTCAGGACAAATTTTAATGTTAAGTCTGACACTTGGAAACACAAGCAGTGTCAAATATAAATAAAATTTCAATCATCTTCAATTGAAAGCCTGACATTCTATTCTGTCTTGCATGCACCTTGGCTAGAAGGACCTGTGCAGGGCTTTGAAGCTCCTCATTCCCTGAAGCAGTGACTATCTTTCGCAATTGGGTCACACATGATTGAAATCTTTCAAGGGTCCTCATGCCATCGCTTTCAGAGAAAACTCAGGCTTCCTCAGTAATGCATTCAAGGCTCATCCCTATCTTCAGCTTCAAATGTTGCTGTGTCCACACACATCCTTCTAGCCTGCTTTGCTGCCATTTCCCCCCAAATGCCTTTCTTGGGCTTGTCCCTGTTTCAGCCCTGGAATTATCCTCTGATGACCCAAAAGGCTCCTATCCAAAAGCTGAGCCTGGTCAATCAGAACATCTCTTTGGGAATCCTGGTGTTGGGACAGGGAGAGACTGAGTGAGTTAACTAAGTAAGGGCTGTGGACGCTGAAAGTCTTAACAGCATAAAAGTCAGGCGTATCATTTTGGGGAGACCCTTTTGGGCAATAAGTATAGATCTTGACAAAGCACGTCATTTACTTGGAAAACAGACAGGGACAGCAGTGGATATCTGTGCGTATATGAAGCCAGTTTGGACTCAAGCCCTGTAGATGGTGAATTATCCTCTTTGGCATTACTTAATTTTATGCCTCAGGCTTGGTCTTTAAATTATACTTTTCTACCAAAATATCACGGTCCTCTTTCCCAATGGTATCTGGTAAATGGCTTTATCACCAGGCTATTACCAAGTGTGTATCTGTATAACCCATTCCTTCACTGTCCCTGACTTCTCTAATTACATTCATCTATTTAGTCAGGACTTCCATGACCACCTTATTAAAAAAAAGTGGCTTCCCTTACAACATTATCCTCTATGTCCATGACCCTGTTTTGTTTTTCTTCATAGAACCAACCCATCATCACCTGACATTGTTATCTGTTTGTTACCTCTATTTACCATTAAAATAAATGCCCCATGTTATCAGGGACTTTTGTTTTGTTCATTGCTGTGAACAGAGCATGATGTCTCGTAGACATGTATTTTGTAATAAATAAAGAGGCTATGTTAAGAGAAACTGAAATGAGAGTTTCATGGTAAGAAAGGAAAGGAAAAAAGTGCATAAATGAATGAACTTGCACAGCTACCTTGGTTTCAAAATGGCTTATCAATTTCTGGTAAGGACCAGCTTTGCTTCATGAGCTTGAGTTATGAGAGATACTCTGGTATCTTCCTAAGAGAGTCATTTCGAGTGGCATGCTTAATTAAATGATCCCGATGAAACACACACATGTTAAAGAGTAGAGCGGTGTGCTCCCTGAAAACGAACAGGCTCATGGATGAAATGGGATCACATTGGGTGAACTTCTTTCTAAAATATGGCTTTTCTAGGGGTAGCTCAACAAGAGAGGATCATACAAACTACAGGTCAATAAAGACTTTGGCAAAATGTTTCAAAAGACGCACAATAAATGGAAGGCTCTTGGTAGGGGGTTGCGTATGGGTTTCAGGTTCCTCTCAAGTTATGATAACTAATCCTTTAAAACAGTCATGGGTAAACACAACTGCACAATAACTGCCTTGGGGGTGATTACTCCATAACATCATGTTGTATGGTGCACTCTCTCCCAGGCGTATGGGGATGGGTACAGGCTAAGTGAGGTAGGGACCCTAAAGGACGCACGTACTTGAGGGAGAATCAAGGTGGTCTGTTCTATATAGGATTAACGTAGTGAAGCCTCTTAAGTGACTGGAAACATAGAAAGATGGGGGTAGGAAGGGAGAGTTTTGGGCCTCACCTAGAGACCTCAAAAGAGGTGATTGGCTTAGTTCTGTTGTTTCAGGAAAGTCAATCAACACAAGTTACTGAACAGATAGATTTCAGCTTAAAAGAAGGGCAGCATTCTGAGGTTGGAGAGCATTAGCTGATGGCATGCGCCGCCTGGTGATGGAGAAGCCTGCCACTGTGGTGTCCAGGCCCACACCACCCTCTGGTGAAGGTGCTGTAGAGATGACCCATGCCAGATAGACTCCTCTGAGGTTGTTTATCACTCTCAGTTGCTATGGTTCCTCGAGTCTGAAGCTTGGAGAAGTCCTGAACGGGTATGGATCAGTGCTGCATGAAGACAGGTGAGCAATCAGACACCATCCATGGATGTCTGTTTAAACCCAACTCAGCCCCTCTCCATCCATTGCTGGGCAACTATTCTCTCATCCCCTGTAGCTCCATTTCTCTGGGTGCTAAGCAATATCCATCCCTTCTGTCTCCACTGTGCAGTGTTTAGAAAACGGTTTGGGGTCAGCTTATGCTCTGGTTCTAATATGTCCTTGGTTTTGAACTTGACTGAACCTTTCATCCATCTGAGCATCAGTTCTTCAGTTCAGTGAGGATGAGAGATCTGAGTTCCAAAGGTCCTGGTGAGCACAGGATACTATGGCTGGCACATAGTAGGCACTCAACAAGTATTAACAATCACCATTGAGAAAATCTAAACACAGCAGCATGTCAGTATCAGGAAGAGTGATTTTATAATGAAGAGGGTGTTTAAAAGCTTTCAAGTTGCATCCTAGGTTATAACTGCTTTCACTGAGGTCTTAAAAATGTCAGGTGCCCTGCTAAAGCTCTATGTATATTTTGCCAGGCAGTTACTGTTATTTCTATTTCAAGGGTGGGGAAAGTGAGACTCAGTAGGTGAAGTCATTTGTCCAACTGGGTTACACAGCTAGTTCTGGGGTGGAGCCAGACATGGAAACCTCTGAGACCAGCTGAGCCAATCCAGAAACGCGGAGGCTGGTGTGATGCCAACCTCTGACTGCTGGATTCCTCACAGCTAGACCAGACGCCTCCTGGAGGAGCAGAGCTGGTGCTTCAAGGCTTTCACCGGATTAGGAAGGGGAGAACTGGGTTTTCTTTGCAGGGCTCCTGTTGAGCAAACAAGCATGCTCAGACCCCAAGCCTGCACGGCACGGTGGGCGCTCACAGTTACAGGGCCCAGCGCCCCAGCCCATATGTGCTCACATACATGCTATGCAGTGGTAAATGAATGCAAGCGCAGTCCTGGTGCTTTCTGACTCGAAGCCAAACAAATTTACACAGGCTCATTTGTCAGCTGCCTAAACCCCCTCCCTCCCAGCCTAGCTCAACCCGCCTCCCAAGTTCCTTAGTTGTTATAAGCTTATCACAGAAGTAAATCAAAATGTTCTCAAGAGGAGAAGAAAAGATAAAAGCAAAAAATGCAACATCCCCAAGAGAGGAATATTTTTTATAGTTCCACAACTCTAGCAATTCTGTCTTTAAAAAAATCCATTATTTAATTTTAGTACCATGGAGGTGCTAGTGATGAATAATGGCTCCTCTTCTACCTTCTAGTATTTCTAAAATATTAATACTGGTTGGATACCTCTCTCCTAAGGGGAAGTAGGACTTGAATCTTTTATAGGCTCCGGAGCCCTGTTCCCATCCTATGAATTTATTCGATTACTACCAATCATATGCTCTCGGTTCTTCAAATTATGTCTGCACCAAAGGCTGGGGGCCACCCGGTGAGGTGGAGAGGGTAAAATAGGTTTCTAAATAATCTTTTTCTCATTATTTTCTTTGTCTAAATCTCTACTCTTTTATTATCCATCAAGATGCATCTCCTATCTCTACACTGGACTTGGGCTGTGAATCACAAATGAAAGCCACAATGAGACATCCAGTTTCTTAGCCTCTGGGTCATATGTCCATCAAGGCTAACAGCAGTTCATACATCATGAGCTGCAAATTATTTATGTTAACTTTTTAGCATTGAGTCCCGACCGATTAATTCTTGAACAAGTCATAACGGTGTGCGTGTGTGTCTGTGTGTGCCTGTGTCTGTGTGTGCAGTATGTGAGCAGGTGCTCACTCTCCCTTTACACTTGGGGGACAAGAGAAGAAGGAATGGGGATATGGTTTTAGTACAAACTAGAAATAGGACTGTAAGTTGTCATAGTTGACTATAAAGTTTTTAAAATAAAAAACCAGGTATGCTTTCTTTGCCTTTTACAGAACTAACATGTATACTAAGTAAAATCTGGAAAACAAACCAAAGTAAAAGGTAGAAAAACAAGATGTTCTATGTCCCAGCATGGGTGCTGGACACTATGACTATTTAAAAATATCGATGCCTCCCTTCCAGTCTTTTAAATACATACCACTGCATAAACACATTTAATTAATTTTTTCTTACTTTGAGATAATGCAGTTGCAAGAAATACTTTTACCCAGTTTCCCCCAATGCTACCATTTTGCAAACCTGTAGTAACAATATCACAGCTGGGATACTGACATTGACGCAATCCATGGATTCTATCCAGATTTCCCCAGTTTTATTTGTACTCATTTGTGTGTGCGTGTGTATCTAGTCCAGTTTTATTTGTACTCATTTGTGTGTGTGTGTATCTAGTTCTACTGAATTTTGTCAGATGTAGTAGGTTTAATCTCCTACCATCATTAAGCTACTAAACACAAAGATCTCCTGTTGCCATTTATAACCACACTCTCCTCTCTCCCAAATACCACCTTTCTCCCACATCCCTAGATCCTGGCAATCACTTAATCTGATCTCCATTCCCATAATTTTGTCATTTGGGAAATGCCACATAAATGAAATAATACAATGTGGAACCTTTGGGATTGCCCCCCTCCCCCAACCAGTCAGCATAATCCCCTGGAGATTCTTCCAAGTTGTTGTGCATCAAGAATTTCATTCATTTTATAGCTGAGTGGTACTCCACGGTATGAGTGTTCTGGCTTGCTTAACCAATCACCTGCTGGACATCTGGGCTGATTTTAATTTCTGGCAATTATGAAGAAAGCTATGAATATGCATGTACAGGTTTTTGTGTGAAAATAGTTTTCATTTCTCTGGGACAGACATCCAGGAGTGCAACTACTGTGTCCTGGGGGCAGCTGCGTACTTAGTTGTTACAAGAAACTGCCAAGCCAGTATCCAGAGTTGTCGAACCATTTTACATTCCCACCCGTAGCATCTGACTGATCCAGTTTCCCACATCGTCACCAGCATCAGCTGTACTTACTATTCTTCTTCTTCTTTTTTTTTTTTTTATCATCCCAATAGGTTGACACTGATAGCTCTTAGTGGTTTTATTTTGAGCTCTTTGTGGTTTTGTTAAACATCTTTTCATCTGCTTACTCATCATCCATAGATCCTCTTTGGTGAAATGTCTGTTCATGTCTTTTGCCCATTTTCTAATTAGGTTGATTGGGGACTTTTGCTGCTGAATTTTGGGAGTTGGTCATGTATTGTACATACGAATCCTTTGAAACATATGTGGTTTGTCAGTGTCTCTTCCCAGTTTGTAGCTTGCCTTTTCATCCTTTTAACAAGATTTTTCCTAGACCAAAAATGAAAAGTTTTAATAAGGCTCAACTTATCAAATTTTCTTTTTAGGAACCTCACGTTCTATGCCAAGTCTAAGAACTCTTTGCCTGGCCCTGAATCCTTCAGATTTTCTCCCATTTGTTCCTAAACATTTAAAATTTTACATTTCCATCCATGATCCATTTTGAGTTAACTTTTACATAAGGCGTGGGGTTTAAGGTCAAGTTCCCTTTTGCCTTTAGACGTCCAAGTGCTTCTGTGCTATTTGCAGCAGGACCACACTCTCCACATCAAATTGCTTTTGCATCTCTATTAAGAATCAGTTGGACATATTTGTGTGGATCTATTTCTGGGTTCTTTATGTTCTTCCACTGATCTTTGTGTCTTTCTCTGCTGCACCACACTGTCTCAACTACTGTAGCAGCTATGTAGTGTAAACATCAGGCAGTGTGAGTCCTCCAGCTTAATCTTTCTTCCTCAAGATTGTGAAGCTATCCTGGGGCCTGTGTCTTTCCACATCAGTTTTATTTATTTATTAAAAAAATTTTTTTAATGTTTTATTTATTTCTGAGAGAGAGAGAGAGAGACAGCGTGAGCAGGGGAGGGGCAGAGAGACGTGGAGACACAGAATCCAAAGCAGACTCCAGGCTCTGAGCTGTCAGCACAGAGCCCGACACGGGGCTCGAACTCACGAACCGTGAGATCATGACCTGAGCCAAAGTTGGATGCTTAATCACTTAACTGGCTGAGCCACCCTGGCACCCCCCCACATCAGTTTTAGAATAAGCCTGTCTGTGCCTATAGAAAACCTTTCTGGGATTTTGATAAGGATTGCCTTAAAGCATAAATCTCTCTCTCTCTGTATGTATGTATGTGTATATATATATATATACACACACACACACACACACACACACATACATATATACATATGTCTTGAGCATTTTCCTTATTAGTACTAGCTCCTTTTTAGGAAAATAGGTATTTCCTATTTTAGGAAAATAGATATTCCATCATTTAGCAACAACTTCAATGATAATGGATGTTTGACTCTTCAATAAGGAATAATGTGAATAAAGCTATCAACTACATCTTCCTGTGGAAAAAGAAAATCCTCTGCTTTTTGGATTATTTCATTAGGATAGAGTCCCAAAAGTAGGGGTTGCTTAAAGAGGAAGAACGTGCAAAGTAATACCATTATTTTTAATTAAAAAAATTTAATGTTTATTTGTTTTTAAGAGAAAGAGTGAGTGAGAGAGAGGGAGAGAGAGTGGGAGAGGGGCAGAGAGAGATGGAGACACAGAATCTGAAGCAGGCTCCAGGCTCTGAGCTGTCAGCACACAGCCTGATGTGGGGCTTGAACTCACAGACCATGAGATCATGACCTGAGCTGAAGTCAGACACTTATCTGAATGAGCCACCCAAGTGCCCCATATTACCATTAATTAATTCTTCATCAATGAAGAAAAGGCATATTGTCAGAATGGTGAACAATGAGTGACCATATCTCCTGAAATGCTGCCTACTCCACACCCGCCTGGCTGGCTCTGGCCAAACTCCTCAGAAAGTGCGGCCTCATACCTGCTCTTGGGGATTCCTCCCAACTACCTGGTGATGGCAGGTAAGCAAAATCAATTCCTATTTCACCTACTTTAGGATGGCTATCTGCCACTAAAACTTTTTTTAAAAATCTCTTTTCATCTTAAAGAAAAAAGATTCAGTTAAATCATTTTCTTTTTACCCAAGAAAGTGAAAGGGCAAACTGAACAGTCCATCTGTCTCTTTACTGTTTGGCCATGAAAATGGCCGTTTATAGGAGATGGTCCTGAATGGAACATGAGAAATATGTGCCCACGGGATGATCAATGATAATTTGGGAGGGCTGACATGGGTCCATTTGTTTCTATCCTTCCTAATTGGAGTTTCTCTTTTTTCTCTAATGGAGGTAGGGGATCCATGGAGACATAGTAAAACAATGTGGTTTTACTTTCTACGTAGTCATTTTGCTCTTAAAACTTACGCTGGATCCTCACTGCTAACAGCAAGCATGGTTCCCCTCAAACTGCAAGTCTTAAAAGACAAGGTTCTCCTTCTGAGGACTCAGCACAGAGGTGACCTCTGTGGCCATGTCAGGGTGTCCTTGAATCCTTCAGGGTGTCCAGCATGGCTGAAGCCAGAAGAAAGGAAAGACCAAGGTCACCTAGGCCATGCCAACATCATGTTATTTCAAAAAAACTTCTTCACTCTAAGATGTTGGGATGAAGTATCCTTGAGGATTGTAAGGTAGAGAATCACTCAAGTTATGAACACTGGGAGGCAGAAGAAAATTCCTTGTGTGAACGGTAGTTCATCCATCTTCCCTCCCTCCCTCCCTTCCTTCCTTCCTTTTATTGTAGAGAGAGTAGAAAGAGAGAGAGAGAGAGAGAGAGTGAGAGCAGGGGAGAGGGAGACAGGGAGAGAATCTTAAGCAGGTTTCCCACTCAGTGTGGAGCCTGACCCAGGGTTTGATCCCACGGCCCTGGGATCATGACCTGAGCTGAACTCAAGAGTCAGACACTCAACTGACGAAGCTACCCAGGTGCTCCAACAGCAGCATTCCTAATGGAAATATTTGACTCTTTTTGATAGTCTCTCCCCAACTTGTGGGGGCAAGGGACAAAGAGGAGAGAGGATGATATTAGTTAAGCGTCTGCTTTGGAACGGACTGGATACAGAAGGCAACTTGCTAGGGGCTTTTCTTGTAATTTTATATTAATTTTCATAATCTATAGAGGCATCGTTAGCCCTATTTCATGGAAGAGGAAGTGGAGCACTAAATAGCTGGAGTGAATTTTCCAAGAAGAGCTGTCAATCAAAGCTAGGCTGATCTGATGCCAGATCAAGTTCTACTTCTACCACCCCTGAGTGAAGATGCAGGGGAAGACAGGAAAGGAGCCAGGGATTTAAGTTAGAAGCAGGTACAGCAATGAACCAATGAAATTACAAAGATAGGAAGCCTCAAGCTCTCTGCCTTTGAACGTCACTCTGGCACAAGTGAATGGAATTTGGAGACTGCGGAAAAGGTCTCTGGAAGACCCTGCCTGCTTCCACTGGGAATGGAGTCTCATGCCCCTCCATCCTTCAGAGAACCTGGGGTCTCCTCCAAAGGAGAACTTTCCCACCCCCAATGGAGAGGAAGAAAACACAAACAATCCTTGTCCTGTGCTCAGGTGTGGGGTTCAGAGAACA
The DNA here is from genome assembly GCF_008692635.1 of Crocuta crocuta. Taxonomy (NCBI): domain Eukaryota; kingdom Metazoa; phylum Chordata; class Mammalia; order Carnivora; family Hyaenidae; genus Crocuta; species Crocuta crocuta. The sequence goes on along the minus strand of NW_027528369.1, from coordinate 6,683,339 downwards.
CACCGGCCTGCTCAGCCATGTCGTAATCATTAATTAACTGTGTGTCAGAGAACATGCACTATGGATCTCTCTAATCCCCAGCTGCCTCTCAGTCCGCTTTCAAATGGGGATAACACCCATTTGGAGGGTTGCTCCAAAGATTAAAATCGAGATAATTTAGGTAAAGATCCAACATCTGGGATGGCTCAACCTCTGTTAGCAAGGTAGCTATTATCAAGAACACTCTGCCACTTTTTCTTCAAGCAAGACTTCAGCATTCTCCTGGATGCTAAGCACCCTCCAACTCATAGTGGGTCATGTCCAGGCAGACGCACTTGACTCACCAGGCAAGCCAGGAAGCTAGGTAAGTACCCTTGCCCTGTGACACCCACATTCCACTTAGAACCCCCCTGGAAGCCTCCATCTTGGCCAAATATCTGACTAGAAAAATACATCACTTCAATGTTTAAGACATGGTTTCTGTGTTTTTTTGGGGTAAAGGCACACGTGCCATTTAAACTCTTCAGAGAAAATCAGATCTTCTAAGTACTGTTTCCTCTGTATCTAATACGGTTCTCAGCCCATCCACATGTACTCGGTTCTTGTCAGGGAAACGGTGCACTAGTGTGCACATTCCCGGCCACCGAGAGAACAAAGTCCTCTCAGCCTTCCAGAGCTCACAGGGGATGGTGGAGGTGACACACCACACAAATACCCCCTCAGTCCCACACTTTGAGCTCCCTGTTGAAGACAGCAACACAGGACAGCCAAAGCTAAGTCCATGTAATTAACCATGGAAACTTGGCTCCTGCTGGTGCCCCCATTCACATTTCTTCTTTGGATATGGCTCTGGGGAAATTACTTCTCTCAGAATGTGATGTCCTTTTTGTGTGGAGAGAGAGTTAGAATCACACAAAGCACCATAAGCAAGATTTCATCTTGTGATAATAGCCAGAAATGTCAAAAAAATAAATAAATAAAAGGGACTGGGGTCATATTGAACAATTCTTCCAAAGGCCACAACTCCCAACAGCTCAAGGAAGCAGATCCCGAATTCCCTTTCTCTCCCATATTCACCTCAGAGATGAGCCCACAGCACCATCCTGACAGGTAAACCACACTTAGCAGTTACCTGTTGAATACTGTGAGGGTGGAACACTGGATACAGAAGAAGCCACGCTCGTATTTACAAAGTCTCACTTCCGAGGCTTTAGGGGCAAGAGGAAGTGTTCTCACCTGAGTGGGAACTAAGCACTCTGCCAGGTGCTGTTAGTAACCCAAGAGCAACTAAGAAGTCAGTGCTGACTGATGCCTTTACCATCCCTTTTGACCTTCACATTAATCCCATATGCTTTCCTATCTCTTTTTGTCATCAGATGAACTCTAGGAGACAGGTGGCTTTATCATCCTCATTTTATAGAATGCGGACCTGAGTCACAGAAAGGTTAGGAATTTTGGCCAAGTCGCCATAGGTCTGCATCAGCAACAGCCTAGATGAAATATGAACACCTCTGATTTATTACAAGCTTCTGTCCCAGTGGTGCTAAACACTTAACATGTTTTATCTCATATGACTCTCCCCAAACCTGACAAGGTAGACTCTTACTATCTCCATATTATAGGCAAAAAACCCCTCAGGCTTGGGCAGGTTAGGAAACCCTCCCTGAGTATTACTTAAGCTTTTCTGCCTCTTGAACCTTTGCTCTGAATCACTACATTAAGCAACTAGATCGATGGTTTGCAAAGAGATTAACCCAATAAGAACATTCCTACCCCAAACCTGCCCTTTAGGTGACCAAAATGAGTAGATGGAGAAATGGCCAGGGCCCTTGTTTGCACCAACTTAGTAATTATGTAGTAACAAAAGGGGATTCAATCAATTGCTTAGCAATTAGCCACTATGAGGGAATGAGGGTAAAAAAATCCAATTGGCTATTTGGTAGAGCAGGAAGCATTTTAAATGTCACCACAGTGAGAGAAATATTTGCAGATTTGTCTTCATAATGGTTAACTAATTGCAATCTTCAAATTTTATTGCCTTGGAAAAATAATTCATGAGACAGAGTAGTAACACTTGGGGCTATTTCTCCTTTGTCTTAGCATCAAAGGGAGACATGCGAATTGATCAATCCCTATCATCTAAGAAGACCCTCCCCACTAAGGAAGAGCCTCCCTGGGGTACAGTCAATGTGCTATTTATTCATCATTTTATCATCTATATGTACTTGGTAAAATGTGGGGACATATATATGATAGGTGCACAAGACATGCTGGCTAAATTGATTAAAGTTAAACAAAAATGTTGAGGTCTGTCCCCCAACACTGAGTTCCCCTTCTAGTGAAATTCTAGAGCTGGAATGCAGTTATAACTGTAGAGAAGGTTGGTAGATATGGATTATCTGGCAGGCTACCCAGCCCTTGTGGGAACAGCCTTCCCACTTGCCCCATGACAATCAGCTAGCGCCACCATCATTGCGTCATGACATCCTCCACTCCTATCCACAAAGGGATGTGGTTCTGGCCAAACTGAACCTATTTCTCTGGCCTTAGATGGCTTCATTAAAGGGCATTTGCCCAATGGTGGATCAAACATTATTCTCCCCAGGCTTTTCTTCCAGAGCTTGGGGGGAGGGAGGAAAGTCCTGCCTTCGGTAATGAGGCTATGAAGCTGTTTGTGCTGTTGAGAGAAAGTCCCCATACAAAGGGGTGGGGCAGAAAGTGTGTTCAAATCTGGGACCCAGTTGGTCTAAAGCAAGATGCATCATTGGATTTCCTGGTTTGGGGGTCAGCAAACACCCTTTTGCCACAGCTATTTGAATATGTTTCAGTTACACACAACCCCCTGGTTCTGATGAATATAATCTCTTTCCTGCTACTGCAGTTACTTTTGCTTTGGTTTGTTAATTTGGGAGCAACCCAAAAAAAGAAAGAACCAAAGTTTGAGAATAGAATTTGGAAGCAGGCTACAGAGGAGGGTTAAGACCTTGAGCAAGACTTTGGCAACTCCCCGGGAAGCTGGCTGCAAAGCAGCCCTGCTCCAAGGAGAGAGCTTGCAGGAGAGGCGGGAGGTAGGGGCTTGCAGCTGAGTGTGTGGGGTGCTGGAAGGCCCCAAGAGGCAGGAAACCAGAGTCCCAGAGTCAGAAGGGGCCCCCACGTTAGGATGGGACACACACACATCCATAAGGCAAGTTTTCACATTATCTGTCACAAAACAAACAAAAAAAGAGAGTTTTGTTGAAACTGAATACTGGGTTCCTTTCTGAAGATCCTATCAAACATAGCTAATGAAAATGGAAAATGCACCATGCTGTATGACTGATGAGGGATGAGTAAAGGTCAGTGAACTACTATGACGAGATTCCATCCTTAGAGCGGAAGTTAAAAATACAGGTTCACCAATGGCCTTGCTCCAAACTTCCCAGGCACTCAAGGTCTTGGTCAGTGATGTGCAAATCCAACTCCGACAAACAAGGGAAAGAAAAAATGGTAGCATGTCAAGCAGCAGAAGAAGGCACTGTAAACCATAATAATTGCTTATAAAATTTTATGGCTGGTCATTAATCTTAACCACCTCAATTTCTAAAAAGAAAGATTCATACTCTTTTTAAATAGACAGAATTTGAGTTTATGGGAAGTTTAATAATATTCGTGCTGATGCAATAAGAAATTCCAGAAGTCTTAAATTTCTTTGCAGACTTCGGAGTGGAGGCAGCCTGTTGCAGTAGAAAGAGGACAGGACTGAGGGTCAGACCCGTGGCCAGAGCCTGATACAGGGCTGCAAACCGGTCCCAAGTCTCTCTGGGCCTCAATTTCCTCCTCCAGGAGATGGGGGTGGTGCTGGCTTCTTTGCAAAAACCACAGGGATAGAAAAGAATGTAGCCAAGTTCACAGAGGCATGTGGCCTGGCATGCAGACACTGGATAAAAGAGCTGTCAATCATCACTCCAAACATTTTTCACACATAAGGAATCTGATCGTGATCACCTCTCTCCTTTCCACCATCGAGCCCCCACCATTTGCAGAAGCTGAGTGATTGCAGCTGCCCCCTTGCTCACCTCCTCCTTTCTCCATCCATCAGCCAGAGAGATTCTGTAAACGTACACTAGATCTGAAAACCCTCCTGTGGTGTGGTTTAAAACCCTCCTGTGGTGTGGTTTTCTCTCTCAGAATAAAAGCCAGAGTCCTTCTGGTGGCCCACAAAGCCTCACCTCTTCTCCTGTCCTCATCTCAGCTAACTGCTGTTTCCAGAACATTCCACACTCCCACCTCAGGCTTTTGCTACCTTCTTTCTCTTTTCCAGCTCAAGGCTGCTTGAGCCTGAGATAATGCCTGACTTCACCCATCATTCCCGAAAATTCTTTAAAGTTGCAACCTGCCCCCAATCTCCAGCCTTTGCTTCCCTACAGTCCCTCCTGTCGCAACCTTTCTTTGCAACTGGTTCACCATATATTTCATCAATTTTTATTCGCTGGCTTCCCTTTGCAGAAGGTGGACCCTAAGAGAGCAGGATTGGTCCGTTCTGCTCACTGTTGTACCCACAAAACCTATAGCAACCTTCATCACGCAGCCAACGCTCAGTGCTTTTCTGCTAATTGGAGACATATGCCACCGAACTCCTCCCAGTCACCATTTCTGCTCACAAACCACCTCTCCTGGGCTGCAGAAACCTGTCCACTCGCCCAGTCGGAGACTTCCCCTGCCAGCACATCCTACAGGCTCTGAGGCTTCTGGCTGAGCTGTCTCCCATCCAGATAGAAGAGACTGGAATCAGAGCATCTGGGTTTGAAAGGCCAGCTTTGCCCCCGAGCCACACCTTGCTCTCTGAGAAAGCAGCAGTGGGACCTACCAAAGCTGGCATTTGAAAAAATTCAATAAGAAACCTGGAAATGACAGGTTCATGAAGGTGCTCCAGTAATGTGAATGTCCTTCTTTCTTCCACCGACTGTGGTTAAGGATTCAGTAATACATGCTTATGAAATTGTAGGTTACAACTTTTCTTCAAAATCTCTGTCTTTCCATTTGTCTTTCTTGTCCTTCCTGAAGCCGGCATCCTTTGACCTCTGGCCCACTCTCACCACCAAAACATTCTCCTGAGGTCCCATCCTTTCAAGTCAAATTTTCGATTTTCCTGGGTTACAATGAGCTCATCTGATACAAGGTTAGCCCTGAGAAATTTAATTTCTTATAACTCATAATTCAGTAGCTCTCACCCTGACTGTACACTCTGGTCTTCTGCGGGAGGTGGGGGGGGGTAGATTAAAAAATATGAATGTACAAGATACAACTCAGAGAATTTGATTGGAGAAGAGCTTGGGTGCCAGGATTTTTCTAGAATCTGAGTGATCCTAAGGCACTGTCAGAACCACTGTTGTTAACCTTTCCGGGAAAGGCTAATTTAAGATGTCTATGGGGCTTCTTGGAGACAAGGCACCTTAACACAGAACTTTTCCCAAAGGTGAAAAATTGAAGGCATTATGGGGGCAGCTTATTAGTCTTTCTGCTTCATTCAAAGCATCCCTAAAATGTGCTTCTCTGGATACCAGTATGAGAGGCAGCTGTGAAGGCAAATGTCCAGTCAACAATAGCCACACTGGGGTTGGTGGAGTCCACCTCAATGCCCACGGATCCATGTGAGCCTCTGAAGAGTCTGAGTCCACAATGATCCCCCAGAAAAATGGTGAGCAAGGAGCCAGGCTCTTCATGATGCTCATGAAAACGCCGGAGGCGTATTTCACCCACTTGCCCCACGAACATACTTGGCAAAGTACACAGACATGCATGAGATCATAAGAAATGTACATGTAGTCAATACTTTCCCAAGTTGGGATTTATCTCCCAGATGTATGCTGGATTTTTTTTTTTTTAAATAAACTATGCCCTGAACCAAGAAAATGCATTCTTAAATGTTATTCACCAAAAAAGAGAAACGAAGCAATGATGACCACAGAAAAACACAGAACAGGAGAAACTGAAATGCCAGAGGAGGATGATAAAGTGGTCTTGAGAAGTCCAAGTACTCAAACTAAGACAAAACAAGCCTCAACATGCTCATTTCATGACTAAATGCTATTTTATTAAAACAAAAATCGGCTCTAAGATATAATTTCCTTTCTTCCACAAGACAGTGCAGGAACAAAATGGAGATAAGTGGTTTCCAGACATATCCATGGATCAGATCTGGAGATTCTCAGGGCATACATGAGAAAGACGGCAGGGACTCAGGGGAGATGTGTCAGATGCGTGAATCAGGCCACGAGCAACTGGGAGAAAGGAGGGACTGGCTGTTCTGAATTATTGCCACTTATGATCCTGTTCCTGGTGATTAACCCAAACAACTGTGCCTGCTTATTTTATTGATTATTCTTGTTCTTGTTATGATAACCCACAAAAAACATTTCCAGAAATAGGCTGGGTCAACACGTAGGTGGTGGACATTGGCTTAACTGAATACTGATACGAGTGGGAGTATATTGTATTTAGGACTATTCTTTAGCTGAAGTGATACTGTTCAAATATGAGAAGTCATAATTTACCATGAGAAATAAAACCACCTGTAGAATTAAAACTTCTTGAGAAAATACAGTGTTGAGCAGTAGATGTGCCAAGTTGACTTACTTTAGAATCTTTAAAAATTTTTTAAGTTTTTTTATTTTGAGAGAGAGAGAGAGAGAGCATGCACTCAAGTGGGGAGGGGCAGAGAGAGAGGAAATCTCAAGCAGGCTCCACAATGTCAGTGCAGAGCCCTACAAGCCCCTACGTGGGGCTTGATCTCATGAACTGTGAGATCATGACCTGAGCTGAGTCAGAAACTTAACCGACTGAGCCACTCAGGTGCCCCTACTTCTGAATCTTTAAAAATACATGTTTGGGCACGTAGTTGATGATTTCTACAGCAACACAGCAGCTTTTTGAGAAATTACTAGGTACCAGGAGATGGCTAGGTGTTTTACATTCGTTCCTTTTATTCTCAGACCAAGCTTTTGAGTTACTGTAATTTTTTAAAATATTTTTATTTATTTCTAGGAGAGAGAGAGAGAGCATGAGCAGGGGAGGGTCAGAAAGAGAGGGAGACACAGACTCCGAAACAGGCTCCAGGCTCTGAGCTGGCAGTCAGCACAGAGCCCGTCGGGGGGCTCGAACCCACGAACCGTGAGATCATGACCTAAGCGAAAGTCGGACGCTTAACCGACTAAGCCACCCAGGCACCCCTGAGTTACTGTAATTTTTATTTCATTGTCCCAGTCAGAATTTGATGGAGGCTTAGTGATTTGCCCAAAGTCACACAGCTTGTACTCCGAGAACCAAGGGTCAATGTAGTGTAGTAAAGAGTACAAACCTAGGGACCAGGCTGCTGAAACACAGATCTCAGCTCCGCTGCCATCAGCTGCAGGATCCTTAGGATTCTGTATCTCAGTATCTGAGATTCTGTAAAATGGGGGAAATAATAGTGTCTACCTCATAAGCTTATTGGGAAGAGATAGGTAGACACACACATATATGTACATACGTATGCATACATACACACACACATATATTTATGCACACGCACACACACACATATATGATACACTTGTAGAGTGCTTCAATATCACAGACACTAAATGAGTTAGTGTCTGTATAGTTCTGGGAAAATTTATAAGGGTCCAGTAATATTCCTATGATGGTCAACATCCACTCTGTCCTTCCATTGACATCCAAGCCTGGATGTCTATGAATATCTCTCCTCATACTGCCCTGCCTTTACTTTTATAGGGTGCTTCTTTTGGTTGCAGAATGATACACAGAGCACAATTCCACTGAAATAAAAGGAATCAACAGTTTCATTGTTTTAAGAGTTAAAGTAGAGACCTATTACTGGATTCAACAGATGAGAATTAAAAGTGCTATTATGAAAACTTGGCTCTTGTGGGCTCCCCAGACAGCAAAATCTAACATGAAAAGATCTGACCTTTTAAAAATTTCTCAATACACTGGGGCGCCTGGGTGGCTCAGTTGGTTAAGCGTCTGACTTCAGCTCAGGTCATGATCTCATAGTTCGTGGGTTCAAGGCCCGTGTCGGGCTCTGTGCTGACAGCTAGCTCAGAGCCTGGAGCCTGCCTCAGATTCTGTATCTCCCTCTCTCTGACCCTCCCCTCCTCACTGTCTCTCTCTCTCTCTGAGAAATAAATTTAAAAAAAATTAAAAAAAAATGTCCCAATATGCTTAACTATAGAGGCTATGGGATACTGACTAATGTGATGGCAAATACCTTCCCCCTTGGACGGCCATTCCGTCTCTCCAGTCTGTGCCTTGGCGTGGGAGCTGACGTTCAAACTGAGGGATGGTTATGCGTTAGGATGCCTTGCCCCTGACTTTCTGGGTTGGGGAGGTGGCTGAGCGGTCCGACAAGACTGGGCTCTGCCTCCATCCTTCTTCCCTCTTCACTTCCAGCCAAAATCAATTCACCTGTATCTGCCTTACCTATATGATTTTTGGACAGGATTTTATTTGAAAAGCAGATGTTGACTCTCAGAAAACTTTTGACACCTACTGGTTTAGATCCCTTCCAGTTCTGACACCATGATGTTCTAAGACCAGACCGCTGGCTTCCGACATGGAGCCTTCTACACAAAGTGCCCCCTTGGACAGCAGCACTGACAGGTGGTGTCCTATGGGGGGAGAGAGACACTGAGGCCAGAATGAAATAGAAGCCAGCCTGAACATACATTGACTTTTTAAAGAAACAGAGATTGCTAATATTCATTTTCTAAATGATGCTGCTAAAAACATCCCAAGAAAAGTTGAGTTTAATTCTACCAGTTGAAGCTATAGTAATATTAACCGGATTTTTCTAAAGGGCTTGGTGTGTACCCAATTCCCATGTGTAGCATATAACTCACAGATTTAATTATAGATCTTCCTCAGTCACTAGTTCCCTAGGAAATAAATCCATGGCTCATGTCTTGTGCATGGAAGGTCATAGCAAGAAGATAAATATTTTTTGCATTTTGAAACTTTATCTAGAGGTCACAGGTCTGCAACTCAGCAGATGAGAGTTCTTCAGACAATAGCCAAAAGCTTCTATGTTTGACTAATATCAACGATACTTAAAACCTTTTGTGTTTATCTCAAATAAGGCACTTCCCACTTAAACGATTGGAAATTTTCACTATATCTCTTTTCCTTTTTAAAGTCTGAAATACAAATAAGATGAGAACTTTCTTTCAATGTTTCTTCCTGCTCAGTTAAGATAAAAGCTATGTTTATAATAAAGAAAAGGAACACTATCTGAAAAATCCAGGCTAATTTTAATCATGTGAACTTTGCAGGTCAAAGATCTTTCGTCATCTTGAATCACGGGGAAGACTGCCACAGCTGGCGAGTTCTATTGAGAAACTAAAACAAGAGGCCAAGCGAAAAGCAGAAAATTCAGAAAAGCAGAAGTACAAATGTCTTTAAATATATGAAAGAAGATCAGAAAGGAAAGAGACAGATTTTTCCTTATGACTCAGGGAAGTCAGGCTCATTGCACTTTATAATTCTGTGTATTTAACCTTCTCTGAAATTGGTTTCTGCTTGTCCCCATTAGTGGCACTAACTTTTTCAATCCTGTGTGAGGATTAAATGGGAAAACCTAAGTAAAGTACTTTGTAAACCCCAAAGAGCTATACAAATGTTAGCTATCTAGATTAGGGTCTGTCCCATAAATTCTTAAACGTAGTCGTCTTGATCACAGTGTGGCAGGACTCACTGAGGGTTTCCGGTGTTTGTGTACTTTAAATGACAGAGCACAGAGATTAGGAGTAATCAGGGTCTTCACCTTTCCCGTGGAAACGTGAAGTGAACAACAGGCCCTTTCAATGAAACTCACTAAAACATCCTAGAGGGATTTTCCCACCAGAGCACAAAGCCATGGCAGAGAGGAGACTGAGGGGGCTAAACCTGGCAATACAACATTTTTAGCTTCTCAGTGCAGTTTGTGGCTATGGTGGGAGACCAGATGCATCAGGACAAAGCAAGCTTTATTTGTCATTCTTTAGCAAAAGTCCCAAGTCAGGAGGAGGAGACTGTAAGTGACCTAAGGCATGAATAGAAGGGAAGCTGTCATTTTCTTTCTCAATGCATGATGCATAACTTGCTGTTTCTCAGTTTAAGGGTCTCTATAAATTATTAATTAGGATATAGCTAATATCTCTTGAGCAGCAACTAAGTACCAAGCCACATAGATTCCTTGTATGTTCTCAGGCAGTACCACAAACAGCCCTGGACAGTGGGAGAGCACATTTGGAGGGTAACTCAGCTCAGCGTTCCAGCAAATACACACGATGGATGGGCCCTACGTCAGGGTCTCGGTGCCCAAGGTCTCGGTGCCCAAGGTCTGCTTGTCACCATGTGGTGAGAAGGACATTTCCAACAGTTTTGCAGTCAACATCTCTTTGGGCCATCTAAGCGAGTCATTATCCTTCTCTCTGCAGATACACACACACACACACACACACACACACACACACACACACACACACACACAGCCTAACATTTCAGATGTTCAGAGGTTCTTATCGCCCTTCCATGGACAAAGCTCAGACATAGCAGGTTAAACACTTCTGTCCCACAAACCTTACTGGCTCCTGGTTGCCCTTCTGTCTTCTCCCCTCCATTTCAACAAGTAGCTCAACTCAACCTTCCTTAATTTCTCTTATTTTGAGCTCACAAGACCAGCCAGACAGAAGATTCTGGCTTAAGCTCAGTTCAATGGTAACATAATGCAGGGGTGTTTTTGCTTTACTGAAGCAAAGCAGATGTCAAGGACTACAGCCCAAAATGTGCTCAGAGAAGCTTTAAGCCTAATGGGACATCTGGCATTATCCACAGCTGTGTTCCCTTCCTGGCATCCCCAGGTACTCAAGCCAGAACTGCCCAGAACTGACTATCAAGAAAGAGCTCTTTGGGGCACCTGGGGGGTTCAGTTGGTTAAGCATCTGACTCTGGATTTCAACTCAGGTTATGAACTCATGATCTGTGGGCTGGAGCCCCGTTGTTGGGCTCTGTGCTGGCCGCACAGAGCCTGCTTGGGATTCTCTCTCCCTCTCTCTTCCCCTCCCACCACTACCATTTTCTCTCTCTCTTTCTCTGTCTCTCAAAATAAATAAATAAATAAGAAAGAGCTCTTGTCCCCACTGTGGAATTACTGAATCCAGAAGGGGGTAGGGTGCGGCCTCATTTAAAGAGGTGAAAAAAAAATGCCTTGCTGATTTGGTGCACACCGCCCTCAAACACCCCCTTTGACTGAGAAGAAACTAAGTACTCAAATACTAAGTGACTCGCCTGAGGTCTCATTTCCTGCTGGCAGCAGAGACAGGCCTGACACCCGTCCACACATTTCTATCTCAAATGCCCAGCAGTGTGATCAAAATTCAGTCAATGGAACAATTCATTTAAACACATCATTGTGTTGAGAAAATGAATTTGAAATACTGGATGCTGGTGTGAAATGAAATATTTGTGATTTATTTCTGTAAACCAATAATGTCCCCAAATAGGATGCTCGTTAAATCACTAAAATCGTGATGCGCGAATTTAAATCTGCTATAATGGCTTCATTTTAGAGAAGTCCACTTTTAATAGGATTGTGCTTTTTCTAATGAGAAAAAGAAAAAAAGAATCACGTTTTGTTGCAAACTGTGGATTAAAATAAATAAACCAACAAATGAGTACAGCAGCGTGGATTAAGCGGCCTTTGTTTGTTTTGAAAAACCATTATCGAGGATGGCCATTTTGGGGGGATTAAAGTTGACATGCACAGTCTTAACAATTATGTATAGGAAACTGGGGCACGGTTTGGGGGGGTCTGGTCAGCTCCAGGATAATCTGGGATGCGACTGCCCTGCATGTTTGATGTAGGCTGTGCAGGGCCACACAATTTGAACGTGTGACTCATTCTAGATGGTAGTTTACAGGATGGGGCACCTCTTTACAGACCTAACGATGTCCTGGCTGCCACTGCTGTTGCATTACGCTTCTGGAAGAAGGTTCCAGGCCACTTATTTGGTTCCATCCCTTGACATCCTTTTCTTTTTTCTTTCTTTTTTTAAAAATTAAAAAATTTTATTTTTGAGAGAGAGAGAGAGAGAGAGCACAAGCAGGGGGAGGAACAGAGAGCGAGGGACACACATAATCTGAAGCAGGCTCCAGGCTCTGAGCTGTCAGCACAGAGCCTGTGGTGGGGCCCTAGCTCATGAACCTCGAGATCATGACCTGAGCCAAAGTCTGACGCATAATGACTGAGCCACCCAGGCAGCCGCCCCCCCCCACTTTTATTTAAAAACAGACTATGATATTCTTTACTAAGACAGTAAGACAGCTTCTAGTTAGTTACTGTTGTTGTTGCTGCTGTTTTTCTAATCTCATCTTCATGAGGGAAAAGATGTGGGAAGAAATATATCAATGATCTGATTTTAACTTATTTTTCCCCTTGCATTTATTTCTTCCAAAGACTACAATAGCACAAATAAAGTCATCTCAAAACCATTTCAATTCTCTCAAAAAATGTTGATAGATTTAATGCTGTGTGATGAAGAGAATGATTTTATATATAAAAACCTTATTCTAAGCTGCCATGAACCTGAGGAAATTTAAAAATTCGTAATCATCATGCTCCGAAGTCACTGTGTTTTGGCAGATTCATGCTTTCTCACTAACTAAAATAAAGCTTACTTTGTTATGGAGGGAAATCACACTCTCAAAGCTACAAATAGTGAACTACAACAAGTCTACGCATTAAAATCCTGTGCCCACACACATCGGTGACAGGAAGTTAGTGTCCATTCATTTCCCTCTTATCAGCACTTTCAAACTTAAAAAAAGTAACCTGCATTGATATGGCTATGTTTTGAAACGGCCTTTAGTTTTGATGCTAAGGACTGCTCCTTTGAAGTAGAAAAAGTAAGTGATTTCTATTTTATCCCGAATCTAGGAGAACTCTAGGTAATGGGGAATTCCAGATTCTGGAAATGTAGGCTCAATGACATACCAGCTCCATGGCTTCAGGCAAGATATTTAACACCCTGGTTTGTAAAACTGTGGTGATGCTCATACTCACCTGAGAGGTCTGGAAGAAATAATGAGGCAATAGCAGGTGGCGCTCCGGACACTACCTAGAACATAAGAAGGACTCCAGTCGGGGCGCCTGGGTGGCTCAGTCGGTTAAGCGTCCGACTTTCGCTTAGGTCATGATCTCGCGGTTCGTGGGTTCGAGCCCCGCGTCGGGCTCTGTGCTGACTGCCAGCTCAGAGCCTGGAGCCTGTTTCAGAGTCTGTGACTCCCTCTCTCTCTGATCCTCCCCTGCTCACGCTGTCTCTCTCTCTCGTAGAAATAAATAAAACATTAAAAAAAAAAAAAAAGAAGGACTCCAGTCTAACAGGGGGAATATGGATTCTACAACAGTTGGGAACTAGAAATCCTGAAGGCTTCCCTGCATTTCTTGGAGTCCCTGTCCTCCTTACTGACTTTTCCAATGAAGAGACTAGCTCCACACTAGGCCAGGCCATCACCACACTAGCTCTGATGTGAGATTGCAATTCCAGAATCACTAAAAGAGTGACACATTCATGAAGTCCTCATGCAAACAGTTTCTATGCAATAAATATTTCTGCAAAAATATACCCCCATATTTGGCCAAGGCATATTTTTTCTGTACAGTGAAATGCATGGGCCCCATGTTGTAGAAGATGAGGGCATGTTTTTTCTATGTGGCTTCTGGAAGGAACTCTAACAAATTAGAGGGGAGTAAAGCAGGGGGTGCCTGGGTGGCTCAGTCTGTTAAGCATTCGACTCTTGATTTTGGCTCAGGTCATGATCTCACATGGAGCCTGCTTGTGATTCTCTGTCTCTCTCTCTCTCTCTGCTCCTCTCCAGCTCTCTCTCTCTCTAAATAAATAAATAAGCTTGAAAAAAAAAAAAAAGAGGGGCTGGTTGTCTTGATGGCTCAGTCAGTTAAGCATCTGACTTTGGCTCAGGTCATGATCTCATGGTTCGTAACTTCGAGCCCCCTGTCAGGCTCTGTGCTGACAGCTCAGAACCAGGAACCTGCTTCAGAGTCTGTGTCTCCCTCTCTCTCCGTTCCTCCCTGCCTCACACTCTGTCTCTCTCTCTCTCAAAAATAAATAAAGATAAAAAACAAAAAAAAGAGGGGAGTAAAGTAAATGTGTAGAGTGGGGGTGGGGGAGGGGCGATCAGGCTTTTTGTGTGTGTTAATGAACACTAATTAAAGATATTACTTGGGGGAAAACAATGGAAGCTGAAAAAAAATAAAGCGAATCTGTCAATGACTGTATGGATGGATTCTATAGACATGAGCTGTGATTGTTAGGGCCGTTAGCAGGCATTCTGACTTTCAAGTATAAAGTATTATTCATGAACACAGAGTGGGTGAAATTATACAATCCATTTAAATAAAATCAACCGTATAACAGTTATAATTCATTCACAAAGTGAGCATTTTTAAAAATAGAAAATTGAATTTCAAATCAGCCTTTTAATGGCCTAGTGATCCAAATATTAAACTGATAATCAGGCCACAGTGATTTCCATGAGTAGCTGAAAATATTCTTATAATTCTATAATGATCTATGAAATGCCAGAAAAGTCACATATTCAGAAATATATTGTCCGAAGTAGAATCTTACCAGTGCTGGTAAGAATCACTACCAGTGTTAGGGGGGACCTTGGATATGATTTAAATCAGTGGTTCTCAGCTCCCAGGGATTTTGTCCCCCAGGAGACAACAATGTCTGGAGACAGTTTGGTTATGGCAGAAGGAGGGGGGAAGCTGCTGGCATCGAGTGGGTCGAGGCCAGGGGTGCCGCTCAGGAGAGTACACAGGGCAGCGTCGACCACAAGGAACTACGTGACCCCAAATGTCAATAGTGCTGAGGTTAGAAAACTAATCTGCGTCTCCCGTTCACTATACTGGATGGTGAAGCCCCAACCATGGCTTCTCACTGAGCAACAGGAAGTTGTTGGCTAATTTCAGGGCTCCGGGTCCTACTTTGGTTTCTCTGCTAGGTTTTACACAGCTCTCTCATTCCTGCCCATCTGCCCACTTGTCCTCAAATCTATCACTTAAGATTTATTAAATGCCTATCATGGACTTGGCAATGGGAATATAGAAGTGCAACGAGACAAGCACAGTCTTTCTCGTCTGTATTCATAGCATGGTGGGGAAGGCAGATGTGAGGCAGATAACAATCAAGCAAAGAATTGTTATTGTGATAAATGCTGTATGAGGACATATAACCAGGGGATCCCAATTCACTTTGACATCTTCTTGTTCCCAAGCCAATTTTCCTAATTCTAATACTCTACCATGCATTGAAATACCCTTGAAAGAGATTTTGGGTGCCAGGTATGGGTCTCGACAAGTAATCCTAAAGAATGGAGGGGATCTTGCAACAAGGTTGGGGGTATTAGTAATGGCCACCACCCACTGGAAACCTACCATGTATCAGACAATGTACTAAATAATTTCCTTACATTTAATCCTCTCAATAACACCAAGGGGTAGGTGCTGTTACCTTACAACCCTCAGGCGATAAACCTCCACATTTTGGGGGCTACTAGTGTGGTTTAGGGATATTCCCTGGTCTATCATAGCTGAGTTAAATGTTAAGGAAAGTGACTGAGTTTGGCTAGCTCATTCAGTGAGGGCCTCCATTGTGATGTAGTGGACTTGGGGTCAGTGAATAACTGGTGATTAGGTGTTTAGTCTCTGCTTTTGAGGAAATTAATGGGAGGGAAGTAAAGGTAGTTTGAAGCAATAACATAAACATGACATGGCATGAAAGTTATAGTATATGTTTGAGGCTTGGAGTTATGTCCTTAGAACTGCTGTCCAAAATGGCAGCTACTAACCACATGTGACTATTAAAATGAAAAAGATTAAAAATCCACTTTCTTGGTGTTACATCAGCCACATTTCAAATGCTCTGCAGCTAGACATGGCTAGTGGTTACTATCCTGGATATGCAGATATCCATTTTCATTAGCACGGGAAGTTCTAGCAGGCAGTGCTTCCTTAGAACATGGGGTAGCATCCAAGTGTAAGAAACCTCTTAGTAATTGTAGGTTGACAGTTTCCTGCCCATAGTTCAAGACCTAAGACCATCTCTGACTTAGGCTGGTTGGGGACGAAGAGCACTGAGGGTTTGCTCAGACTCAGATCCCCCACAGACAATAGATCTCTATGTCCAAGAATAGGACAACTTTGGAATGAGAAGGATCTTAAGAGATTAAGGTCAATTCTTTCATTTCACTAGCAACTAAAGACCTCTATCGTAAACCTTAATAATATATCTACCTTCAGCCCCTCTTCATGCCAGCAATTCCCTTTCCAGGAATCCATTCCTTGGAAACAATCAGGGATATGCACAGAGTTGAAGCTGTTTGTTGGAATGATATTTATAATTGGAGAAAAGCTGGAAACCCATCACATGTCTAACAATAGTTAAAATACATATGAGACAAACTAATGCACACCTCCATGTCCAATGTTGTGTAAGTCATCTTGACTGGGAAAGGTGTTAAAGCATTAATTTAAAAAATAGGTTTCAGGGATACCTGGGTGGCTCAGTCAGGTGAGCATCCAACTCTTGATTTCAGCTCAGGTCTTGATCCCAGGGTCATGGGATCAAGCCCCACATTGGGCTTCAGGATGAGCTTAAGATTCTTTCTCTTTACCTCTGCCCCTCTCCCCCACTTATTCTTTCTCTCTGTCTACACACACACACACACACACACAATCAGGTTGCAAAAACAGTAGGCATATTATGACCTTACTTACGACCTTACTTTTGTTAACATATTATATACATGTGCAAAAAGGCGTAGAGATCTACTAAACATTCGATGTGTTGGTGATCCATTTGGCCAACAGGGTAAGAATGATTTATTTTTCATTTTCCTTATTTTCATTTTCTTATGCTTTCTCAGTGAACAAGTCTAGTGTTCAGGCTCTCCTCAAAACTAAGGACCAAGGAAGACAGAGATTTGGTCAGTCACTTAATGGTCACCCAACTCAATATGGAGACTCTGATTTGCTCAATGATGCCCCTCCACCCTTTATAACCTCTCCTGGATACTCTAATCTGTCATTCCTTCCCTTTTTCTCATTTGCTACACTGGCTCATTGGAATAATAAATAGGGACACCTGGGTGGCTCTGTTGGCTAAGTCTGACTCTTGATTTCAGCTCAGGTCATGATCACATGGTTTATGAGATTGAGTCCTGTGTCAAGTTTTGCACTTGGGTCTGTCTCTCTGTCTCAAAATAAATAAATAAAAAACATTTTAAAAAATGAAGGAGAAATAGAGCCAAATTAATAGTGTCTGTGAAGTTGTCTTCACCAGTGGGCTACAACAGGGGTTGAGAATTTAAGTCAGCATCTATAACCAAATCAGTGTATTAAATAAATTTGCTGTGACTACCTCCACATAAAATATAAAATAAACCAAATTTTCTCCCTGTTTCAGAAACATCTTACTTTGTTCTATCTTAAACCAATTAGAATCGATATTCACAACCAAAAATCATATGAATTATTCCTTGGTATGTTTAAGAGTAAGGTGAGACTCAGGAATAGGGCTACTTAACAGAACTTTCTGTGATGAAAGAAATATTCTTTTCAAGTTTTTAAAACATTTTATTTATTTCTGAGAGAGACATTGTGAGCAGGGGAGGGTTAAAGAGAGAGGGAGTCACAGAATCTGAAACAGGTTCCAGGCTCTGAGCTAGCCGTCAGCACAGAGCCCGACGTGAGGCTTGAACCCATGAATGGTGAGATCGTGACCTGAGCCCAAGTGAGCTGCCCAACCAACTGAGCCACCCAGGTACCCCGAAAGAAATATTCTTTATCAGTGCTATCCAATGTGGTAGCCAAGAGCCATATGTGGCTATTGAACACTTGAGATATGGCTGAGTGTGGCTGAGGGACATAATTTTTAAAGTTTATTTATTTTGAGAGAGAGAGGGAGAGAGTGAGCAGGGGAGGGACAGAGAGAGAGGAGAGACAGACAATCCCAAGCAGGCTCTGAGCAGCGCAGCACCTCACATGGGATTCAGTCTCATGAACCCTGTGATTATGACCTAAGACAAAAACAAGAGTCAGATGCTTAACAAACTGAGCCACCCTGGATCCACTAAATTTTATTTAATTTTAATTAAGTATAAATTTAAGTAGCCATATGTGGCTAGTGGCCACCATACTGGACAGTGTAGGGTTGGAATGTAAATTCAGCGCCTGCATAATGGCATGAAGACCCCCTTCGTGGCCAGGAAGGATAGTTTATTCTAGCTTGGAGACATTCTGAACAACATGAAAGGTCATTTGTTTCTGCTTTGCTTCAACCCATAAAGCTTTAAGCAATTCTGAGGTACTGGTCAAGATAGCTGAAACATATTAGAAAGACAAGTGAATTTTTTTAAAGAAAAAGTAACGCCAAGTAAGAAGATGTGACTTATGAGCATGTCTGAGAGGTATCATTAGATGCAGTATTAATAAAAAGGGATGGATTCTGGAGTGAGATGGATGATAGGATTCAGGATTCAAGGCATGCTTTAGTGATTTACAGACACTGAGCTGACCTGATCTTTTTAAGGAAGCCATTTCCTCCTGAACTTGATAAGCCTCCAAGTCCCCTGGAAAGGAAATATAGCAGCAAGCTACTATAGGAGAGATTTCATACCAGCCAACCAACCTCAAGGTATTAGATTTGGGGTCTGTGTGCATATGTCCCCAGAAGTCTCTCTTTTTGGAGTGAAAACTGGAAGATTGTTGAGATTGTCCAGCCATACCTCTAGTTGCTGGTGTGATATGCCCCATTCCTTAGCGCAGCCCTAGGTCATAAAAAACAAGCAGCAGCTTCAGGTAGGATCTCCACTGGTGAAAAGATGTGGGTCAACAGCATGGTTGGTGGAAAGGTAACAGGACAGAATCTCATATTGGCCTTCTATGTTGGTTTCCTAAAGACAGATGTTGCCAGAAGATAGGGAGAATCGTGAAGTTTTGCTGTGTGCGCCATGTTTTTCAAAACATCTTTAATATAGATTACTAGATTTAGTCAGTAAAAATACAGGATGTGCCAATACAGTATTTGGTACATGCTTATGCTAAAATATTAGTCATTATTTATCTGAAATTCCAATTTAACTGGGTCCTATATTTTATCTGGCAACTCTATCTATGCAACACCAGTCCCAAGAGATATCCCATGATGGAAAAGGGCCCTGCAGTTAACTGTGCACTAGAAATGTTGCTTCAAATTGTCTCGAAGATTCCTAAAGATAATAGCATATGGAAAGCTCTGAATAGAGTGCTATAGAAAAATATTTCCACTCTCTTTAATATAACACCGTCCAAACTTTTGAGAACACAGATCCAGCAGCGGACTGCCTGAGTTCAAATACTGGATTCACAACAGAGTGGTGCCTCTGTGACCGGGAATAAGCAAGAAAGAGCCTGGGATGGGCATCTGTAAATGAAAGTCGCAGCCCCAGCCTCACAGGCTCAGGGTGAGAATGATGTGAATCAGCGTAAAGCATTCAGCCTGAGCATGGTAATTGCTCCACGAATATCAACTTTAATAGTCACATCAGTGGCAGGAACACTTCCCAACAGTGGCTATCAACATCCAGGGCAATCAGCAGATGATTCCAGGGCATACTGAAGATAGATCAAAGTGATGGGTGGGTAGGTATAAGCTTGGGCCCACATGGAAAGAATGTCATTCACTGCCAGACTGGCTGGCCTTGACCCCACTCACTGTGGTTGACAAAATGAAGATTTCTGGAGTGGTAAGTGTCTGTAACGAAATGTGCCCTGCCATGGGGGAGCTGCTTCTCTGTTTTTCACTAGCAACTGTGTTAGTTTCTTAGGGTTACCACAGCAAAACACCACAGCTAGGTAGTACAAATAACAGAAATTTACTACCTTGGGGTGCCTGGGGGACCCGGTCAGTTGAGCATCTGACTTCGGCTCAGGTCATGAGCTCATGGTTTGTGAATTCGAGCCCCACATTGGGCTCTGTGCAGATAGCTTGGAGCCTGGAGCCTGCTTTGGATTCTGTGTCTCCCTCTCTCTCTGCCCCTCCCCCATTCACACTCTGTCTCTCTCTTTCAAAAATAAACAAATGTTAAAAAAATTGAAAAAAAAATGTACGGTCTTACAGTTCTGGGGGCCAAAAGTCTGAAATCAAGACGTTAGTAGAATTGGCGCCTTCGGAGGGCTGTGAGGTTTGCTGGCAATCTCTGGTGCTCCTTGGAGTGTAGATACATCATCCAGATCTCTGCTTTGATGTTCACATGGCATTCTCCATGTGCATGTGTCTGTCATTGTGTCCAGGCTTTCCCTCTTTATAAGGACATCCATCCAGCTGGATAGGGCCCACTTTAATGAACTCATTTTTACCTGATTTCCTCTATAAAGACCATATCTCCAAATAAAGTCACATTAAGGTACTAGGGGTAAAGGCTTCCACATATAAATTTTGGGAGAACACAATTAACCCCATAACAGCTACCTTCTAAAATGGGGCTAATACCAGCTGCCTTTCTTACTACACAGGACTGAAATGCAGCTTACATAAGAGAATGCAGAGGAAAAGATGTGGAGAAATTTTCTAGCACTGTAAAACTGCAAGGCAAACATTTAATTTCATGTGTTGATGTGCACTGGAAGTGGTATTCAAACCTTTGCAAGAAAGATGTCAGGAAACTGTTAATCTTCCCACAATACTGCCTGGAAACACAGCCAGGGACTTCATCTTTCAGAAAGACATACAGATGCTAAAGAGATGGGAGACGCATGCCTGGAAATGAGCATGCTGTTACAGTGTCACTAAATCCCCGACTGGCACATAGGAAACTGGAGGCAGAAACAAGGAAATGAAGACAGAAAACACAGATATTTTAGACCTTACCATGCACTTATCTTGTGTCACCCAAAGTCCTGGACACAGGGCTTGTCATGTCTTAATCCAGGAAACTCACATTATTTATGCACAACCTATTTTATTGGAATGGCTAACGTTATTAGAAAACCTTCCCTCACACAAAGAGAAGGTAATTCTGGAGGGGTGACGTTGCATGGTGGGAAGAGAACGGAAATGAGGGAAGAGAGCTAAGGCAAAGGGTTATCAGTTTCACAGTGTTAGTTGAGGCCACCCACATCTCCTGTAGTGGATGCTCAAGAAACGAGCATCCACTGATCTTGAAAAATGCAGTCTAATCAGGAAATGTACACATGTCAGTAGCTTCTGTACTTCTCATATACATTCGTGCCTGGTGATGTTCTGAGTTCTTGGGCTTTTCATTTTACTATATCATCAATAAGCCTTTAAAATTTAGATACTTTAGGGGCACCATAGTGGCTCAGTCAGTTAAATGTCTGACTCTTGCTTTCAGCTCAGGCCATGATCCCATGGTTTGTGAGATGGAGCCCCACATCACGCTCTGTGCTGACAGCATGGTGCCTTCTTGGGATTCTCTGTCTCTCATTTATTTAAATAAATAAATAAACTTAAAAAATAAAATTTAGATAATTTTAAAGAGATGAATGCTTAGAAATACTTTTTTTTTAAATTTTAAAGAATCAGATCAGGATGCCCAAATGCAGAATCATTTGTTCCTTACTAAAATATCTTTGAAGAAATAAAATAGGCCCCAAATTCCAACCATCTTCAGTATGAAGACTGACAGCACAGGAGAATCTCAAAGACTGCTGGAACGGAATTGGGATAAAATGAATTAGGACTTTTCCATGCTTTGCCTCATGGAATAGAAGGGCAGCTCCACTTGGAAAACAGGGAGAGGCCAGGGCCCCTCCCTGTCTGCGATCCTGCAGTTCAGGAGCATTGCTTCTGGTGCAGAGCCAAGCAAGCACTTCTGGGCTTTCTGATTTCTCACTATACTGACCTCCTGATAAGTGCATAGTGAGACCTAGGATCAGCTGTGGGAAAGTACGTAACAGTCACTGAGGGCAAGAAACTACCAAATAATACAGATTTTTCCTTCTAGAGGAAAAATTAATGCAAAAATAATTAAAGCCATTTTGAACACAGCACATTTTTCAGAAGGTCTTGCCCTACCATATATTAAGACACTTTATAGGGGCACCTGGGTGGCTCAGTCAGTTGGTTTCCAACTTTAGCTCAGGCCATGATCTCACAGCTCATGGGTTCGAGTTCTGCATTGGGCTCTGTGCTGGCAGCTAGCTCAGAGCCTGGAGCCCGCTTCGGATTCTGTGTCTCCCTCTCTCTCTGACCCTCCCCTGCTCACACTGTCTCTCTCTTTCTCTCTCTCAGGGGTAAATAAACATTAAAAAATAATTTTAAAAAGACACATTATAAAGCTACAAGTGTTTGAATAATGTGGCATTATTGCAAAATCTAATAGACAGGCTAGTCTCAAAGTAAAAAGGGACACTCAAATTTAATCTTGCACAAAACCTTTATCACAAAACTGGAAATGGAGTGGGTATTTTAAAAAACTGTTGTAAAGAAAATGAATTTGGAGAGTAAAAACCCAAAAATGGGGTTTTATGTTAAACCATATGTCAAAATAAATTCTAGATGGTTTAAGGAATCAAACGTGAACATGCAACCATAAAAAATTAGAAAAAAACCATATGTATTAACATGATTCTGATCTTGGAATAGGCCAAGGATGTTAATTATAAAAATGAGAGACTATGTCATAAGGAAAAATGATATTGTGCTTAACTAAAGATTTAAAAAATCACTATCTCAAAGCATTAAACAAATTAATTCAAATGAGCTGGCAAAAAAAAATCACAAGTACGTGAAAGGCAAGAAGTTAATATCCACAATAAGCAAGAAGTTAATATCCACAATAAGTAATAATTCCTCAGAAATCGTTGGAGAAACTATTAACACCCAAATAAGGAATTGAATAGCACTTAAGAAGCCAGTTACCTCACAAGGTGTGGAGAAAGTAAAGAAAAAAAGTCACCAGCTTTTAAATGGCAAAAAGGGGAAACAGTATTTTATCATTTTCACCTATCATCATGACAGATTTAAGTGAACCTTAGCACTTAATGCTGACAAGGAAGAGGTAAACAGGGCTTGCACTTATTTCAGCTGGGAATAAAGTGTAGCATTGTTTCTTTGTAATGCATTTTGCTAATTATGTATTAATTGTGAAATAAATTTATTTTTTCCAATATAAGTTTCAACATCTGAGGATCCATGCTAAAAGGTTAGGTAACCTCACATGTCTAACACATTATGTACCCAAATCATCATCAGAGAATTATTTAAAATAATGAAATGGTGGTAGAAAACTAGTTAATCAACAAAAAGGGGGAGCTTAAATAAATTGATAGCCCATAAAATGTTTTCTTATGTGAACATTAAATATCATGATTTTGAAGAATTCAGGGAAAGGAACATTCCCACAAAACAGTGAAATTTTAAAAGCAGGATATAAACTGAGTACATAATTTGATCCGACACACACATATATATCAATGTATTATGTACATTCATGCATATTTTTAAAAATTTACTTCTACTCGTATGGCCAGAAAAATAGACACAAAAACATGAAGATGTTATCAGAGACTGTCTCTGAGTGGTGAAATTACAAGCTAATTTTACTTTCCTCTTTTATTTATTCATTCCCCATTCATTCATTCAATGAACAATAAGTATGGGTTGCTTTTACAATCAGAGTAAGTTAATTTTAAAATAAAATACTAAAGTCAGCATCTACAGTTAGTTAGGTAGAATTTATTCTGTTGTTTTATAAATATTTATGAAATGGCACTTTTTTTTAATGTTTTTACTTATTTTGAGAGAGAGAGAGAGAGAGAGACAGAGTGCAAATAGGGGAGGGGCAGAGAGAGAGAGAGACACAGAATCTGAAATAGGCTCCAGGCTCCCACTGTCAGCACAGACCCCAGCGTGGGCTTGAACCCACAAATAACAAGATCATGATCTGAGCTGAAGTCGAATGCTTACTTCATAGACTGAGTCCCCCAGGCGCCCGTGCTATTATTTTTTAAAATTTATTTATTTATTTTGAGAGAGAGAGAAAGAGAGAGAGAGAAAAAGTGAGTGAGCAAATGAGCAAGAGTCAGGGAGGGGCAGAGCCTGATGCAGGGTTTGAACCCATAAACCTTGAGATCATGACCTGAGCAGTAATCAAGAGTTGGACATTTAACTGACTGAGCCCTCCAGGCATGAAATGGCTAGTATTATCTTAGCATTGGGCTAAGGGAGGGCAGAAACATTTGGAGAACTTTCTTCTGGAAAGGATGATATGGTTATTCACAATTTTTTTTTTAAGATGGCACCATCCATTTGATAGTGCTTAATGGCCAGCTGAGCTATCTGACAATGGAAACCAGAGGAAGGGAGACAAATTTTGAAAACATTCTGATTAAGTAAAAACCATCCAAAATGAACTTTGACCTGGACAAATGGTAGGAGAGCTTTAGGAGGGAAGAGGAAGGTATTGATTAGCTGCATTCAGAAAGACCAGGCAAAATGTTGGCAAGCATGCGCCTCTGTGATGAAGCAGGTGGTGAAGTCCAGGTTTCTCCAACTCAGAATCACGTTTTTTGTTTTTATTTTAATGCCACCACACTGTACCTACTGACAGGAATCTAGTACCCCTTCCAAACCTAGGTATAGAAGAGGAAAGTATCGTTGTAAGTATGCTTGCCAATAACCATGTTAAAATATTCATAAACCTTAGTGGAATTATGAAAACACTAGGAGAGATCTCCCATGTTTCCGTACAGAGTGCATTTATTTCCATGTTGATTTCCACTTCTCAAAATAAAAATGCAGCAGAGAAAGGCGTTTTCAAATATGAGCCCAATGGCTTCATTCACAAAATTTTAGGGAGCTAATTATGGGGTGCAAGAGGCAACTATTTTCCAATCAAGAGGATCTTGTTTTCTTTTTTTAATATACATTTGGAAGATTTGTAACCCCGTAAACATGTTTCATGAATGGCAGTAATATGTGCTTGGTCTTGCTTCACAGCAAGGCTAAAAACCTCTCATTCTGCAAAAGGTACTTAATGTCCAATGAGCATTTAAAAAAAAAATCTAAATTGGAAAGTGGTATTTTATCAACGCAAAGTTAAATGTGAACTTCAAAAGGCACAAAGCTGCATATAAACAGAAGACGCTCTACCATCACCGAGCCTGAATATATTAAGTATGGAAATGAAGCCGAGTGAGTGCAGAGTCTAGATCTCTCTGAACTGTCTGCCTGACCACATAAATTAATCAAATGGCAGGGCAGCGGAAGCCAGCTTGGAAAGTCTGTGTTCCTCACAGTTTCTTGAAGTTGAAATGTTTCTGAGATAATAAATATCTGATCTTGGAAGGAGGGGAGGGCGGAGTCAAGAGGTTAATTACCGGCTCACTTGGATGACACCGGAGATGTGTTTGCTGTCTTCCTCTCATCTTCGAGGCTGCTCTTCCAGGCAAGGCTGACATGTCCTCAAAGCCCATTCCGGCTTAAGACCCTCTTTCTCCTGCTACTATCTGCTTACACACTGCCTCAGCCTCAGCGATTTACATAAAATAGTCAGGTCTGCGGTCTCCCTCCTCCTCGTACCTGGGCAGCGCATGGTTATTCATTTACAGAATCAAGAATTCACTTTCTTAATGCCGGGGATCTGCCGCTGCGAACAGAACAGGCTGCCGGACAGCCCTTCCTGCCGCAAATACAGTGGAAGATTGGTCACGGCTACCAGCTGTCAGGCTTGCTGCCCGCTGCTAGTGGCAAGATGCTTCTTTCTGACTGAGGAAGCCTTGCTCTCTCCTCAGACCGCACATTCTTCATTTCCCCCACAATTTCCTTTTTTCCACCTAAACAATAACAACATCAACCTTTGAGCTAAGTGCTCTCATGCCTTGGAGTCCATGCAGACAGCCCGCCTCTCTGATGACTGCTTCTTCCAGGCTCTGCTTCTGCATAGTGCCTCCTGCAGGGAGACCTTGCTGAAGGTTCTTTCCAAAGTCTTCTGAGCTCTTTCCGCGGTGCGTCCAGGAGAGAGGGAGCGGGCAGTGACCGAGAGCCCTCATGTCTACTTCTGACTTCTCTCCTGAATGCTTGGTTCTGTAATGTCTATTTTGAGGTCACACTGGCACCTGATGTCTATTTCTAAGCCATCTTGCAAACTAGTTCTGCCTCCATCTTTTCTTTGACTTACACCCATGTCACTGATGCTCACTCCCTCACCTTTCTCTGCTATAATCAACAATTTGTGGGCTCACCGTTACTAACTTGCACCTTCATTTGCCCCCTGACTGCTCTCTCACCTGTGCTCCCTGCATCCTTCTCAGCAAACTTTCTTTCCACAGATCTTGGCTCCCTGCTCCATAGCCTTCAAATGCTCTTCCCTCAAATGCCTTCTCTGACAGCTGTCCTAAGATTCCTCTAGCAGAGGTTGATAGGTTTTTCATAATAAGAAGGGTACTGTGTTAATAATAAAATTGGAAAACAATAGTTAAACACACAAAGTAGTCTCTTCCCTACAATGGATCTTAGAATATCCACCATTTACTGTGCACTTTGATCTTTAAAAATGTCGGGTGCTGGGTGGCATTTCTTCAGTTTTCCAACAGAGTGCTCTGTGATGTGTGTCTTGGGGGATCAGTTTTAGGGGTATGACCTGGATCTCTGGGGTATGCCCTGGGTCTCCAGGGTTTGCAGCGAATTACTAGACTTGGCCATTTTTCCTTGAGCCTCCAGTCCATCTTCTCTAGGGATTCCCAAACTCCTCCAATCTAAGTTCTTAAGCTACTCTTTGCCATCTTCTCCAGCTCCCAGGCAACACCCATGGGCACCCTCCACCGGCGATAAGAGCTGAGGCTGTGCTAACACCTCAGCACCTGGGCCAAAGGGCGTGCTGGCCAAGTGCAAGGTTTTGGAGTCAGACTGCCTACACTCACTCTCCAGCTCCATCACGTTTTCACCTGGGTAACCTGTGGTAGGCAACTTAAACTTCCTGAGCCTTAGTCTTCTCATCTGTAAGATGAAAGTAATAATAATGACCACGACATAAGAAAATTGAATGTAATCTGTATATAAGGCCATTTGTGTCATGCTCAGTACATTGAAGGCATTTAGAAAGTAGCATTGGCTATTGGAAGTCTCTATTCCTGGTAGCATCTGTTAACTTTTTTTTTTAATATTTTTTATTTATTTCTAGGAGAGAGAGAGAGAGAGAGAGACAGCGTGAGCAGGGGAGGGTCAGAGAGAGAGGGAGTCACAGACTCTGAAACAGGCTCCAGGCTCTGAGCTGGCAGTCAGCACTGAGCCCAACGCGGGGCTCGAACCCACGAACCGCGAGATCATGACCTAAGCGAAAGTCGGACGCTTAACCGACTAAGCCACCCAGGCGCCCCGCATCTGTTAACTTAAACCTCCACCAGAAAGCCATGTTGCTCACTTCAGCTAGCCTGAGAGCCCAGATACTACCATGTGTACTAAGGCAGGAGAAGAAGGACCTAGTTCATCCTGGGAACTTACAAGGCAAAGAAAAATGTCTACTTCCTAGGCTCAGTGTAACTGGAATGAGACCTTCATCTACAGCCCCACTGGGTTCTCCCACCTGTCCTCAGCCCATACCTTATGACTTCCATGAATTGTGGGACTAGAGCCCCCGAGGTTCCTAATCTATTCTTTTACTAAATCCTTTAATCCCACCAGCCAGTTAACCTGGCCCTTTGGGATTCACCATGGACTGGCTCACAGAAGACCTAAAAAAGGGAAATCATCACAGGACCACTCCAGGGGCTGGGAGCTGCAGACCCAGTTATACTGCTAACCAAAGGGATTTGGAAGAAATCCAAAATATGGCTGCATTATGGGCTTTATGCTGCATTATGAAAGCATCTATGGGCTTGCCTAGAAAGTGCCATGGAGCTATAGGTTAAGCTACCTCTGGAACCATATTAACCCATCTCGGCAGAGCTGTCTGTGAAAATGTTCAACATAATACTCCTTTGTTTTTCGTTGGTGCTAGGCTTACCCAGAATTACCTCATGCAACACATTTTGCAGAGAGAGGATAGACAACTTACCCAAAGTCACACAACAGTGCACGTGGAACTGTAGTTTTAACTTGGAAAGTCTGACTCAGATGTCTAAAATCTCAAACCATGTGAAATATCCTAGTATATTTGACTTGGGGCTCCTAGACATTTCTGACACAAGGTTAGAGAAATCAGAATTGCCTGCTTAGACACCCTTGCTTTGAAGTGATGCTTGATTTAAGATTCAGAAAGACTGGGGTTTGTGACCCAATTCTTGCACATGTATGGCCTTGGGATAGATACTTCATCTCTCCAATCCTCAGTATTTGCACTGGGAAAGTAAGACAATAATGCTGACTTTTAGGGTCGGCATAGTATTAGATGTGATAAAGGTCTAAAGCACCAACACTGACAGGTAAGCAGTGTACATTACTATGTTTTAGTTAAGCACATGGGCTCTGGAATAACATTGTCTGGGTTTTGATTTCTGTCTCATCAGCTACTGTTTGTGTGACTTTATAAAATATACTTACTAACTGTCATTTGGTGTTGGGGTAATTATTAAATTAGATAATGTTTTCCAAGTGTTGGGTGTCATATTCACTACATAGGAAGCGCTTGTTATCATAGGTAATAAATGTGATTGTTGACATGATGATATTTTTATTGGTTAGGTTAGGCTAGGGTTAGCCACAGAAATAAAAACAGAATAAAATAAAATAAAATATCAAAGGCTTAACAAAACAAAGGTTGGTTTATCTCCTGTTCATGTTCTGAATTCAGTGTGATTGATGGGAATTTTATGCTATGAAACTGCTCAAGAACCCAGCCTGAAGGAGGCTCCACCATTTGGTAGCTGGCACCATCTGAAACATGTCGATGGCTACCATAGCAGAGAAAGAGAGAGTGTAAATAGCATGCTTAGGCCAAAACTTGCCAAATTGTTCCATCAGACTGCAAAAAGACTAGAAAATAGGGCATTTCTGTGTGTCTGGGAAGAAGACAGGGGTTGGATATGGGTGAACATCAGTACCTCTTCTACAATGACAATGGCAAGGACAACAAAGTGATGAGCTTCTACTTTGGAGCCTTGCACTCAACAGGTGGTTAATGATTAGCAGACTTTGTTATTTTTATTATATGTTAATTGAGGTACAGGGCTTGATCTCATGATGGGTAATATGATGGGTGTCTCAGAGGGAAGAGCTCTACTCTGTACCAAATCTGGAAATTGGATATTAGGAGAATAGAGGTTTCTTTATACTGGTGAGTGTGCTGAACCCTGGGGTTGTCCCATATAACTTCCTAAGTTACAGACTCAGGTCTCTCAAAGGTCCCCCATTCATCTATCAAATCTTTTCTCCAAGTGTGGTCCAAAGGCCACCTTCCTGGGATCAATTGAGGAATTTATCAGAAATGTAGATTTCTGACTCATCTCAGACCCACTGAATCAGAATCTGTGTGTGTGTGTGTGTGTGTGTGTGTGTGTGTGTGAGGGCGGGCAGGTGGTAGACTTGCAATATTTATTTTTACAAGCTCACCTAATGATGTTCACTCAACCTAAAGTTTGAGACCCATTATTTCTTATTTCCTCATGGACACCAGCTCTGACTTCATATTCAGGGTATCCCTTCAATATCATGCCTGTCCAACTTCTGATGCTGAGGTTTTGCACTAGAAAAAGCCACATTCAATTTCTAGCTCTATCATTTACTTGCTGTGTATTCTTGAGCAAACCACTCAGTGGCCCTGAAATTTAGTTCATCTGTAAAATGTATACAATAAAATGGGGTGGCATTTTGTTTGAAGGATTCATTGATATCATGTAAAAAAAAAAAAGGCATGATTATAGGGATGATTCAGGGGGCGGGGATGGTGATGATGTTGATGACAACAGTGTCTTGACCTCATGTATGGAACACACAGAATGCTATGTGTATTTTTTATTGTCTGTAACATGGAGTTTGGGACTTGATTGTATGATGGGTAAGGAAGTACCAAGATTATATGTAATGTCATACCTGAGATGTAGTTCATATTTAACCAATGTTGATTCTATTTTCCTTTAATTCCTTGTAAAACAGACCTAATCCCTGAGCAAAAAGAAAGCTTTCTGGCTTTGCTTACTTTGAAATTAGAGCCAGGAAAGTGGAGAGAGAAATCTATATTGATAGAAAACAATGTAGATAAAAACAATGTTTATAGAAAAATGTGAATTCTTAAGTATAGAAGAAATATGATCAACTTGTGAACAACAAGTGATCAACTTGTTCTCTGGCTCAATTACTACCTTATTTTGAGTTGCAATGTCCTCAAACAGCCATGATGAATTATTTGACATAGTGTCTCAGGCTTATGAAACCCTCATGTTGGTAAAATTTTTAGAGATGGTGTTTGCTGTTGATTAATGTAATTAGTTGGGGACAGCTATATTATGAGAGTGACAGAGATGGATGAGTAAGAAATAAAGAGTGTGGATAAGAAAGAGAACCATGGTGGGCAACCCTTTTAACTCAATAAATATGCAAACCCATGCGGAGTCAAGGTGGTGAGAAAAATGTTGGTGGCTTGCCAAGACATGAGGTGTGAATAAGTAGCAGACAAAATGAAAAGGCCATTATGTCTTTTTAGTATCTGTTTGTTTGAACTAAATCTGATTCTAGCTCCAAATAGTTTAAAGGAATCTTTGATTATAATCTGCCTCCTTAAAATGCTTCCATTCCATGCCCTGTTCAAATAGAATCATAATTGTTTAAAATTAAAATAAAGGAGTGCCTAGGGGGCTCAGTGGGTCGAGCATCCAACTTCAGGTCGTCATCTCACAGTTGCTGGGTTTGAACACATGTCAGGCTTTGAGCGGTCAGCACGGAGCCTACTTTGGATACTCTCTCCCTCTCTCTCTGCCCTTCCCCTGCTTGTGTGCACGCTCTCTCTCAGAAATACTAAATAAACTTAAAAAAAAATATGACTATTAAGAAAGTATTATTACTCATTTGATAATTTATTCAGTATTGAAGTTTAATGTTCAAATACTGAACATCACACAATTGTTCTCTATCTTCTACTCAGATCCAGTACTTGATGGAGATATTAGCACATTACTCTGGAAATCTGAAGTTTTTCTTAATTAATTTGTTCTAAAATATATGATAGTCCAATATAGCTTTTTAAAAATCACATGGAACAAATAGCATCAAAAATTAAAAAGCCTTCAGGAAGAGTTGCCAATCTGCTTCATGAATAATGTATAGGAAGGCTAGGCGTATCCAAACTGAGTCTCGGTACACAGGCAAATCTCTCTCTTGTAGCAATGCAGTGGTCTCCAGATTTGTGGCTGCCCTGGGTGGCCCAGCTTTTCCTCCAACAGGAAATCTTCTAGCATTGCATCAAGTCCCAGTAAAGGAACAAGTGTACTGGTGGAATTAGACATGAAGTTGCAGGCAAACATTTGTGTAGAAACTGTTTTCTTCACCTTATGTTTAAAAACATCTTCAACATCCTTTAAAACGCAGGTTACCATGGTTACAGTTGTTGTGCAGGCAGGGAGGTTTCCAAGCATCTCTGAGCTCATCAGTTAATGCCAACAGATCAGAGATTTTTTTGAAAATTGATATTTATAAAATATCACCCTTCTTTTTTCTCCCTTCTAATCATAAGTCACATCATTGAAGGCAGCTGGATAGGTTTACAGGATTATTGTGGTGGTTATCACTGTGGACCTGCCCTTTTGAAAGGCCACATAAGTGCCACATTGACCATATGCTAAACGTGCCCTTTGATCCAAGTCCACATGTGGTGGGTCAAATTCATTTGCTGACATTCACAAAAATGAAGAATTACTATTCTGATAAAGCAAAGCTGTCATGCTTCACTTCCATGGACCTGTCCCTATGACAACCATAATCCTAGTGGTTACCTGCTTGAAAACCACACTAATCAAACCTTTTTAATACAGCTTTCTCACAGAATTCATAATTTAAATCATGACATATCTAAGATCATGTGCTAACATGCTTTATGTAAGAACCTTAAAACTGGTCCAGCCAAACTTGATGCAATTTTACCTGCTTGATAGATCATGTTATTACTGAGTTGGTTAAATCAGTGTCTTCATATTCAAATGAGAAATTAAAGTTATATCCCTTTTAGTGACCACCATGTCCCAACATTTGAAAAATCCAGGTTTCTTATTTTCTAAAATTTCTTTTTTTATATGTCTTATTTTAACACCTGCTAAAAAATTCATGGAGAGATTCAGATTCAGACGTCAGTGTCTACTTTTGACCAGTTTGATTCTCCAATGAACCTGATTATCTTTTTCACACAGACCTTAGATCATCATTACAAAATCATAAAACCCACAGTACTGACCCCAGGGCACCCATTAATTATCCAGAAAGTATTTTTGAAATATGAAAATGTGATTTGACTAAAATAAAGCTGTTGATTCAGCAACTTCACCAGAAAGCAGCCTTTGTAATAATCTCCTCAATCTTTCATTGGCTTTATTTTAAAAAGCTAGGAGTAAATTTAACTCAACTAGAGTCACAGAAATTCACAGTGGTGTTTAGAGATATGGAATCAGCAAACTGATGAATGGTCTATTTTTTCCAGGGTATTTTTAAAAGCCAGATTATTTTCAGTCCTCTACTTTGGGCAAATGGGAGATTTTACCAAGACAGAGAAAGATAAACTGCAAGACATGGAAAGTAAGAGGAAGGATCAAATTTGAACATGTTAAGTTCAAGGTCTCTGGCTGCCAGGGAATTGAGAGTGAAGCAGGTCTGGAGCTCAAGTGAGAGGTGAGGGATGGAATTCAGACCTGTGAATTATTGATGTGTGTGGAGTAATAAAGGTCCTGTGAATAAATGGAGTGATCCAAGAGGGGTGAGCAAAGTAGAGACGGAAGCCAGGAGAGAAGAAACCCCAAGCGAGCTGGCATTCGATTATTCCAGGGCAAAAAGAACATCCAGCAAAACAGTATGAGAAGAAACTCTCCGACAAGCAGTGAGGGAAGCATCCAGATGCCCTGGTGAAGAAGATGAAAGCAAAAAATAACAAGATGAGATGGGTGGAGGCTTGGGATTGCCTCTTTGTTTTCTCCAAGAAATCACGAGCTCCCAGGATAAGGGGAGGACCCCTCTGTTTTCTTCATCATATTCCCAGAACTCACCTAGCTCCGTGCCTGGAACTCTGTAACTAAAAGATCCAGTGGAAAAATGAAAAGATCAAATATACATGACAGGTGAAATGAGTCCACTATATGTGTTGAGTGGGGACTGCTGGTGAGCTTCTAGAACAATCTGAGGGAGCACTGACAGCAGATGTCTTTCACTGCTTAGGTAATATGGTGTTATCCTGAGGGGTCCTTTTGCATTTCCATAAAAAGAAAACTCCAGTTTGCTCAAAAATGGTGTGACAGTTTTCACAATCAACTGCATTGAGGCTTTAAAATGCAATTAAAACGTTAACTATAATGTAAATCAGGTTAGCCTTGAAGATGTCTTCAAAATCTCTCTGACTCATCCCAAATGGGAAGTGATACCAAATTGCAGCATCCTTAATATCTCACACACCACCCACACCCTACCCAGAGAGTCCACACGTGGTTCATCATGTGGCTGGTGATCATCACAGAACTGATAAGGCCAGTCTGTTATCTGTACTCATCTCAATGGTGGATCTGAATCACAATACTGTTAATGAGATGGACTGTGTGGCAATTAGCTATTAAAAAGCAATAAAAAATGACTCAGATTAATCTAAAAAGTCAATTTCCGTGACTATGTATGGAATCAGGATTGGATAATAAGAAACTGATTGAGAGCAGCATTTTGAAGGAGCCACAGCAGCCTGATGTCATTGGAGTCTGGCATCCACTGCCCTTGATTTGGACAGATGATAAGCAAAAGAAAAGGAAAATGCAATCTTATTAACTGAGACACCCTTGTTTGAATTTTAGAAAAACTGTTCCTTTGAAGAGCACTGGGGGGAAAAAAGCAGGCCTTATTTTCGTCTGCAGTATCAGAATGAGAGGTTCTGTTTCCTTCCAGATTAGAGGGACGTGCCTGTCTATTTGATGACAAGCCTCTGAATTAGTATAAACGTATTATGGCCACAAAAACATTGGTGCTGAATGAATAAGTAATAAAGTAGCATAGGACTATGGAAGGAGGTAACAAAAATGAACGTTGTCAAATCTTGGTTTCTTATCACCAAGAAGCCAAAGTCAAGTCCTGGAAGCAGGTGAGTAAAGCTTGATCTAGTCCTATTAGGAGCTTGTTAGCTGCCTGCAGAGCCTTTTATCTGAAGTCTTTGAAAACATCAACCTTTGTGCAACAACCACAACAAAATCAATTTTCTTCAGCTTATAAGTGCACCCTCCCTCAGCTTGGACACATAGGCAAACAGTTCCCTAAAGGAAATGCTTTGTACGTCCCAAGGACATGTCACTTTTGTAGATCAGTGTGTATTTTAGAGTGCCAAGTATGAGGCACAATGCTAGGATTAGACCCTTGAAAGGAAGATGCTTTCATGACACCGGTTAGGGATGTATGTTAGAACTATGGAGTGAATCATCATCAGATAGAATCCGTTGCTCCTTGGCTTTTAAAGAATCAGTGGCCCTTAACAAAGAGAGATAAAAAGGTGTTGACTTGTTGAAGCGAGCCGATATATTATGACTGTGTATTGATTCAACTCAGGGAGCTTGGTTATTGTTTAATTTATATCAACACTACGTTCAAGGCACAAAGAAAACTACTTCTTTCCTACTGAAGGACCTTTGCTCCTGAAGGTAGGAACTGAAGTTCCTTTCATCTGGAATATTTTTCTCCCCCGGATAGTTTCCACCCAGGCTTCAGACTCATATCAGACACTCTTCTTTGTACCTGCAACCTCTGATCTCAACCTTGGCTGTACCTTGACTCACTTGGGAAGCTTTAAGCCGTTTTGATGCCTGAATCCTCCCCAGAGATTTGCATGCCATTGGTTTTGCCGTGTATCTGGGATATGTCTTGGACACTGAGATTTTTTAAAGCTCAGACAATCCTGAAGTGCTGTCAAGACTTGAGAATTTCTGTTTATAGCATCTTGTGCTTACCCTGGATAGCCTTAACATGCCCCTTTGGCTTGATTAAACTTTAGACAGGTTTCCTCTTAACTATAGGTCCCTCACCCCCTTTTCTTAAAGAATTTACTTTAGAAAACTTGCAACAGTAATTCTTTCTCTGCCCTTTTAAATGCAAATCGTCTCCCAGCTTCTGCCAGTTTCACCACCCAGGGATGTTTTTCTTGAGGACCTATAAACCGTTCCTCTGATGTGTGATCATTGAAGGCAATAGTGCCCATCTCCCGGGGCCCAAGCACATTGACCATGCTGTCCCTTAATGTCCTTTTCCCACTTAATGTATTTTCCCACAAGCTCACCCCCGGGCTTTAAACCCCTCCTGCCTTTTGTTTAAGCGGGGTTAACTTTAAGACTCTAGTGCAGTAGTCTTACATACAGCTTTCCTTGTCTGTTTAACTGTGTTGCCATATTAGAGTCACCTAGATTGGACCAGCTGCTTGCTTTCATAGTATCTGTTTGGATTTCAGTCCTGCCTGCCCCTTTGTGCCTCTTTTTCATCTTGGTGTTTCCCTCCCGCCCCTTTCTCTCCTCAGCATCTCACCCAGGCTAGCATACCTAATGGGCCCCCAAGATATTTCCTTTTACATTAAAAAAAAAATTTTTTTTTAATGTTTTATTTATTTCTAGCAGAGAGAGAGACAGCGTGAGCAGGGGAGGGTCAGAGAGAGAGGAAGTGACAGACTCTGAAACAGGCTCCAGGCTCTGAGCTGGCAGTCAGCGCTGAGCCCGACGCGGGGCTCGAACCCACGAACCGTGAGATCATGACCCAAGCGAAAGTCGGATGCTTAACCGACTAAGCCACCCAGGCGCCCCTCCTTTTACATTTTTAAACGAAACTAAAGACTGCGGTTGCTTAATGTGCACAAGTCACTCATTTGACTTCACTGGTGTGCAACTATTGCGGGAACAAGGAGAAGAGACAGGGGCTTGAGGGAGAAGCACTTGGAGAAAGAACAGACTACCAGAGGAACCAAGAAAGAAGGAGACCCTTTGATTTCCTGCATTGTCCTTTGCCCTTTTCAAATTAGACCTTGGCTTTCACTGCCCCGGAGACACAGAAGACATTAATTCTTCGCTTTTGAACTTCTAAAGGCTCAGGTCTGGGCAATTTAAGTGCTATGTAAGGGACTTTCAAGGATAATATTGACACCATGCAATTTTTGCTTTAGAATGCTGACTTTAGAACGTGACCCTTCTGCTTCCACCAGACCTGCACTTGAGACACATCTCCCCTTATACGTTCCGTAGCCTTCAGATATCCCTCAGGGAGGTATTAGTTGCCTTTGATAACTTATTTGGTTGCTTTCAAAGCTTGCTCCTTGAAATTAATATTCGTTAACAGTAAGTGAAATAAATTTGACTGTTTCCACAGAAGTGGCTTTTACCCCTTAATGTAACTTTTAATAGTGTCTGAATATCTCATTTTCCAAATGAGAATTAAATAACAGAATAATTAGCTTAGGTTTATTTTTCACAGGAGTTTCTTTCCCTAAACCATAAAATTTTAATTGCCAAACTTTATATCTGTACATGTAGTTCAAGATTCCATGAACCACTTTGAATATGAGAGCACTTCAAGATTTCTTTTCTCAAAAAAAAAAAAAAAACAAA